>NW_012267223.1:2228145-2238991 GCF_000151885.1 Dipodomys ordii
AAAAAAAAAAAAAAAAGTCCAAGGCCAGCCCAGGTAAAACTTTTAGTAAGGATACCATCTTAACAAACTGGGTGTAATGGCTTAAGCTTCAAATCTCAGGTATGTGGGAGGTATAGGTAGGACTGTCATGGCAAAAGCCTGAAATTCTACTTGAAAAATAAAGCAAAAAGGGCTGGGGCATGGGCAAGCACAAGGCTCTGA
Organism: Dipodomys ordii; assembly: GCF_000151885.1. Classification (NCBI taxonomy): domain Eukaryota; kingdom Metazoa; phylum Chordata; class Mammalia; order Rodentia; family Heteromyidae; genus Dipodomys; species Dipodomys ordii. The sequence continues at coordinate 2,228,347 of NW_012267223.1, forward strand.
GTTGAAACCCTAATACCACCAAAAAATTAAAAAAATCAAAATGACCCTTCAAGGTTAGCAGAGTGTGCATGAGGTCCTGGGTCCAATCCATAGCGCCACCACGCTGTGCAGAAGCGGAAGTCTAGGTGTGCTAGATTGGCTTCACCATTAACCAACTACCACAGCTAGGTAAGGCACAGCTGGTGGAGGTGTGATGGGCATTAGTATTGCTTTCTGAGGGTGTTGAAGCTGCCTCCAGCCACCATGGCTTAGCATGGGAATTCACAGAAGTGTCCACAACTTAAGACAAGTGCCAAGACAGCTGTGTGTGCGTACATCCAACAATGACCTGTGCGTGTCACAGGGGGAGGCCTCTGTGCTGAGCAGCTGCCATCGACAGGGAACTGCAAACCTGAGAGAGACCCTGCCAGGTGCTCTACTGGTAAAGGACCTGGTGGACTCAGGCTGAGCGGTACTGGAGAGCACTTCAAATGCAAAAAAAGTGAAAGGAATCTGTCAAATCCTACCACCTTTAGTATACCATTTCTGTACCAAGGAGTTCCGGAGTCCTTACCTCTTTCCAGTGCCTTCAACTGAACAAACAGAATTGGGAACAACAAATTAGCAGTATGAACAAACACCACCAGAAATTGTAGTTTTCATTCACTTTAAAAATACTTTACTGGGGCTTGAACGCAAGGCCTCTTTGTCTTATTTGGCTCTTTTCACTCAAGTGGTACTCTACCACTTGAGGCACAGCTCCACTTCTACCATTTAGGTGGTTAATTAGAGATGAGTCTCATGGATTTTCCTGTCCTGGATGACTTAGAATCATGATCCTTGGGCTTAGCCTCCAGAGTAGCTAGGGATTACAGGTGTGAGCCACAGGAGCCTGGCTTTGTGTGTATTTGTATGTGTGCGCGTGCGCATGCATGTGTGTGTGTTGAATTTATATCCTCAAACATACTAGGCATGCGATCTACCACTGAGCTGCATCTCTATGCCAAATAAGCATTCTTCATGTTTTTCCTGGAGTGGAGAAAGCAAAGTGTATTAGTAAGTGGCTGTGCTAAGACTGGATGGCCTAGAAGTGAGCACAGCCAGCCCCAGGCTGAGGCCCCAGGCTGAGGCAGTGGCCCCTGGCCCCACTTGTCATTGTGAAAGCAGGAGCAAGCTCCAGCTCCTTCTGTAACTATGACCTATGGTGGGGTGAGGTCAGGGGCTGAAGACAGGCAGTAAAGTCAGTGGGATGAAGAAAAGTATCTGGAATACGTGTCACATGAGCAGTGTATTTCTGACTGGCACAGGGAACTGTTTACTGCCATTCAATGCTGGAAGACAGGTAAGGCTCAGTGAGCCCAGGATGCTGCTGGCACACTTGAATCTAATATATAATTCCCTATTTTCCTTTAGAGGAGTATGCAGTGATCTCCCCCCAGCTCCCATCCCTTTTTTTGGTGAAACCCAAGCATGCTCAGGGAGGAAAGAACCATCTGGAGGCTGTTCCACATCTGCACCGACAACTCGAGAGTTAACTGTGAGGTCCTGTACTCGTCAAACAACGGTCATAACTAACATTCACTGTCTTCTGGAAGCCTGCAGACTGAGTGCCCCAGGACATTAGCTGTGTTGGGTAGTCAGGCTGTCAAGTAATTTTAGGATTTGTTTTATTCCCTTATAAATCTAAGTAAATGCTGTGTCCGCACTTCCCACAAGTAGTAGAAAGAACAGCCTGGTGCCACTATGACCTGACAGCTTCAGGTTCTGGGCGAGTGGCCTATGTCAGATTAAGGCAGTGCTACACCTGGCCAGCAAGCATCTAGGCTCTGTGATCAAGCCCCAAGATAGGCAAGAGAGAGAGAGAGGGCTCACTGAAAGTTGGTCAAATGCTGTTTTGGACCCTTGGTGCAATGGTACCGAACTGCAAGCAGATCCATACAGACTTCTTGGTATGGCCTTGGGAGATGAAACTGCCAGGGACGTGGAGGAAGCTGAAAGACCATTGGCAACAGGTGAACTGAACAGTGAGACATGAATTCATGCAGAAAGGATGGCTCTTTGTTTGCCCGCCTCTGTGATTCTGGCCTCTCTGGGCCTGCTCCACCCCCACGTTGTTCCTACTATGTATGGTCTCTGCTTTCTTTGCTGACTTGCAAGTTTCACATGCAGGGGCTTGACTCCCACGCCTCCGTCTACCTCAGCACTAGAATGCAGCCAGGATGATAGGCCCCAACACACACACTGAATGAACATCTACCCACGTGTGCTATTCCTGGGCCCCAACACTGTCCAACAACTTGTTAGGCCCCAGTCAGAATTTTTTTTTTCCAGTCCTGGGGCTTGAACTCAGGGCCTGGGGCTCTGTCTCAGAGCTAGCTCAAGGCTAGCACTCTACCACTTGAACCACAGTGCTACTTCTGGCTTTTTCTGTTCATGTGGTGCTGAGGAATGGAACCCAGGGCTTCATGCATGCTAGGCAAGCACTCTACCATTAAGCCACATTCCCAGCCTCACCCAGTCAGACTTCTGTTCTGTCTCTGCACAGGGAGGTAATACAAGCTTTCTACTTCACTGACAAGTGGACTGCCTGCACCTGCCCTTTCCCTGGCCACTCCACAGATGTTTATAAGGTGCTCTCCTCCCTTTACATCCATTCTCTACTTGCTCCTTTCTGTTGGTTTTTAAATGTGCTCCCGCCTAGTATTTTGGAGGTGTTGGTTCTAGAGATGGAACCCGTGGACATGTGTACACTAGACAAGCATTCTACCACCAAGTTACATCCTCAGGTTCTACACTACTATTTTTTTAGAGATGGCCTTTCCCCTCAGCTGCACTAGGCTCCGGGGTTGAGACTTGGTCTTTCACACATCTTTTGTTGTGCTAGTGGAGTCTGAATTCCATGCCTCTGTATATCCCTTACCCAGCTCTAAGCTGCTTCCATCTGGCCTTCCCTTTTGCTCCCACATCCCTTCATGCCTGCCTCCACTTCCACATCTCCATTCTGCCACTTCCCACTCCACACTGCAAACCCCCCCCCCCGCCCCGTCTCTTCCCCATCTTTTCTAGCACGGCTCCTCACTGATCAATTATTCACTGTATAGCTACAACTGATTCTACAAAAAGTTAACTTTAGGCTTCCACTCTGCTTAAAACCGTTCTGTTTCCCTGTATCTCACACAGCCCGCCTGACCCTGTCTTGGGTCCCTCTCTTGGGCTGTTTCCCTCTGCAAGGCCTCCCACCACCACAAAGTGAGCATTCTGGCCTGCATGTACCACCTCACGGGAGCGAGGACAGAGGCAGATAGAAAGCCAATGTGGTGGCACTGATGGCACTGTGGAGTGGGCCACTGTGTGACAAGGCTTTTCAGCTGGTTTGCTCAGAGGTCTGACTGCCTAGCACAGTTTCAAGCCAACATCTGCATGCATGACAAGTCAATGGGTACTCAGCACCCACTTGTATGCTCTCTCCTGGCCTTCTAGAATTACCAGAGTGGACACAACCATGTGGCTTCCCCGACAGGCTGAGCTCTGGGTGCCACAAAGTGCCTGCCACATACGATCCAGGTCTGAGGGGCCTTGGAGAGCTGTTCACTCCCGTAAAGTCTCATCTTCATTGGATGTTTATAAATTCAGAGGCTAATAAAACAGAAAGGTGTCCCTAACACAGTGACTATAGATTCAGGTAAAAACAAAACAAAAACTCTCACTAGGCTGGAGGCCTGACTCTAACAGCTGGGTGGGACAGAGCTCTACCTGCAACAGAAACACACAGGGAATAGCAGTCCTGAGGGAGGGATGGCTTTAATCACATTACAGGCAAACCTGTGGAGGAGTGCAGTCTGGGTGAGGGAGTTATAGACCTCAAGAGCCATTTTCACCCACTGCTTAGGCAATTCATGCTAGGATCACAATGGCACTTTGTGCCATGCACATACTGGCATTCAAAATTCGGAGGCTCCTGTGCTCTCCAGTGTTTAGCTACATTTTAAGCAACATTGTGCTTTAGGCTTGTGGTCTCAATATTCTCAGCATCCAGCTGCACAGATAGCTGACGTTGGAATTCTCTCTCTCAACTAAAATCAAAACATGACTGGAATAATGGCCTTTACATTTTACAAACACTGTTTTACTGCAGAGCCGACCACATATCAGAGACACTGTGAACGAGCTTCATTTCAGACCAACTTGACACTCATTGCCCTCCTCCTCCCACCAAGCTCCGAGGTAGCTCATCTGATCAATTAAAATATTTTATAGATTAATATAGATGAACATAATGGCTCCTAATCTTTCTTAAGAGGAGGTGTTTCTTCTTTTCTCTTGCATCTTATGATCAGTCCTGGCACTGTCATATAAGGGTATGGAATGAATGTAAACTTAAGACTATTTGCACAGTACAGGGATTAGAGAATATGCTTGCACTTAAAATCTCGCAACGGAGGACTAAGACTAAGTTAGCTTCAGCAATCAGACCATTATGGCACAAATGTGCCAAGAGCCTCTCAAGTATGTTTACAATGACACTGGAAAATATTCCAAAGAATGAGGCTAAAACAAGAAAGGAATTCGAAACTGCTTCTATATGATGTCAATGCCTAGGTGCTAGTGGCTCACACCTATACTCCTAGCTACTCTGGAGGCTGAGATCTGAAGAATCATGGCTTGACGCCTGTTCCTGTTTGAGACTACATCTCCAATTAACTACCAAAAAGTGGGGCTGAAGGTCCCATCAGCAAAGCAAGCTAGATGAATTACCCCAATAGTGGTCCAAAAGTAGTCAACTATCTATCTAATTATATAACCAATAAGAAACATAGACAAGAGTACAGCACAACATAAACACAACTTCAAAGTACGTTACTGGCAATCTGAAGAAAAAAAAAAAAGCACCAAGCAGTGGGGGGAGATTTTGCTCTACAGAGTTCTCAGAGATCATTTCCCTTGACTATTAAACTTATGAGTAGACTGTTCTTTATTTGCCGTCTTTAGAGGACAGCCACACCACAAGGAAAAAGGGCATTTACTTTTGAGTCACTTACTGTGGAACCTCTAGCCGAGTCCTTACATATAAGCAGTGAGAATAAGCTACTCTTTTACTCATAAAGCAGCATGGAGCGCCTTGCGTACCTGGCCCGAGCAGTGGTGACCGATTCAGCTGGGCACCGGCCTGATGCGAAGGTGGCGTCTCAGCTCGATGTGCAGTGCTCGAGGTGGGGGTCGTGGGTGTGGCAGTGGTCGTGGTACTGCTCTGGATGACTGGGTTGTTCCTGTCCCACATGTTTACAGTTTTATTGTTGTAGTTGCTTGGGTCCCCCCAAGCTGAGGTACCATCATCAATTTCCATTTTGCGTCGAATGGACGGTGGAGAGGGCTCCTCCCAGCCAGTTGCCTCACTGCTATCCTTCTGTGTGACTGGTGCTGGGCCCCCAATCCACCCTGTCCCTGTCTGCTTAACAGAAGCAGCTCCTCCCCAGTTACTCGCATTGTTGTCTTGGGCCTTGTGAGTCCAGTTCTGCTGGGGACCAGGTTTGAGAGCCTCACCCCAGTTTGTACCTGGATTCACCTTTGCACTTGTGCCATTGCCCCAGCTGCTGGTGCCAGACCTTGCAGCCTCATTCCAACCAGACCCCGATCTGTTATTGTCAGCATCCCACCCAGATCCATTTTTTTTCCCATCCCCCAGGTGTCCAAGGACAGGAGACGGATCAGCCCAGTCTCCCGCTCCTGCACTCCAGGCTGGATTCGATCTTTGTCCATCGCCCCAGTTTTGGGATTTGGGTTTTTGAGTCTCACCCCAGGTGGGTGCCTTGTCCTCCTGATTTACGGTCCCACTCCAGGCATGGCCACTCTTGGCAGCAGCAGCATTAGTAACAGCAGTAGAGCTCATCGAGTCCCCCCACACCCCTGGGCCACTGGACACTTTGTTGTTGCTGTCTCCCCAACCTGTGTTTGCTGGCGCAGCGGTGGGTGGCGAGCTGACCCACGCCGATACTGAAGAGGTATTTGTACTGTTCACCACGGACCCATCGTTCTTCCCCCCTGAGTTTGAAGGTTGAGTAGCTGCACAGCCCCAGGCCTCTGTCCCATTGTCATTCTTCCTTTCAGACCTAGGGGATTCTTCAAATTCCCAGGCAGTGTTTTGCTTTACAGGAGTCTGCCCCCAGCCAGTATTAGACAGAACTCTTGGGTCAAGGTCGTTCCTTGGCAACTGGATGTGCCCTTGGTCTATAACCCCTTTATCTCGCCTCCTGCCCTCTGCAGCTCCTTCCCTTCCAGTGCCTCCATCACCATGGCTGCCAGTGCCATCACTACTTCCTCCACTTGCTGGGGCTCCAGAAGATGCAGCTTTGGCCCACGAGTTCATGTGCTCACCACCCGGCTGCTGGGCAGGAGAGTGGTTGGCAACACTAACGCTTTCCCACCCTGGGGATCCTTTCCCACTGACATCACCATTGGAATGCTGGTTTGGGGACTTGCCCCACTCCCCATTCACACCACTAGAGGAGTTCCGGCTGGAGTGGCCCCAGGCTCCTGAATGGATATTACTGACTCCGCTGCTACTGCTGCTGCTGCCCCTTCCCCAGGAGAGGATCCCAGGACCTGCAGGAGGCCCCGAGTCCCAGGCACTCCCTCCATTCCCTTCCTTTTGCCCAGCACTGCTGGATCCATTTTGCTTAGCACTTAATGCTGAGTTCACAGTGTCTCCACTCCCCTGGCTGAACCCAGGATTATTATTTCCTGTAGCAGGGCTGCTGGGGGACAGTCCCCACACAGAACTGCTCATTCCTTCCCCACCAGCCCCACTGCCTTGAGACACTGATGATCCGTTAGCACCAGGAAGGCCTTGCAGGTGGGGCGGGATGATGGCTCCCATACCAACAGCCATGCCCCAATTTGGCAGTCCATCTGTCTGCATTGCACTGACGGGGTTTGGTGAAGAGCTCATGGAGTTAGTGTTATTTGGCCCATCAGTGTTAAGGTTCTGAGACTGTACGCTGAAAGACACATTCTGAGAAGTGGATGTTTGTGGTTCTGTGCTCTCTGGTGGCAGCAGGTTTCCCCAAGCACCTAGAGTGCTTGCTGGGTTCCCATTCTGACTGCCCATGCTCTGACCTATGGCACTGACTGGACTGCAAATACTGGAAGGGTTGCCTGTTGCCACAGGTCCTTCATGTCCAAGCACAGGCCAGGCAGCTGGGTTGGCATTAGGATTAAGGTTAAGATTAATGCCGGCATTGGAGTTGGAAGCACCCCAGCAATTCTGACTTCTCCCATCTCCAATCATATTGTCCATTTTTCCATCCCCACCACCAATAGAGCAGTGAACCAGGCCAGAGCCGGAACCTGTGGCTACACCCCACACTCTGGCCGCACTTCCGCTCCCATTTGCTCCCCCTGCCCCGAGGGCACTCTGATGGGAAGGGCTTTGGACGAGTGCGCCACTGGCGCCATTATTGCCATTCGTCTTCTTGGTATGTCCTGTGAAGCTGCCCTGGGCACTCCCTGTAGCCATGCCACTGTTCTCTGAGCCACAGGTGGAGGCGGAGTCAGTGTCTGCAGGACATTCTAAGGCTGACTCAATCTCTGCTCCTGGGACAGCTGGCCAAGCCTCCTGGTCAGCCTTGTCAGTGATCACTTTATCCCAGCTGCAGTTGGCTTCAGTTCTGTAGGAGGGCTGCTGTCCCCACTGAGAATTTTCATAATGATCTGCCAGTGCGCTGTGACCAAGATCTGAAAAAGACCGAACAAAACTCAAAATTAGATATTCGTCCCACTTGTCAGTGAATCAACAGTTAACTAATAACTGGGAGAAGCTCTATATTATAGTTCAGCTTTTTAATTCTAAATGAGAAACTCTAATACAAAAATGCTTGAAGGAGCTAAGGGTATGGTTTAGTGGTAAAGTGCGTACCGTTTCTTGAACTTAAAAAAAAAAAAGAAAGCTATTTGTCTTCTTAGCAGCTCCCACTAAAAATTACAGTAATTCTCCCCCCCCCACCCCTCACCCCACCCCCGTACTCTCCCTCTACTCCCTGTCCCTTTGAGCATCTGTGCTAAAGGAAGTGGCAGTCTGGAGTACATGCTTAGGCAACTTCTGCAAATACATAGATTTGGGAAGCGCTGGCAAAGATACTAAGTTCTCCTGGACTTCTGAATACAGTTTAAGAGTTCTAATGAGGGCTGGGCTCAAGTGGCAGAGTACTTGCCTAACTAGCACCAGACTCTCAATTCTATCTCCAGTATTGAAAAACAAGTAAAAAACAAAAACAAACCCTTCCCTTTCCAATAGCCAATAACTTGCTACTGTTGACATCTACGCCAAATTCTCATTCAATAAGCTGCATTCTTCAATGATAGCCAGTCTCTCTGAATAATTGGTAGCCACAAGAACTCAGATTTTGGCCATAAACATTTATGCTCTGGTTCACTCAGAAAATATTGTCTACCATCATATCTTCAAGGAGCTCACCTTGAGAAATTAGTCTTAATTCAGGTTGATTTTTTAATTACCCTGAACCTGTGCTTTCTTTCTTTCTTTTTTTTTTTTTTTGGTCCAGTCGTGGGGCCTGAACTCTGGACCTGGGCTCTGTCCCTCAGCTCTTCAGCTCAAGGCTAGCGCTCTACCACTTGAGCCACAGCGCCACTTCCGGCTTTTTTCTTTTTGCTTATGTGGTGCTGAGGAATCGAACTCAGGGCCTCAGACATGCAAGGCATGCGCTCTACCACTGAGCCACCTTCCCAGCCCCGAACCTGTGCTTTCTTTATCACCATACTTTTCTAACAGGATTTGCTTGTAATTGGAATTCCTGCTAAGAACACTGGATAATTATTTTATTTGGGATTCTATTATACCAATATGGTCTTTCACTTAGATTACATTTAATGACTTAATTTTGAAGTTGTTTGAAAGCAGAAAGTATACACAGACATTTTTCTTTATTGATTCTTAACACACATTAGTTGTACAAGGGGGTTTCCATAGAGGCATTTTCCCACACATAAACAATGTATCCAGTCAACCTCTCCCCTCCCTAATCATACACATACACACACAGACAAACACTTTTTGTTGTTGTTTGCTTATTTTTGGTGCCTGTTGTGGGGCTTGAACTCAGGGCCTGTGCACTGTCCCTGAGCTTCTTTTGCTCAAGGCTAGTGCTCTACCACTTGAGCCACAGTACCACTTTCAGCCTTTTCTGTTTATGTAATACTGGGGAATCAAACCCAGGGCTTCATGCATGCTAGGCAAGCACTCTACCATTAAGCCACCTACTCAGCCCTGTCCCTGAGCTCTTTTGTTCAAAGCTAGCACCCTAACACAGCTCCCCTTTGGTTTCTGCGTGGTTAATTAAAAATTCAGAGTCTCATGGGAACTTTTCTGCCTGGTCTGGCTTTGAACCGTGATCCACAGATCTTAGCCTCTAGAGTAGCTGGGATTACAGGTGTCACTTATTCTGTTTACCATTCCCACTCCTGCTGTGTCCACCCCCCATCTGAGCCTGTTTTACTTTCCTATTACTTTTTTTTTTTTAAGTGAGAATTAATTGTAACAAGGAGCTTTCACTATGGTATCTTACTTTTTGCTGAGAATAACCTTCTCTATTGATTTTTCTTCCCCTGTATCCTTAATCCCCTATTGATCAACAGCTTTCATGAGTTCCATGCCTTCATCATACATTGTTGAACTGTTAACCCTCCATATATTTTATTTATTACATATAGTACATTTAAAATTCATCTTCCATCCATCCATCCATCCATCCATCCATCCATCCATCCATCCATCCATCCATCCATCCTTGTGTTTGACAAGCTGGCACTTTTACCATTGAGTCACAACACTTCCAAGCTCTAATATTTCCTCATTACTTTTGCCATAGGGTCTTGCTTCCTGTCTGGACATGATCCACCTCCATTAGGTTTCCTGTGCAGCTAGGATTATAATAGGCATGAGCCACTACATCCAGCTCTTCCCTGAGAAAGACTATCACAATTTTTCCCCCTCCTGTCTGCACTAACCTCCAACTGCAATTCCAACAATCTCAGCCTCCCAGCTAGGATTACAGGTGTGATTGGCCCACAGCCAATCACAACAGTCAATTTCAACTATCAAATCTATTAAAGCAAAGGTATTTTAATGTGATAAAATATATGCAACACAACATATACCATTTCAACCCTGACTACAGAATTCATTAGTATCAAGTATTAAGTTAAAAATACATTTAAGGGGATCGCCAGGAACAGAGAAACCTACCAGCCGGGAGTCTCCACGAGGATCCCACCCCCACCCCTCACTCTCCACAGGAGCAGAGAGGCTCCATCCCGCCAAAGCCGCTGGGCACCAGCAGTGTGACCACCCGCCTGATCACGATCGCAACGACCCCGCCCGGGCCCCAGAGGCACAGGGGGCTGCCTGCAGATCACAACCCGTGAAGCCGCCTGAGCGTGGACACTTTTGACCCGACAGCTTCGACAGAGGCAGAGACAGAAAAGAATCACACAGAGCCACCACCGCCCAACCCAGCCAGCAACCACCCCAACTGAACTCGGATTGCAACAACAACTGACGACCTACACCACACAGAAACAACCAGCTCCAGGGTGAGTACCCCACAGGGGACAGTGTATCCCTCAAGGGAGACCAGAGCTGGAGGGAATCCCC
>NW_012267223.1:2242551-2289811 GCF_000151885.1 Dipodomys ordii
CAGCGCCACTTCCAGGTTTTTCTGCTTATGTGGTGCTGAGGAATCGAACCCAGGGCCTCATGCATGCAAGGCAAGCACTCTACCACTGAGCCACCTTTCCAGCAAAAGTGACTGTCATATTTCATTCATTTTGCCTAATGTTTTTAGGGTCCATTCATGTTGTAGTCCTCATTTGTTTTTATGACTGGATTATTACTACTATTAACTATCGTTGTTTCGCCATATGCATAGACGTCATTCTGTTTCTGTACTTACATATTGATGGTCATGTGGTTGTTTCCACCTTATGGTTATTTTGAATAGTGTTGCTATAAATGCCAGTGTACAAATCTCTGTTCTAGTTGTTTCTTGCAATTGTTTTTGGAATATAACTAGGAATAGTTTTATTGAATCATATAAAAATTCTGTTTAGGAACTGGGTAGAGTGTTAGCTGCAAGCAAAATTGCCAAATGAGAACATGAGGCCCTGACTTAATGCCCTAGTATCACAAAAAAGTAAAATTCCATTGGGCCGTGTGTGTGTGTGTGTGTGTGTGTGTGTGTGTCTGTGTCTGTGTGTGTGTGTACAACACGCCATGCCACATGGCAGTACTGAGCCTTGAACTCAGGGCCTGAGCCTGGTCTTTTTTTGCTGGAAGCTGGTGCTCTCTACCACTCGAGCCACAGCTCCACTGTCAGCTTTTTGGTGGTTAATTGGAGATCTGAGTCTCCCAGACTTTTCCTGCCTAAGGCTGGCTTTGATCATCAGACATTAGCCTCCAGAGTAGCTAGGATTACAGGCATTCACTGCCACACCCGGCCTTGACTGGATTATTATACTAATTTTGTATGGCCTAGACCTGAAGTAATTCCCAATCTCATGTATTGGGCACTTAGTCCCCAGATAGTGGCTCTAAGCTAGAAGGTTCTGGAAACTTTAGGAGATGGGCCCTAGCTGGAGGAAGCAGGTCACTGGGGTGAGTCCTTATAGTAATCTTGTCACCACCATAATTATGATACCACTACCACCATCACCATCACAAGTCACTATTTCCATTATCATTACCATTTCCATTTCCACCACCACCATATATTCTTTTAACTGGAGTCCTCAGACATACCCCCCACCAAAACAAATACTTAAAAAAAACCTTCTTTTTACATTGAAAAGATACCTAGCGTCTTAGAACTTTGGCTTTGAAAATATTTGACTCAAATATTTTTAGAAACCAAAGTTTCCTGTATTATCAATTCACAAATCCTAAGTTGTCCAAAGGACTAAACCACAAAGGAGAAAAATAATTAGAATGTCTGATTTCTTAAAACTAAAGGAATATTCTAAATGAACATGGACCCTTGAGGGATCTCACCTGTTCTGTACAGTATTGGAGTTTGTAAAGCTGAAGCCCACATACCAGACATGCAGCATGTCTGAAGACATTTCCTTAATATAATCACACAGCTCACAGCAATTTTAACTATTTTCAAATATACCTGCGCTAACTCAACCTTATTGAAGAAATAATGTCTCTTTTCCAAACAGGAAACTTTGCAACTAATAGTGAGGAATAAATTGAAAATATGTGGTTTCAGAACAAGATTCTTAGTACTTTCTGTCATCTAATTCAGTTATCAAGACAATTTCTCCAGAAAGAGAAGAAACAAAAAGCTCATGCAAAACATTAAATTCTCCTTTCATCTTCTGTTTGCATGCTTTACCGATTTGACAAATGCGTATAAAAATCTATGTACTATGAGGTGAATAAATTTAAAAGGGTTATTGTTTAAAGAGAAAAGCTTTCCTGTTTATCTTTAAATTTCCAAATGTTATCACATGAAGATACATTTTTCTTGGAAAATAACTGAATACAAGCCTTCTAAAAGGTATAGTAAGCCCAATTTTAATTAGGTATCAAATTAATCAGGTAGAAAAGCAGAGACAAGCTCTACTCGAAAGCATGCTGAATACTACTTAATTGGTAATCACACTGACAAACAGTAAATGCGTTCATTCTTTACCTTCACAGTCCTCTTAATGAAAATCATAAAACATTATAAATATAGTTTCCAGTGGTTTTAACAGTTAACAATGTGTTTACTGGGAACAAATTCCTTGCTACATGGTTTTCAGAGGAGGGAGAAAGATTACAAGTATTTTAAGCTTTTGAGAACTCAAGATGCCGCTCCTTCCTCTGCATATTGTGTGCAAGTATCTCAGGAATAAAGTACTTCACATTCACAATTCTAGTGCTGCAGAGACTCATGAACAACTGTCTAAGCATAAGGAATTCCATGTAAAGCAAAAGAAAAGCTTTGAAACAATAATACAAATGTCCAAAACAATGAGCTTGTTGCCTTGCATATATCTTCCAAAAGGCAGGTAAGGAGACTGTTTCCTCCAAGTTAAGAATGGATTATAAAACAGTGGAGAAAAGGGAAAAACAAGCTTTGCTCAGACTAAGAGGGCAGGGGTAAATACAGTATGCAATGTCGTGCCCATGCCTTTGCTCCGAAGCAGATCCCAGCAAGCAGCTCTTTTCCAAGACGCCATTTTATCCAATCTGAACTGCTGCCAAGAGCTTAGGGACTCCAAGCTCCAGCTCACATGCAGGAATGGCATGTCACAAGCTGCCTGGAGAGGAGCAGCCATTATTAGTTTTTGGATGGCTTTGTCTCTCCTGCTCTAGGAGGACAGATCCGTGAGGCACAAAGTGCAGGAGACGCTGTCTCTCAGAGAGCTGCCCTGCCCTGGGCTCCAACATGTCGGCGGGGGCCAGAATGAACTGCCTTCTGCGGAGCTGCCAGGACGCTCCAGGGCCAGCCTGGCGCAGGCTAACCATAGAACAACCGCTGCCAGCAAGACAGTATGAACAATGCCCTTTCCACCCCATGATGCCAACTGAAAGCTTTGATTATCTAATTGCAGCTGACACTAAACCAATCTTCTTCCTCTTTCATTTTAGCAGCGGCTTCCACTTCAGGAGTCAGTGACAATTAGCACCACAACCATTTTTCTAGGTTTTTTTGAAAGCCAGACAACAGAATTAGGGTGGGCTGCCTATTGGTTGCATGGAAGTCAACTGTGGTTCTACCAAACTGCCTTTGTTTTATATTCTTTCTTTTCCTAATAACTTCTCTGCTTTTGGCATACTGACACTATTAATATTCTAAGTGGGCTTCGTATATAAAATGGCGTATATCCAACTTCTTAATTAATTTTCTGCCTTGCCACCTGTATCTAAAAAAGTAGCAAATACTATTACAAATTAAAGAGAGCTCTGTTAATAAACGTATAACCAACCACCAAAACAATGCACTGCTCTGCTTAAAGGCAGGATAAAAGAAAGATTTTTCTTTTAAAGATAAAAGCTCTTAAGTCTTTCAAGTTGGAGTTATCCTGCAGACTTGGATATCCATAATCTGAAGAGAAACAGACATGGTAAAAAAGTGACATCTTCATAAATCTAACAGAGTCCCTGACCTGGTCAGGTTTCCAATCAATTGGCTAACCCAGTTCCCCTCCCAATTAATACACAGATTTAAAAACCCACTCTTTCCCCCCACCCCCTGCCCCTGATTACTCAGTGAGGAAGGCCAACAGATGCCAGAGACAGCCTTTATACAAAGAGGATCTGGAGCCAGGCAGGCGCTGGTGGCTCACGCCTGTAATCCTAGCTACTCAGGAGGAGGCTGAGATCTGAGGATCATAGTTCAAAGCCAGCCTGGGCAGAAAGTTCGTGAAACTCTTTTTTTTTTTTTTTTTTGGGTCCGGTCGTGGGGACTGAACTCTGGGCTTGGGCGCTGTCCCTCAGCTCTTCAGCTCAAGGCTAGCACTCTACCACTTGAGCCACAGCGCCACTTCTATTTTTTTCTTTTTGCTTATGTGGTGCTGAGGAATCGAACCCAGGGCCTCATGCAAGGCAAGCCCTCTACCACTGAGCTACCTTCCCAGCCCATTCGTGAAATTCTTATCTCCAATAAACCACCAGAAAACCGGAAGTGGTGTTGTGGCTCAAGAGGTAGAGCGCTCACCTTGAGCTGAAGAGCTGAGTGACAGCACCCAGGCCCAGAGTTCAAGCTCCACAACTGACAAACTACAACAACAACAACAAAAAGAGAGGATCTGGAGCAAGGCTGGAAGGGTTTGGCCTATCCACCCGGGAGATATCCACCCTGCTTGAGCCTCTGCTGCTGCCACTGCTGACAAAGAAGGTACACAAATTTCACCCCTGTCCATATACCTGGCTCACTGCCAGTCTAGTCAGCCTGCTTTGGTCCTCAGAGTAGGCAGGTCCACCAGCCCTTTGAAGACCTTTCTAGGTCTCTGTCACCCCAGCACCTCTTGGCACACTTAGCCTTGTCTGTTTTTCCCCCCTTTCTTGTTGTAGGACTGTTTAGTATTTCTGAGATTTTTACGCTTTACTATGTATAAACATTTGCTCTCACATCTAAGACTCTAAGGTCTTTCTATGGCTTATGGTGGAGAAATTTAATCAAAGAGTTGGAAGACAAGGGACTAATATTCTAAATATACAAGGACCTCAAGAAACTAACACCCTCTCAAATCAATAACTCATTTAATAAATGGGCAAAGGAGCTAAATAGAGACGTTTTAGAAGCAAGAATGGCCAATAAACACATGAAGAAATGTTCTACATCCCTGGACATAAAGGAAATGAAAGAACACAGTGATTCCATCTCACCCCAGTAAGACTGGCTTATCATCAAGAATATGGCTAGGCACTTGGTAGCTCATGGCTGTAATGCTATCTACTCAGGAGGCTGAGATCTGAGGACTGCAATTCAAAGCCAGCCCAGGCAGAAAAATCTGAGACTTTTATCTCCAATTAATCACTGAAAAGCCCGAAGTGGAGCTGTGGCTCAAGTAGTAGAGTGCTAGCCTTGAGCAAAAAACTCAGGGACAGCACCCAGACCTGGAGTTCAAACCCCAAGGAATGCTCCCCCTCCAAAAAAAAAAAAAAAGTATGAACAACAAGTGCTACAGGGGATGCAGGGGAAAAAGGAACTCTACACTGTTTGTGGGAATGTAAACTAGTACAACCACTCTGGATGGCTGTTTGGAGGTTCCTCAAACAACTAAACATAGAAGTTCCCCATGACCCAGTTGCCTCCTTGGTCAACTACTCACAGCATTTCAAGTCAGGATATGGTAAAGACATTTGCACTTCCATGTTCACTGCTGCACTATTCACAATAGCCAAGTTATGCAAACAGCCCAGATGCCCTACAACAGATGAGTGGCTCAAGAAAACATGGTAAGGGACTGGGAAGGTGGCTCCATGGTAGAGCGCTTGCCTTGCATGCTCAAGGCCCTGGGTTCAATTCCTCAGCACCACATAAGAAAAAAGAAAAAGCCGGAAGTGGCACTGTGGCTCAAGTGGTAGAGAGCTAGCTTTGAGCTGAAGAGCTGAGAGGGACAGCGCCCAGGCCCAGAGTTCAGGCCCCACGACGGACCCAAAAAAAAAAGAAAGAAAACATGGTAAAATACACAATGGAATTTTGTTCATCCATTAGAACGAATATTGTCATTTGCAAGGAAATGGATGGAACTATAATAAATCATGTTAAGTGAAGTAAGCCAGGCTCAAAAAGACAGTGTTTTTGTTCCTATGTGGAGGGTAGATCCAGTGACTCACACCTATAATTCTAGCTACTCAGGAGGCTGAGACCTGAGAATCATGGTTCAGTTTGAAGCCAGCCTGAGCAAGAAAGTCCATGTGACTCTTATCTCCAATAAACTACTCAGAAAAAACTGGAAGTGCAGGGTACTGGTGGCTCATGCCTATAATCCTAGCTACACCAGAGGCTGAAATCTGAGGATCAGGGTTCAAAGCCAGCCTGGGCAGGAAAGGCCTTGAAACTCTTATCTCCAATAAACCACCAGAAAACCAGATATAGTGCTGTGGCTCAAGTGGTAGAGTGCTCATCTTGAGCTAAAGAGCTCGGGGACAGCATCCAGGCCCAGAGTTCAAGCCTCATGACTGACAAAAAAAAAAAAAAAGCTGGAAGTGGCACTATGGCTCAAGTCATAGAGTACTAACTTTCAGCCAAAGAAGGACAGTGTCCAGGCCCAGAGTTCAAGTCCCAGGACCACCACCACCAATAATAATAACAACAACAACAAAAATAAAAATACAGTTAGGCATGCTAATCTATACAGGGTTATGCATATTGCATATACACACAAATAAGCCGACTAAAGAATGGTACACTTAGGGGAAGAATCCAGTAGTGTAACTCCTCTGAACAATGAACCATTTAACAAAATTCTAGAGGCTGAAATATGTAGGGGGTATGCAATGAAGGAAGGCACAGGAATGTAGAGAGGGAGAGGGAAAAAATGTAGTCAAGATAGTAGACGTACACTATGTAGAACTGAACTAGATAATGTGAAGGTAGGGATAGAATGGGAAAGCTGGAGAGAATAATGGAAGGGGTGACACTGACCAACATGCATTGTACTCATTACTGGACTTCTAGAATTGAAATCCCTTTGTACAACTACTTAATAAAAAAAAATACTGCTTTATAGCAGTATGTTACAGCTGGGTACATATTTGTTCCTGTCTCCATTTACCAGACACACACTACTTACATACAGAACTCTATCAAGGAAGAATCTCTCCATCTGAGAGAGAGGAAGAGTCAGAAGTACAGGGAGCCAAGTGTCTCGGTCAAGGTCCCCCAGGAGGCTGTGGTCTGGAGGGTGAATCTGGCCTATCTCCATATTTGACGCAATCCTCACCTACAGCGCCTGCACTACCATCTACTTTCCTTACCCACAAGCCTACAACTTGATGGTAGACTATGGACAACTCAAACAAGCTCTGCTGGATAGTGTTAGTGCCAAAAATGGCAGGGAAGGGACACGGAGAGTATGGAGGCTCAGACACTTCCTCTTGGGTGAGAAATCAAATACTAGTCAGTGGCATAACCATGCTCAGCTTCTATGTCTTGGTCCACAGCTCCAAATTTTTGTTTTTTCATTTGACTAAGCTAGTCATATTATAGAAAGGCCAAACACTTTATGGGTTATTTTGGATTTAGTGAAACTCCAATGAATTAATTAGCAAAAGATGTAGCAAAGTTGCACAGTTCACAGTAAGTGGGAAGGCTTGTGCTAGATGAGTGTATTACAGCTCCTGGAGGAGGTTTTGGGGTGAAGGGGCTGAATGGATAGACAAAGTAAAAGGGCAAGCCTTTGTGTGCTACTAGATAAAGACTTGGCATGAAGCTGGCACCTATGTGAGGCGTCAGGAGACAGTCAAGTGAGGACAGAAGCCAGGTCATGGAGAAGAGGCAAGCACTGAGCAGAAAAGGCTGTGAAGGCAGAGAAAATGAATCTATGGATTAAGACCAAGGTACTTTCCAAGGAAGGATACCTCTGAGTCAAAGAAAGGGGATGGGAAGACTTACCTTGCTGAAATACCAGAAATGACTGGAAAGGAAGGAGATGGTGTAAAAGGAAGACTTTGGTTTGAGAGCCCAAAATCAACTTCTTACTTTACATCCATTATATAGATGGATTCAATTCTCTGACATGTTTTTAGTCCATAAATGAGGAGTCCTCAAAACATAGAATGCATATTTTTTTGGGAGGCTGGGCTCAAATTCAGGGTCTCATGCATACCAGGCAAGCACTCTACCACTTAATTACGTATGCGTATACATCTATCTATCTATCTATCTACACATATGTGTTTATCTATCTGTGTATGTATGTATCGATCGATCGATCCATTTTTGAGACAGAGTTTTTCTATGTTGCCTGGGTTGATCACAATCCTCCTCCCTCAGCCTACTGACTAGCTTGGGCTACAGGCATATGTGACCACATTCAAATTTCAACTCAGGCCTCATGCCTGCTAGACTATGCTCCTAGCCGAGAGAGAGAGAAGAGAGAGAGGAGTGAGAGAGGAGAGAGACACAGAGACAGAGAGAGACAGAGAGGGACAGAGTATTTATGCATATCTGTACATATTTTATTTTCTTTGACAAGGATATTATATTTACAGAAGGATAGTTTAGATTTCTAATTTGTTGGTTTGTTTTTTTGCAGCACTGAGAATAGAATCTAGGTACCTTGAACATGGGTTCCATAAACTTTCACACCAGAACTTTACTAAACCAATTCCTTGATCACTTCTACTTACTTAAACAAGCAACACTCCCATACTAACAGCCACTAGAAGAACACTGGTACTATGCTGCCAACTAGCTGTATCCTAGCAAGGTGTGCCCAAGAGGTATGTTCAGTTCTTCATCAGTTTTCAAAAATCAACTTTTCTTATTTTTCTCTGGCTTTACAGAAACAACCACTAGACCACATCCCTCTACCAGGAGTTCAGCAGATCAAACCCCAGACTACTAAAAAAAGACAAGGCAAAGTTGTCTAAAAATACTAGTTTCAACTAGATCACTGTTGCAGAAAATACTATGACATATTTCTTTTAAGTAGTTAATGCCACCTACAGATAAATAAGAAATTTTGTAAATAACTAGAAGCACCAACTTTCATTTGTGTATATATTACGTATATAGTAAATCTGAACCAAGTGTATCTATTTTTGCTGATAAGCAGCAGAGTTCTCAGATAAAAACAAATCTCAGGCTGGGAGTATAGCTCAATGCTAGAGGGCTTGACCAGCAGCACAAGGCCCTGGATCCTAGCCCCACACTGTCCTCACTCTTCGTGATTGTACCTGGCTGGGGCTTGCTGGAATGCTGCTGTGGCCCAACTCCAGGGAGGGGAGGAGGGCTCCCCCCTGCAGGCCCAGCGCCCGGTGCTGGGTGCACACTGGTCGGAGTCCCCGTGGGCAAAGGCTGGCCTCTTTTTAACAGCTGCTTCTGTTCTTGTTGGCGGAAGCGCGGAGGCACCTCTCGAGGCAGGTAACGGGATGCAGCTGGCTGCTGGCCACTGGTGGACGCACGTTTGCCATTGCTGCTGCTGGAGATAGTGCTGGTGGAAGTACTGGTACAGGTACCGGCAGGTTGGGGCTGGCTTGAACAGGTCTTAATAGGTTCTGGCACTGAAAAGAATGAAAAGAAAAAGAAGCAAAGGTTTAGTAGCACCTCCTCAAAATCCAACCCAAACAAAAGGAAAAATGCCATGGAGTACTTTCAAACAGAGCTGGTCTAAAGTAGAGTTGTAGGTTTGATACCCAGTTTCCCCACAAGAGAACTACAACCTTATCTCAAGCCAGACAGTCTCATCTGTGTCAAGAGTAGAACTGCAGTTAGTTCTCATACCTGACTTTTGTCAGAATTACCAAGGGATCATAAAAGCCCAGAAGACTTAGTCCCTGCCCAAGACTTTCAGGCTAGAGACTGAGAGTGTCTGTTAAGTTCTGAGGTAATAATGCTGCTGCTGCTGCTTCCTCCCAGGCTACCACTGTTCATGGTTAGGGTTTATACAGATCATGAGATCCTCAGATGTTCATGAATTTATAATACATATATGCGTGTGTGTAAACAGACATATATACCCATACATGTGTGCACATTTTTTGAATTTTTCGTACATTTTTGGCTCCTGAACAACTAAAGCTGAACACCATCAGTATCAGCATTTGTGGCTCTGATAAAATTGTTGGGCAGGAATGCAGGTGGCCTGCTCAACCATGGCACCAATGCTAATAAGTACACTAGCACCAAGGCTGTGCAGTGTCCCTGTATGTTGGTGTCAGTCAGCTAGTCTCACCTTCATCTTGAAAGTGATACATCATTTTATATTACCATGCTCATCACCTTGTTTCAATATTTGGGAGGGAAAGGTTTCTTTTTTTTTTTTTTTGGGTCCGGTCATGGGGCCTGAACTCTGTCCCTCAGCTCTTCAGCTCAAGGCTAGCGCTCTACCACTTTGAGCCACAGTGCCACTTCCGGCTTTTTTCTTTTTGCTTATGTGGTGCTGAGGAATCGAACCCAGGGCCTCGAGCATGCAAGGCAAGTGCTCTACCACTGAGCCACCTTCCCAGCCCCAAAGGTTTCTATTTAATCTATAAATGTCTTCAGTTTAAATCTGAGTGAATGCTATGTAAAAAATGAATTTATAGGGCCGGGAATGTGGCTCAATGGTAGAGTGCTTGCCTTGCATGAAGCCCTAGGTTTGATTCATCAGTACCACACAAACAGAAAAAGCCAGAAGTGGCACTATGGGTTAAGTGGTAGAGTGCTAGCCTTGAGCAAAAAGCAGCTCAGAGACAGGCCCTGAGTTCAAGCCCCAGGATGGGGGAAAAAAAAAAAAAAGAATTGTTACATCGTTTTGGGTCTATCTGAAGTATAAGGATGCCCTTCTGAGTTTAACTATTTTAGTCAACACTGGTAGGTCCGTAAGATACTGTATTTTCCTTCATATTTCCAGCTTTAGCTAGCATGCGGTTTGGTTTCTCAAGAGATAACTACCATGACAGTCTGCTTGCTAACATTTTTTATACCTCTGCTTGTCTTCCTGTTATCCTCCCGTCTAGCAAGACCTCAATCTAGATGAAGCCATCATCTACTCTCTCCACTCTGACTCCCACAGCTAAGGATCTCTTAAGAAAATGGTGTGGCCATTTCGTCTGATGCCACTGTGACTGCATGGCCCCTAGGTGCTTCCGGTTAATCCCACTTGGACCTGATGACTGGGGTCAATGGCTCATTTATTCAAAGACTTTCCACTCAAACCGCTAATCTCTTCTCCAATGCTAGATGAAGTAGTAGGGGTGTTCACCAGCAGTCCTCCTTCCTTTCCTAGTAGTATGTGTGTGAGGTGCATCTTACCATCAGTGGTCTAAGAAAGATGAGAGTTGCCTAGGCCTTCACCCCACATCTATTCCAAAGAAGACACAAAGACCCTCAGGTAGGACTGGCTTTAGATTAACTCATTAATTTATGAATAATTACACGTGTTTTAGCCAGGGCTTGAATCCACTGAGTATCATGGATGATCTGGTCACTTGTGTTGGCTGTTTGCATGCAGAGAGCAGGAAGTTACAGTTTCAATGGCAACTGGCCCAAGCACTCAAACCTCTATTCTCTTCTCCAATGCCAACAAGCAGTCTTTCTCCTTGGCTCCCAATTCCTCTTTAGCTGCCTCCCAATCTCCTTCGTTTAATCCAGTCAAACTCCTTGGAGTTTGTGAAAGCTACCTTTTCCTGTTTCTCCACTTGACAGTCTTCCTTTATCTAACTTTTCACAAAAAATGGACTGCCCAATGAAATGCTAAACTGTATACCACAATCTTGATTGTTATTTTCTGACCGATCATTCTTTTTTTTTTTGGGTCCGGTCGGGGGGCCTGAACTCTGGGCCTGGGCACTGTCCTTCAGCTCTTCAGCTCAAGGCGAGTGCTCTACCACTTGAGCCACAGTGCCACTTCCAGCCTTTTTTCTCTGCTTATGTGGTGCTGAGGAATCGAACCCAGGGCCTCATGCATGCAAGGCAAGTGCTCTACCACTGAGCCACCTTCCCAGCCCTGACCGCCCATTCTTTAGACCACGCTCAGATCATCAGTGAGAACCAATCTTCCCAGCTCATTTGGCAGGCCTCCCGTCTCTTAAGGTCTTATCACGACTCTTTTCTACTTGATACACATCCTGGGACATTTGATCTACTCCTATGGCTTCATTATCAATCCTGCAACCATGTTTCAAGTGCCAGATGGCTACTGGATACTGCCATCTAGTCATTTACTAACACCTCAAATTCAACATGTTCCCAATACTCACTGGTTTTCTTGCCTCACTCTTTCTTCTAAGTCTTCCAGTTTCCTAAAGATTTATTACAAAATTCAAAGGAAGCAGAAGAGACGTGAAGACAGAATTAAGTATATGTGCTGCCGAAGCAAACACAAGACAGAATTAATAAAGAGACCAGCCAGGTGCTAGTGGCTGTAATCTTAGCTACTCAGGAGGCTGAGACCTGAGGATCGTGGGTTGAAGCCAGCCAAGGCAGGAATGTCCCTGTGAGACTCTTATCGCCTGTTAACCACTGAAAACCAGAAGTGGAGCTGTGATTCAAGTGGTAGAGCACTAGCCTTGGGCACAGAGAGGCTCAGGGACAGTGCCCAGGTCCTGAGTTCAAGCCCCACCACTGATTAAAAGAGAGGGGAGGAGGAGAGGAGAGAGAGAGAAAGAGAGAGAGAGAGAGAACAATTGGGTGCCAGTGGCTCACGCCTGTAATCCTAGCTACTCAGGAGGCTGAGATCTGAGAATCACAACTCAAAGCGAGCTGGGGCAGGAAAGACCATGAGACTTTTTTTGGTCAGTTGTGGGGCTTGAACTCTGGGCCTGGGCACTGTCCCTGAGCTCTTTAGCTCAAGGAGAGCACTCTACCTCTTGAGCCAGAGCACCACTTCCAATTTTTCTGGTGGTTAATTGGCGATAAGAGTCTCATGGACTTTCTTGCCCGGGCTGGCTTTGAACCGTGATCCTCAGATCTCAGCCCTCTGAGCAGTAGGTTTACAGGCATGAGCCACAGGCACCTACCTGTGAGACTCTTATCTCCAATAAACTATTCAGAAAAAGCCAGAAGTGGTGCTATGGCTCAAGTGGTAGAGTGCTAGCCTTGAACCAAAGCAGCTCAGAGACAGTGCCCAGGCTGAGTTCAAGCTCCAGGACAGAAAGGGCAAAAGGCAAAGGGCAAAGAGCAAAGAGGAAAGGGGAAAAGGAAAAAGGGAAAGGGGAAAGGGGAAGGGGAAGAGGAAGGAAAGGAAAGGAAAGGAAAGGAAAGGGAAGGGAAGGCAACAATGCTTGATAGGAAATGTACTCTTTACCTTGCTCATGTAACTTTAACCCCTCTGTACAGTATTTTTACAATAAAAACATATTAAAATTTAAAATAAAGAAAAGAAAGAGACCTACTAGTGAACTTCAGAAAGTTCTATCTGGTCTTCCCATGAAAACATAGTTTTTCTCTTTATAAATAACTTCTTTCTATAAATCCAGGTTTTCATGAAGTGAGAGTACAGCAAGATCATGGGAATTATTTTAACTTGACTGTTTATGGATGTCAATAAGTCAGTTATTTAGAAAAACAAAACCATTTAATAACTACACAGCTCACATTAAATCTGTCAGCAAGCCAGAAATATTGGCTACTCTAATAAGCTTTTACCTTTTTCAAATGAGGGTGACATCTGGTGGTGAAAGATAGTTAACAATTTCCTTGAGAAAGCAACATTCTTAAATTTTGTTTGCAAAAGAAGTTCATTGTTAGCTGGGTGCCAGTGGCTCACACCTGTAATCCTAGCTACTCAGGAGGCTGAGATCTGAAGATCACAGTTCAAAGCCAGCTCCAGCAGGAAAAATCTCCAATAAATCACTCAGAAAACTGGAAGTGGCACTGTGGCTCAAGTGATAGAGCATTAGCCTTGAGCTGAGGACCTGTGCCCAGGCCCAGAGTTCAAGCCCCACAACCGACAAAAAAAAAAGGTTCATTCTTAGCATGTAGGGATGTTTATTATTGACTATAAGGAATCAACTTGTAATGCTTTAAGCTAATAAAATCTCACAGTAAATAATACCTGGTTCAAGAAAATCACTGCTTTCTACTTAGGTCATATAATAGAGAAGGTAAAGAGGTTCAAAGTGCTAAATGCACCTATGGAATTATCACAGTGAAAACCCCCTTAAAAAAGTATCCTCAAAATTATCTTTTAAAAAGAAAAATCACTGCAGTTGTAAGGACTGCCTCCTAGAATACAGAAAAAAAGCAGTACTTTTAAAACTATTTTTTGGAAACAGTCTTTGGCTTTCAGCAGCTCAAAATTCCTACTATTGCTTTCCCCCAAACTCAGGCTTCACTGAAGACAGGAAGTTCTGACTGCCTATTGAAGAACTTTATTAGGAGTGCCTTTTCAAATTGTCCCCCTGACCTTGTAATACTGGGGATTAAACACAGGTCCCTATGCTTTCTTTATAAGGCAAGTGCTCTACCACATGAGCCACACCCCCAGAAACTTTACACATCTCATCATCTCTACGGGAGGGAGGGAGAAAGATCATGCCTAGCTGACCCAGTGGTCAGCACATAACGCCCTCCCACCCCCAATCTCTTTCTCTTGCTGTGTGCCATACTTGTGTTTAGCTTGACATTTGGTCTGCTCTCCAGACTGCTTGGTACTTCCACAGCCTAGAACAAGATAGGCCGATTGTTCCATTATAAGCCAATGCTATTGAGAACTCCTCTTCTCAACCTAACATGAAATGTCTGATTCTCTACTGCTACTGTTTAAAATATTTTCTACATTCTTCTAAATGTTGATGTCCCATCTCTTGTTCTTAATCTGTGCCCTTGCTTGTGGTTTCCTGAAATTAAAAATACTCATCCTCAGCTGGGCACTGGTGGCTAATGCCTGTAATCCTAGCTACTCAGGAGGCTGAGATCTAAGGTTAGCCATTCAAAGCCAGCCGGGGCAAGAAAGACTGTGAGTCTTATTTCCAAGAAACCACCAGAAAACTGGAAGTGGCGCTGTGGCTCAAGTGACAGAGTATTCACCTTGAGCTGAAGAGTTCAGGGACAGTGCCCATGCCCAGAGTTCAAGCCTCATGAATGGGGGGGGAAAATCATCCTCAACACTGTGGCTTTGCTCTGCTGCAGCCTGGGCTGGGACTGCAGGGAGGATGGAGGCCTTGCATTACGACCTTCCCACTAGGGGCCACATGTGTGCCCTTGTGGGCAGAAGCAAGATGCAAGTGCTGGCTGTGGATGCACATGAGAGGCCCTCGAGAATGGGCTGCCCCTGACCATTCTCTTGGTGACCTGCACCAGTGCTGCTGAGCCTGAACCAGCAGCATGGATTAAGGGCTATCTTCTTCCAGGCTGTGGAACTGCCAAGCAGAAGTTGTTTTTTTTTTAAGTTACTTCCTATAATGAATGCTAACCTAAATTATTTTAATCCCCATATTTTAACATCTGTCATTTCTAAAGTTTGAATGTACCTTATAATTAGAGCATAAATTACTCATTCAAGCCCCTAGTCCACTAACAAGATATCATTACGTCAATACCTGTCCTAGGTCTGGGCCTTGAAGATATCTCTCTTTTTGCTTAAAGCGAGCACTCTACCAGGTTGAAGATTTAGCTCAGCGCATTTGCCTGGTAAATGCAAGGCTCTGAGTCTGGTCCTCAGCTGGGGAGGAGGAAGGGGGGGGAGGGGCGGGGAGGGGGAGAGGGGAAGGAGCTGGCACTCTACCACTTGAGCCACTTCTAATTTTTTGGTGGTTAATTGGAGATAAGAGTCTCAGACTTTCCTGTCCCAGCTAGCTTCAGATCTTGAGATCTCAGCCTCCTAAGTAGCTAGACTACATGCATGAGCCACTGGCACTGAGCCTTAAAAAATTTTAACCGGGGCTGGAAAGATGGCTCAGTGGTAGAGTGCTTGCCTTGCATGCATGAGGCCCTGGGTTTGATTCCTCAGCACCACGTAAGCCGGAAGTGGCGCCGAGGCTCAAGTGGTAGAGTGCTAGCCTTGGGCTGAAGAGCTGAGGGACAGCGCCCAGACCCAGAGTTCAGGCCCCACGACCAACAACAACAACAACAACAACAAACAAAAAAACATTTACATTTAAATTTACTCAAATATTCCTTCTTTGACTTTGGGCTAAAACATGCATATGTGATTAATGTTTGCAATTGTAAATACATAAAAAACCAATTCTCTTGAACTAAACAAATCAGAGTCCAAGGACTATTTTCATTATTACAATTTCTCCTGTAATCCATAAACAACAAACACTGTGGCAAAAATTTGCCATAGGACATTGAGAAGAAAGTAAGGAGTAAGGAGCACATCTGCCGTCTCTGCAGAGCCGGGGGATGCAAAGTGTGGTACGGGCCTACAGTGGAAGGCTTCAGGCTCATCTGCCACCATGGCAACACTTGAAGCACAATTTAAATACACAAACTCATTAACTACCAACTACATTACCTGTCTATTGCTAATGAGAAATGTTGTTAAAAAGTATTTTCTGTCAGGCACTGGTGTCTCATGACTGCAATCCTAGTTACTCAGGAGGCTACAATCTGAGAATCAGTATTCAAAACTAGCCTGGGCAAAAAAGTCTGTGAAACTCTTACCTTTAACTAACCACCAGGAAACCAGATGTGATGCTGTGGCTCAAAAAGGTAGAGTACTAGCCTTGTGCAAAAGAGCTCAGGGATGGTGCACAGGCCCTAATTTCAAGCCCCATGACAGGCCCCAAAAAAGTAGTTCTACTGTATCAGTTAAATGTGACTCTCTATATGTAAGACTAGATAACATTAATGTTAAAAGAATAAAATTACTTTAACAATGATTACTAATGAGTTAGAACTGAATTCCTTTACTCTTAGGAAAATGTACTATTTATGCTATAGGTGAGTATTTCTAAATCATTATTAATTTTTTAAGTTTGTGGTACTAAGGTTTGAATGCAGGGCCACATGATGATCCTCAGATTTCAGCCTCCTGAGTAGCAAGGATTAAAGGTGAGAACCACCGGCTCCCGGCCAGTCCTGTATTTCTAAATTTCAAATTACGACAGGTCAGGTTAGAAGATCAAAATAGAAAATGCTATTAACAGCTGTCACTGGTAGCTCACAGCTGTAATCCTAACTACTCAGAAGGGTAACACCTAAAGGATTAGTGTCCCAAACCAGCCCAGGGAAGTCTGCAAGACTTCATTTCTCCAATTAAC
Organism: Dipodomys ordii; assembly: GCF_000151885.1. Classification (NCBI taxonomy): domain Eukaryota; kingdom Metazoa; phylum Chordata; class Mammalia; order Rodentia; family Heteromyidae; genus Dipodomys; species Dipodomys ordii. The sequence goes on from NW_012267223.1 coordinate 2,259,210, forward strand.
TGCAAAAATACCAGACTGGAGGTACGGCACAAGGAGTAGAGTACCAGTCATGAAAAGGCTGAGGGATAGTACTTAGGCCCTGAGTTCAAGCCCCAGGACCAGCATAAAGAGAAGAGTAAAAGGGAGAAGAGGGGGAAAAGGGGACGAGGAAGGGAGAAGATGCTGATGGTAGTATGTTAAAGCTTGAGTGACTGTGAAATATGGACACTGGGCCTAAGCACTGCCACCTCAGCACCTTAATAGGTAATAGGACATTGCACTCAATTCTTATGAAGTACAGATGGGGCACAGATCATTCCCAGAACTGCTATATGTCATGGATTGTTAAAGACTCTGGGAAATTCCTATCCTTTACCTGAGTGTTAAAGAGTATTAGATTCTGGGAAATCTCTAACACCCTAACCCCCAGTTAACCCCTAACTGGCTTATTTTGGTTCTGTAAACACACTTTGCTAATCCCATACCATGCAGTATCTCCTTGATATGGCTTTTGCCTTTATAAGCTTCATGCTAACAACATTTGGCACTGAGGTTTTTTGGGTCATGAGTCTGCCTGCAGTCACTGGCTTTCTAATAAAGACTCCCAATTCAACCTCCTAAAGTTTGTCTTCTCTGTATCTTGCTGATCAAGTTTGTGTATAACAGCTGCAGGTCTTTCTGCAATCTTCTCCATATCAAACATCAATGGAGTCAATACAGTGGACAGAACAGTGGACAGTGGCCTAGCAACTCTGGGAGGCTGAGATCAGGATAATGGCAGCTCAAGACAAGCTTGGGTAAAATGATGTCAAGATCTTTATCTCAGCCAATAAAAAGCTAGGCATGGTGGCATGTGCCTGTCATCCCAGATACATGAGAAGAGACTAAATAGGATGACTGCTGTTCAGACTTCTGGGGAAATAGTGAGATCCTATTCGAGAAAGTCCAAGAGCATGGTTCGAGTGTTAGAGAGCCTGTGATCTAGCACAAGGTGCTAAGCTCAAACCTTAGAAATATACTCCTGCCCCCAGGGAAATCAAGTTTGCCCTCCAATCTGACCATGTGGAAGGAGGAAAAGGAAAAGAAAAGGAAGGAGAAAGCACACCAAGTATGCTCTCCAGTCTACCCTCTCCATGTCAAATCATCCTGAAGTAGATGACTCCTAGAAAAACTAATCTTTATCTCAGGAAATATAGAAGGTGTAAATGGAATTAGGTCTCAAAGGCTTTCTCTTAGGATGTGAGTATTGCCTTCTGTAGGACTGTGTGAAGTGGTTTTTTGGTTTTTGTGTGTGTGTGTGTGTGTGTGTTTTATTAGTTGGTCATGAGGCTAGAACTCTGGGCCGGGGTGCTGCCCCTCAGCTCTTCTGCTAGCGCTCTCCACTTGGGCCACTTCCGGTATTCTGGTGGTTTCTGCCCAGGCTGGCTTTGAACTGTGATCCTTAGATCTCAGCTTTCTGAGTAGCTAGGATTACAGGCATGAGCCACCAGTGCCCAGCTTGGGTTTTTTTTTTTTTTTTGGTAATAAATTAAGAAGTTGTGCAGGCACATATGGCTAAAGTATGGAATGAGGCTAGGAGCCCGTCAACGGATGGATGGAAGGGAAGAAGGTGGCATATATACAAAATGGAATATTAACCATTAAGAAGGTGTCATCTGCAAGAAAATGGAAAAAACTGGAGATCATCGGGCGGGGAAGATGGCTCAGTGGTAGAGCATTTTCCTTGCATGCCTGAGGCCCTGGGTTCAATTCCTCAGCACCACATAAGCAAAATGAAAAAAGCCGGAAGTGGCGCTGTGGCTCAGTGGTAGAGCTCTAGCCTTGAGCTCAAGAGCTGAGGGACAGCGCCCAGGCCCAGAGTTCAGGCCCCCCAACCCGGCCCCCCCCCCCCCAAAAAAAAAGGAGATCATCATGTTAAATGGCATAAGCCAGATTCAGAAGGACAACTATTACATGGTTTCTCTCAAGATATGAAACCTAAAAAGTTGAAAAGGGACTATTTGGGAAGAGACAGGGCAAGCAAAATGAAGGACAGAGGACAGATATGGATTAAGTAATAGGGGTTGGGTAATAAAACCTACATCTTATATACGTGTATGAAAATGTCACCTTGAAGTCAACAATTATGTACAATTAATATGTAGTAATAAAAACAATCAATTTTTTAAAACTGTGAAGGAACTATAACATAACCCTGGAGTTTTTCCCTCTAAAAATAGTGTCATATCCTTCAGCCTGTCAGAAGAGGGAGCCCACATCAAGCCACTGCAACAAGAAGTGATGAAGGCTGGTGAGGGAGGTAGTTTGAAAAATCCTCCCTCTTCTCTCAGGAAGAGCCTGTCACCTCCAAAGAGCAGGCTTGCTGGGTCAAGTCCTGTGTACACTTAACCACTGAAGGTGTGGCAAAGTAGAAAGTCTGAGTGCAAAATAAGTCACACTTCTTACAAGCAAGATTAGGATACAAATTAAATGTCTGAATTTATAACATTTATAAACAAATGACTCAGATTTTTTTTTTTGGGGGGGGGGGGCCGGTCGTGGGGCCTGAACTCTGGGCCTGGGCGCTGTCCGTCAGCTCTTCAGCTCAAGGCCAGTGCTCTATCACTAGAGCCACTGAACCACTTCCAGCTTTTTTGTTTTTGCTTATGTGGTGCTGAGGAATCGAACCCAGGGCCTCATGCATGCAATGCAAGTGCTCTACCACTGAGCCACCTTCCCAGCCCATGACTCAGATTTCTAATCCAATAACTGCATGGAACTTGAACTAAGAGGGGTATCACTTTGATACATGATTAATTAGCTTTGAGCTATATCTATCTATCTATCTATCTATTTATACATAACCATTTTATGAGCCTTAATAAATATGACTTAAACCACTAAATTTAACAACATACTTATATGTACTATATTTTTATAGTGAACATCCTTCAAGTTCAACCCATGAAAAACCCCCAGAAACATCATGGATATTTTAGGTGCACAAATCCCTCACATCACACATACAGTTACAATTACCATGGCAAATAACGATCAGTACCCAAAATAAAGAAATGACATTACTGATTACAGAAGTAAAACCCATAGAAGCAGTCTGAGTACCTAATACTTGGACAACAGTTATATAGGAGAGCATTACTGTCTAAGCTAATGGACAGTACCTGATCTCAGCCCTGTCTTCCAATCATGACAGCATCTACATCTCACCAAGGCAAAACAGCAATTGTGTTCAGCTGTGTACAAGATGAAAACTTATAAAGTACTATTTTGTTTATGAGCAGGCTCAAGGAGAGGTTTTCAAAGCCCCTACTGTAGCTTCTGAGGGGCTAGGATTGAAAGTAAATTGGGAAAACATCTCAGGATGGAGGAATTAAGTTCCAAGTGAACTTTAATTTCTCTTTGAATAATGCTATTATTATTATTATTATTATTATTATTATTATTTTGGTCAGTTGTGGGCTTGAACCTGAGGCCCGGGCACTGTCCCTGAGCTCTTTTGTTCAAGGCTAGTGCTCTATCACTTTGAGCCACAGTTCCATGGGACAGGCATGCTTAGAGCACTACAGAGGTCCACAAGGGAGTTAGGAGAGAGAAAGGGTGGATACACAATGAATCCTCTGTCTGAGTAAGAGTGTGTTTCCTCAGAGTTGGGCGAGAGGGTCTCACATCTGTAATCCAAGCTACTCAGGAAACAGATCTGAGGATTGTAGTTTGAAGCCAGCCTAAGTAGGAAAGCCCATGAAATGTTTATCTCCAATGAGTCACCAAAAAGTACAAAGTAGAGGTGTGGCTCAAGTGGCAGAACACCAACCTTGAGCAAAAAAGCTAAAGGGCAGGACCAAGGTTCTGAATTCAAGCCCCAGTCCCAGTGTGTGTGCACACCCACACATGTGCGGATGCACAATCTCACACATACACACTTGCATGCACATATACACAAATAATGTGTTCTCTGGCTCCTACTACCATATTGGGCAGGATACTACCTCACCTGGCTTGAACTTTAAAAAGAAAACAGTCCACAAAAAAATCATAGGTCAGGACTTGAAAACAATGGCCAGCGGAAAAATTTCTATTTTAGTTATAATTTTACAAAACAGATTTTCTAGAACTCTTGTTTTCAAATGTATGAGGAAGAGAGGAAGTGTACTACATATGAGCGTTGTTTAAAAAGATATATTTAGCTGGCACCAGTATCCTAACTACTTGGGAGGCTAAGATCTGAGGATCCCAGTTCAAAGCCAGTCTGAAGTACAAGAGACTTTTCTCCAATAAACTACCAAAAAAGCTGGAAGTGGAGCTGTGGCTCAAGTGGTAGAGCACTACCACTTTTGCTCAGGGACAGCACTCAGGCCTTGAGTTAAGCCCCAAGACTGGCACAAAAAAATATTTATTATTTACTTAAAGGCATATTTAGTTAGATCTAGTTTTGTGTTAGCCTTCTAAGTAGGTTCTCAGTTGAAGTTCAATGGTAATAGCCACATGTATAACTAGTTTTTAAAAAAATTAATGCTAAAATGAGGTCTGATCTATCAACACAATATTCTGTGGGAAATGCAGACAGCATAAAACCTACGTAGGTACAAAATATATTCTAAAGGGTTCTTAGAAATGTTATTGGAAGAGGTTAAAATTAAATCAGATAAAATGCTAATTAATAGAGGCATTGCTTTCCTAATTTTACTAAATGAATGGCATATGATACTGCAGAAAAAGGATGTTACTAAGTGATTTGGTCTATTTTGAGCTAAGTATCAACCCCAAACAATTCAAACTTCTTCTTTTTCTTTGCCCAGTTCTGGGGTTGAACTGTGCAAAGTCCCTGAGCCTCTCTGTGCTCAAAGCTAGCACTCTACTGAGCCACAGTGCTCCTGCCAGCTTTTTCTGATAGTTTTGGAGGTAATAGTCTCACAGGCTGGTTTTGAAGTATGAGCCTCAGATCTTAGCCTCCTAAGTAGTTAGGATTACAGGTGTGAGCCACCTGCGCCTGGTCTTAAACTTCTTTTTAAATTGATGCAATTTATGATTTAGTCTCTCAACTGTATTCAAGTTTTATACTCACCCAACTTGCTATATTTTTTCCTATACCCAAACAATTCTGGGCTTGATTTCCCTGATCCCAGAAGCTCTGCTTCTCTGAGTACCTCCCTGACATGGGCAGGACTCTGAAGCTGGGTAGCTACAGAGCACAGGAAGTGGTGGACTTACAAATGGCTGCTGTGTGCTCATCTGCAGGCTGTATGTACAGCAATGAAATCCTGGGCACATCAGACTCACCATGTCCTTACTAAACTTTCACAGCTTTAGTTTGCTAGTCTGTGCTCTGGAGATGATACCACCATCACTAAGAAATACCAAGTGAAAGAATATTGAGTGTAAGGACTTCGAACAGATCTTGCATGAAAGCAGTGGCTGACTAAAGGTCAAGGAGGAAACTGCCCATGGACTTACAGGCAAGGACAGGGAAAAGAAACAAAAATGCTGGCATGTTAGAAAAACAAATCTGTTTTGTATGACAGCACAAACACCATTATAATATGCCTCACGATACAAGCAAAAAATCGCTTCCCAGCAAATTCTGATTTCTCCCAGTAATAATGGGACTTAGAAAAATTCAAACCTGGGCTGAGAAGGTGGCTTAGTGGTAGAGTTCTTGCCTACTAGCATTTATGAGGCCCTGGGTTCGATTCCTCAGCACCACATAAGCAGAAAAAGCTGGAAGTGGTGCTGTGGCTCAAGTGGTAGAGCATTATCCTTGAGCTGAAGAGCTGAGGGACAGCACCCAGGCCCAGAGTTCAGGCCCCACAACCGACCAAAAAAAAGAAAAAAGAAAAAGAAAAGAAAAAAGAAAGAAAGAAAGACAAATTAAAACCTGATGTTACTATCCATTAGTAAATTACCTACCAGTACTGTTATTCTTCACAGTCACACATTTTTGTTATTTGAAAGGACATGAACAATCATTATTAGGAAAATTTGTAAAGACAGTGAGTAGTTACTAATAAACTATACCCAAGAGAGCAGTATTTTAGAGAAGATGCAAAGAGCAGATAAAAACTCAGCACTGTTTGAAGTTAGAAATGAAAATATTCATCAGCATAACAGAAAACAGCAATCTTTTTTTTTTTTGGGGAGGGTCCGGTCGTGGGGTCTGAACTCTGGGCCTGGGCGCTGTCCCTCAGCTCTTCAGCTCAAGGCTAACACTCTACCACTTGAGCCACAGCGCCACTTCCAGCATTTTTTCTTTTTGCTTATGTGGTGCTGAGGAATCAAACCCAGGGCCTCAGGCATGTAATGCAAGCACTCTACCACTGAGCCACCTTCCCAGCCCTGAAAATAGAAATCTTATAACAATTCTAACATTTGAGAAGAAAACAATTATAATGAAAATGATTAAACGAGATTGGGGGGAAAAAGAAAAAAAGAAAGAGAAGAAACAGTTAACCCTTGAGGGTTCACTTGGTAAAGTGCTAGCCGATGAGCAAAACCATCAGATACCAAGATTGAGTTCTGTCTTGGACCAACGAGAGAGACAGAGACAGAGAGAGATTGAGATTGAAGGGGATAAATCAGGCCGCAAAAAAAAAATCTCAAGAAGCTGGGTGCCGGTGGCTCAGGCCTGTAATCCTAGTTACTCAGGAGGTTGAGATCTGAGGATTGCAGTTCAAAGCCAGCCCGGGCAGGAAAGTCCATGATACTCTTATCTCCAATAAACCACCAGAAAACTGGAAGTGGCACTGTGGCTCAAGTGGTAGAGCACTAGCCTGGAGCTGAAGAACTGAGGGATAGTGCCCAGAGTTCAAGCCCCACCACCGACCAAAAAAAAAAAAATCTCAAGAAAAATTTTTTGGCAGTATGAGGGTTTGAACTTAGGACTTTGTGCTGTAGGAAGGTGCTCTACTACTGAGACATGCCTCCAACCCTGTTTTGTACTACTGTTAAGATAGGATCCAGTTTTCTGCCAAGGTGAATACTATTTGAAGCATCCTATAGTTGCTGGGATGACAGGTATACACCACCACATCCAGCTTCTCTCCACTAAGATGAAGTCTTTTAGACTTTCTGCCTGGGACGGCCAGGAACTGTGATCTTCAGGTCTCAGTCTCCTGAGTAGCTAGGATTACAGGTGTGAGCCACTGGCATCCAGCTCACTAACTTTTCTACTCAGCTTAAGAAAGAAAGAAAAAAAAATCAATATTCTTTGGTTGTTCTTATTCCAAACGAATCAACATCAGTTCAATCTTTATTTGGTAGAAATCAAACCAAAAGCAAATTTAAAAGCATTATTTAGCTGGATGCCGGTGGCTCATGCCTATAATCCTAGCTGCTCAGAAGGCTGAGATATGAGACTTGCAATTTGAAGCCAGCCTGGGCAAGAAAGTTTATGAGGCACTTATCTTCAAAAAACAAAAAACTGCTCAGAAAATGCTGGAAGTAGAACTGTGGCTCAAGTTGTAGAGCACTAGCCTTGAGCAAAAGAAGCTCAGGGGAAGCGCTCAGGCCAGGAAAAAAAAAAACAAAAAAACATTATTTAGAAAGCTAACATTTTTCAGGCATTTTTAGATTACCCAAATGCCAATGAGATGCAGATGTAAAACCAGAGATAAATGGAGACTTTCACAATGAATAAGAAGTAGACTCAAAGGCAACCTTATATTCTGTTTTGAAACATCCATTAAAAAAGAAAACCATCTTCATCAACTTTGGTGCCCCCCCCCCCCGAAATATAAATAAATTTACCTTTGGTTTTTTGATCAGCAGCCTGAAAAAAAAAAATCAGAAACGCTTTAGGACAATCACGTGTCGAACATACATACACATCTATGACAAATCATAAGCAGACTTCATACTAGACATTGTAAAAAACAAGCTTTACTCTGTTGATTTATTATTATTTCATATTACCAGGGGAAATGGCTACTTGCTATTGATCACATGACAATATTAAGTAAAGGCAAAAAAAAAACCCTACATGGAAGCTTGTTTGAGCTCTATCTTTTGTTTAGTAAAAAAGGTATATAGTTTAACTATACTAATAGGCAAGAACAAAGACAAATGTTTTTTGTTTTGTTTTGTTTTGTTTTTTTGGGTCCGGTCATGGGGCCTGAACTCTGGGCCTGGGCACTGTCCCTCAGCTCTTCAGCTCAAGGCTAGCGCTCTGCCACTTGAGCCACAGCGCCATTTCTGGCTTTTTTCTTTTTGCTTATGTGGTGCTGAGGAATCAAACCCAGCTTCATTCATGCAAGGCAAGCGCTCTACCACTGAGCCACCTTCCCATTACCTAAATGTTATAGCTTAGTATTTTACATGCCATAAAACTCAAGACTACAGAGCTACATATATAATTTTATCTTTAATATTTACTGATAGGATTTCTAAAAGAATATATGCCAACCCTCAAGGGTTATTTCTAGCTTTTCTAGTAAGATCAGTTTGGTAGGTCTTTCCTTATTACTTAGATTGGCTGTTCTGGACAGCTGATGGTGAGTAAAATGGCACAGCTGTACTTTATCACCATAAGCAAACCCAAACTTCTTGAAATGCAACTGTAATACCTTTTGCTCTTTAAGAAAGATACTTTGTAGCTGCCATCCTTTATTTTTTTCACCATGACAGTATCTGTTATTTGCTAATATCTATAATTATAGCATACTGATACAATTAAACTTAACAATGTAATGGCTGTGACAATGTAAATGACAAATGTATGGTTGATTACAAGGACAGTGAAGTCAACACTTTAGCCAAACCTTTTTCTGAGCACCTTCCTTCTTTTTCTTTTCTTCCTGCTTTTTCTTTTTCTTTTCTTCCATCAAAATGTTCCTCTTCTTGTGTTTCTTCTTCTTTCTCCCTTATTAAATATAAAGAAAAGTGATGTTGGTATAATGGCTGTTTTAAATGGTTATATTATTAGGCTGGGTGCAGTAGCTCACACTTATAATCCTAGCTGTTCAAGAAGTTGATATGCATCTCAACAAATAGCTCAACATTCAACCAACAGCTAGGCACAGTGACACGTGACTATAATCTCAGCTGAAATCAGGATTGAAATGAGGAAGGCAGCAGTTCCAGGCCAGCCTGGGAAAGATGTTTGCAAGGCTCCATTTTGATGGAAAAAGCTGGGTATGGTAGTGTGGGACTGTCATCTCAGGTACAGCACAAAGAATAAAACAGGAGGATCACCAACCAGGTGAATGCCTGATGGGGGAAAAATGAGACCTTATCTCAAACATAACTAGATTGAAAAGGGCTGAGAGTATGACTTAAATGGTAGAACACCTAATAAGCATAATGTCCTGAGTTCAAATCCCAATTCTGCCACATGGAAAAACAGATGGGAAGGGAAGGGAAAGGAAGGGGAGCATCAAGGCCAAAATATCTGAAGCCACTGTCACCTACAGAAGAATGTAGGTGCCACTTTGAGAGTGTCAGAACTGGACATTCACCATGTACTACTGAATGTATCTCCCTCCTGCTATATAAAGTAAGCTCCCTGCCAGCCTTCTTGTTTTTTTTTTTTTTTTGGGGGGGGTGCTTTTTTGCTCAAGGCAAGAGCTCTACTACTTGAACCACAACTCCATCTTTTGGAGCTGTGGTGGTTTTGGCTTTTTGGTGGTTAATTGGAGATAAGAGTCTCTTGGACTTTCTTGCCCAGGCAGGCATTTTACCTCTTAAACAATGCTCTTAGCCTTTTAGTTTTTTGGCTTTAGTTATTATTATTACTTTTTTAATGAAGAGTCTCTGTTTTTACCTGGGGCTGATCTTGGATCTTAGCCCTTCTACTGTAATCCCCCAAAGCTGTAATTAGACATGATGTACCACCAAGACTAAGCTTGTTGTTTGAGATTGGGGGAGGGGGGAAGGTATTTTCTAACTTTTTGCCAGGGCTAGCCTTGAACTATGACTTATCCAAACTCCAGAATAGCTAGGAGTAGACATATAGGGTATGCCATTCTGTCTGACCACAATTACTTTTACCATATTGTATTCCTTACATTAAACTTTTCCTGTTTATATAAACCATATGGTTTCTATCTCCTGACTGAAAGCATACTCACACTGGCAGGAAGGAATATAATGGATTAGGAATAGCATCCCTAGAATCAATCCTCAGCAGACTCTGTCACTGGGGACACAGGGAGAGGAAGACAGAGTACCTGTCCATTATGTGCAAGGCCCTGGGATGAGTCCCAGCAATGGGGAAAAAACAATCAGTACATTGCTTTTAATGTATTAATATATAAATATTTTAGAAAGATACAACTACACATATAAGGAATTTCGGCTTACTATCTGCTGTACACAAATATTGCCATAATAGGAACAATTTAAGCTGATAAAGTGTATGTGAGGCTACCTTTGAGTATTCTTCCTTTAAAAGAGTGATCCTTAGACTTTGCCCAACAGTATTATGTGGGAAGCTTCAAAGACTTCCAAGACCAAGGATGCAACACATGAAGCCTGTGGGAACAGGACTCAAGCATCAACAGTGTACTTAAAGCTTTTAGTAGACTCCAGGTTCAGCCCAAGTTGAGAAACACTGCTTTGAAAGGAGATGTATGTATCAGGCATGGATAGTTCATGCCTATTATCGTAGCTACTCAGAAGGCTGAGACCTAGAGCTTTATTATGGGTCAAAGCCAACCCAGGCAGAAATGCTCAAGACTATCTCCAATTAGCCAGCAAAATGCCTGACTACAGGTGTGGCTTAAGTGGTAGAATAACAGCCATATGCAGAAAAAGCCAAGTGAAAGCACAATGCTTTGAATTCAAGCCATGGTACCAGGACAAACAAACGAAAAGACTGAACACTTACGAAGTTTGAAAAGTGATTGTTCATTATCTTAGATGATACTTTCCAGGCAAAAGCTAATGGTAAAAGGTAGAGACACTGAGCAATATTCACATACCACAGGCAGCTCTTGGGAGTGACCAGGCTGGGTTACAATCATCAAACTTCAGCCACTTATCTACAGAGAAAATCAGCAAATGAAAACCAGGTCCACAATGGCTTCCTCTGCCACTGTCAGAGCCTATATCTAGAGTACAGTGAGTGAGATTCTTCCACCATCTTCAGAGAGTAAATTGAATCAAGTAGGCTGGTACAGGCTACATTTAAAAGAAGTATTCAAGAAAGGAATGAAAATGAATTTCACTGAATTCTATTCACCTGCAAATTAAATTAGCACTAGCCATTCCTCAGCAATAAGATCCCACGGTCACAGTGAAGTACTGTAAACAGAGTTCACATAGCTACGAAGCATCTCACCCTTGCCTGCCTGTGCTCACGTGCATATGACAAAGCATAATGCAGATGTTCACTCTATTTTTGGGGGGTGGTTTCAGTCTTGGGGCTTGAACTCAAGGCCTGGGTGCTGTCCCTGAACTCAAGGCTAGCACTCTACCACTTTTTTTGTTTTTTGGGTTTTTTTTTTTGTCAGTTGTGGGGCTTGAATTCTGGGCTTGGGTGCTGTCCTTGTGCTCTTCAGCTCAAGGCGAGCGTTCTACCGCCAAGCACCACTTCCGGTTTTCTAGTGGTTTGTGGGAGATAAGAGTCTCACAGACTTTCCTGCCCAGGCTGGCTTTGAACCGAGATCCTCAGATCTCAGCCTCCTGAGTAGCTAGGATTACAGGTGTGAGCCACCAGCGCCCGGCTAATTACTGGGATTTTTAAATTTTATTTTTGTCATGTTTTTGGAGACAAGAGTCTCGCCCAAGATGGCCTCAAACTCATGATCCTCCTACCTCAGCCTCTTGCATGTTGGGATCCGTAACACACCAACGAGTTACTATTTCTTACTGATTTGAGAGTGTCACAGCTTAGCTGAGAGATAAAAGGATAGATATAGGTGTGAGGGAGGGCTCTTACACACATCCTCATCACTACTTTCAGTTCAATGGATAAATGGCACTGCGTTAACCGTAAATAATTCCCATGGTTATTTGATACACTGTCATCTATTTTTACTTTTTGTTTAATTTTAGCTCTTAATTGCTTTTCTTTTCCTTCCCTTCTATGTTTGTTCCCTTACCAAGAGTTTAGAGCACTCTCCTGACTCCTGCCCAGGGCCTTCCACCCTGCTCCATCCCAGCAGGAAGCAGCATGGTAGATCCTGACCACCTACAGTAAGGCCACATTAAATTGTTTTCATTGTGCTAAAATAGATGTTCCACACAGCTTGCCCCTTAAAGGACTTTCAAGTATACAGTTCAGTAGTGCTACATGCATTCCCATTAAGGTGCAGTTAGCACTCTTCACCTTAACAAGACTGAAGCGCCCTAGGAAACAACTCTCTTGCCCCTCTGTTCTGCCTGCCTTACTCCTCCTTTGGCTCTGACCACATCTCCCTAAGGCTCAGTGAAGCTGAGCATGTTCTCAGAGGCCGTGGGCTACATGTGCAACTTTTCTGGAGTCTATGGTTACTCCTTTATCAAAGTCTACTATTCTTTTACATTGACCTTGTATTGGGTTTACTGATTCCTGTCTGCTCCAGATTGACAAGTGGGAAGTACAGATCAAAGGTAAGTAACAAACTTGTGAACTCCTCTGCAAATGTCAGCAGCTACCCATTAACTTTTATTTATTAACTCAGTCATCCCTGACTTCCACTCTGAAAATTACTCTCTCAATTTGCTGGAAAACATCCAAATGTCTTTTCATGAAAGGATGCGTGTGTGGGAAGCCAATTTCTGGAGACCCTGAATGTCTAAAAATAGTTTCAGGTTACCTTTTTGTTTGACTCATGGCTTGACTGAAGTCTTTAACATTCCACATTGAAAATCTGTTTTCAGAAGGCACTGTGCCACTCTATTCCAGCACCCAAAACTACTCTTTGACTTTAAAAAATTCTGGGGGGGAGGGACAATGCTGCGGTTTTAGAGTCAGGACCTTGTGCTTGCTTGCTAGGCAGGGGTTCTACTACTCAAGCCATACCCATAATCCTTTTTGCTGTATTTTTCAAATAGTGTCTCCTGTGGCCTGTGATTGTAGTATACTTCCCACACAGATGGAACAATAGACACTATCATGCTTGATTTATTAAGATAAGCTCTCATGAGCTTTTTGTCCAGGCTGGCCTAGAACCTTGATCCTCCCAATCTCTACCTCCTAAGTCACCTAGGGCTACAGGCCTGAACAGCAGCACTAGGCACATTCTTTTCTGCAGAAGTGTGTGGCCTCTCTCTATGACTGAGTTCTGAAACTTCCTACACAAAAGCCTTAGTGTCTTTTCTGCCCATTATATGGGCTTAGCATTTGGTAGATGCTTTCAATATAGGCACACTCCCTCTTTTCCTTCCCTTCTTTTTGTAGTGGTAATAGTTGTTGTTGTATTCTGTGTGCAGTGCAGGTGTGGTGCTAGGCAGGCGTGTTTTGGTGGTACTAGGGGATCTGGCCTCATGCTAATTAGGCAGGAGCTCTACGGGGGGGGGGGGGCCTTCTCCCCTGCCCCTTTTGGTGGTGCTGGAGTTTGAAGTCAGAGCTTCTTGCTTGCTAGGTAGGTCCTCTATTGCTTGGGCCATGACTCTTACCAGCCAACCCTTGAGAGATAGTCACACTATGAAGCTCAGGTTGGCTTAAACTCACCTTAGGCTGGCCTCAAACTAGTAATCTTCCTGACTCTGTCTCCTGATTGCTGGGATTACAAGCATGGGCCATCATACCCCTGCTTTTTTTTTCTTTTTGGCCAGTCCTAGGGCTTGAACTCTGGGACTGGGCACTGTCCCTGAGCTTCTTTGCTCAAGGCTAATGCTCTATCACTTGAACCACTGCTCCACTTTTGGTTTTCTGGTGGCTGATTGAATATAAGAGTCCATGGACTTTCCTGACTGGGCTGGCTTTGATTCTCAGACCTCAGTCTCCTGAGTAGCTAGGATTACAAGTATGAGCCACCAGTGCCCAGTTCCTTTCTTATATGGAATCTCTTGGGTTCCTATTTTTTCCCCCTTATTTCTGTTTTTTAGGTGCGTGGTTCAATTTGATCTCAAACTTCTGAATTTCTTATTGTTATTCTAAATTGCAGCTGCCCAAAGGAACTATGATTTACATGATGGAACTATGTTGGTAGCCTGGGAATCCTGCTCCCTATGCAAAACTAGTATGGATGGAAAATGTTCGTTTCCTGTTGGTTTTTCTTTTTACTTGTAAAAGAATAGGAAAGATTCAATAAGGGAGGGTGTGCTCTGCCTTTGACATTTAGTTACCAGAAGCTGAAAATGTCTCTCATCCTAACTTAGTTTCATCTGCTTGACACTTCAGAGTCGATACCCTGGAGTTGCACTCATTAGACTCTATTGTCATCTCACCAAAATATCCATTCTCAAATTAATTTTATGAGCATGAGGGGGTATATGTTGTATGTAATTATTTAGAAAGCTTGACTAACTCAGTGTTTAGGTTAGGAAAGGCTGGTAAAATGGTATTAAATAAAATAAAAAGGGAGGGGGAAGAAATGGTATCCTGTCTAGTTATCATAGAAATATTGAAAGCTCTTAATTTATTCACTATGTCTGAATACCTGCTGTGTGCAAAAAGAAATACTGGCTAGATCCCGTGGGCTGTATGAAAATATAAAACAAAATAATCTCTGATCTCAAGGGGCATATAATCTAGCAGGAAAAAAGACAGTAAAGCCTGAGTTATAATTAAACCTTGGTAGACTATGAAATGCAGCAGCAATAGAGAAGAGCATGCTTGTGACTGAGCCCCAAGGACTGTTTCACAGAAGCATCCTGTAATGGCACACAGGGAGCGCTCAGAAGTATGACAATCATCATCCGAAAGGAGTGCCCACAAGCCTCCCCAAACTTTTGTGCTCAAGGCTAGCGCTCTACCACTTTGAGCCACAGCTTCACTTCTGGCTTACTAGTGGTTAATGGAGATAAGAGTATTACAGCTTTTCCTACCTGGGCTGGCTCTGAATCTCAATCCTCAAATCTTGGCCTCCTGAGAAGGTAGGATTACAGACATGAGCCACCAGTGCCTGGCCAAGGAAGAATTTTTATTTGAATACCAAAGTGCAATGTGAGCGACAAGGCTCTAAGATCTTGGGGTGGTGGGGGGCGGGGGAGTTGCTTCTAACCAATAGCAACAATAGTATGCCAGTAAAACAGAAAACCCTGTTCTAGCACACTGAAGTGAAATGTCTACAATCCTTGTCCCGGATCTCAGACAAATTTCCCAGTGGCAGGTGTCCAAGACAGCACAAGGAAGAGCCAGATGCAAATGGATCCTGGCCCTGCCCACAGAGGGCAAGGCTGACCTAACATGGTCTATACTTTGGAGAGCAAGGAAGACACATCAACATAACAAATTCAGCTCAACTCAGGCTTCATAAACATATTCTGGGGCTGGGAAGGTGGCTCAGTGGAAGAGCGCTTGCCTTGCATGCATGAGGCCCTGGGTTCGATACCTCAGTACCACATAAGCAAAAAGAAAAAAGCCGGAAGTGGCGCTGTGGCTCAAGTGGTAGAGCGCTAGCCTTGAGCTGAAGAGCTGAGGGACAGCGCTCAGGCCCAGAGTTCAGGCCCCGGGACTGGACCCAAAAATAAATAAATAAATAAACAAACAAACATATTCTGGATTATTCCCATTTTAGTGCTAATATGGATTTCATCAACTCCAGGATTTAGTTCTTCAGTTTACAATGTCTAAACCAAAACCAGACAGTCCCAGCAGCAACCTCAGTATGGAGCTCCTATGGCCAAAATTTACCTGCCTTCCTAAGAAATAGCATCTGCTGCTTTACCTCTTAGTAGCAATCATCACTGGCCACTACCAGCATTCTCCTGCATTGCTACCTTCTCCCAGGGGCTTTTTATCACAGGATAAATGGCAATTCTCATTCTCCATAAAATAAGGCGGACACATGTCACTGTGTCATGTGGCATCCTTTACCCTCATTGGTAAAGGTACCTTGACATCCTGCACAGAACTACTGAAATCGATCATTTTTAAGGGTAATGGCTTCAGGGATACATTACATGGCTAATCAAAGAACAATACATTCCCTAGGCCACTGATGGCACTGACACAGATCAACATTCAGACCAATAAGGCTGGAAGCTGCAGCAGTCCTCATTCAACCACAGACTCCTCAACTGAAGATAATATTGAGGAAGAGAATCTAAGAAATGGAAAGAAGAGCTCCAAGTCTTAGGAGCAGTTGTGCCTGCATCCTGGTACAGTGCCCACCCTGCCAGCAAGGGAGAGCTGAAGAGAGCTACTGCACTAGCAGTTCAGACGCTTGTGGGAACAAAGCTGCACACATTGGGAGCAGATCTCCTACTAGGACTATGCATCAGGTTGGGCTGACAGCCCAACCTCCCCAGGTGGCCTGCTGGTCTCTATTCTATTTTGGCAGCTGCTTTAAACTGTTCCAAGTTCCTCTTTTCCTCCTCCTCTAAATCACACTTTCCTTTGCTTGTGACCTGTGAATCCTGTTAAGCACCGTGTATTAACACTATATTACTCAGGCTTCCTTGCTAAGACTGAATGAATGCAGTACTTTACCATTTGTCTTAAGACTAATGAATTCAGTAAGCATTTTTACCACTATAAAAATTGCTTTAAGGGGGCTGGGAAGGTGGCTCAGTGGTAGAGCGCTTGCCTTGCATGCCTGAGGCCCTGGGTTCAATTCCTCAGCACCACATAAGCAAAAAGAAAAAAGCCGGAAGTGGCGCTGTGGCTCAAGTGGTAGAGTGTTAGCCTTGAGCTGAAGAGCTGAGGGACAGCGCCCAGGCCCAGAGTTCAGGCCCCACAACCGGACCCCCCCCCCAAAAAAAGAAATTGCTTTAAGGCTCGGTACTGGTGGCTCATGCCTGTAATCCTAGCTACTCAGGAGGTTGAGATCTGAGCATCCTGGTTCAAAGCCAACCCAGGCAGGAAAGTCCATGAGATTATCTCCAATTAGCCACTGATGAGCTGGAAATAGAGTTGTGGGTCAAGTGATAAAATTACTAACCTTAAGCAAAAAAAGACAAGAGGGGGCTGGGAAGGTGGCTCAGTGGTAGATTGCTTGCCTTGCATGCTGAAGGCCCTGGGTTCGATTCCTCAGCACCACATAAGCAAAAAGAAAAAAGCTGCAAGTGGCACTGTGGCTCAAGTGGTAGAGCGCTAGCCTTGAGCTGAAGAACTGAGGGACAGTGCCCAGGCCCAGAGTTCAGGCCCCACGACCGGACCCCCCCCCAAAAAAAAAAGACAAGAGGGGCTGGGAAGGTGACTCAGTGGTAGAGTGCTTGCCTTGCATGCATGAGGTCCTGGGTTCGATTCCTTAGCATCACATAAGCAGAGAAAGCTGGAAGTGGTGCTGTGGCTCAAGTGATAGAGTGCTAGCCTTGAGCTGCAGAGCTGAGGGACTGTGCGCAGACTCAGAGTTCAGGCCATGACAAAGAGGAAGGAAGGAAGGGAGGGAGGGAGGGAGGGAGGGAGGGAAGGAAGGAAGGAAGGAAGGAAGGAAGGAAGGAAGAAGAGACAGTGCCTAGGCCCTGAGGTCAAGCTTCAGGACTGGCACGTGTACGTGCATGCACACACACAGATTTAGAATATTACTTAAGGTGTCCACTTTGTAGTGTTCAGTTATAAGTACTCTTTGTGAATTCCTTTTATTTCATTTTTTAGTTTAAGGTAGCCTCACTTTTTTTGTTTGTTTTTATCGGTCATGGGGCTTGAACTCTGGGCCTGAGCGCTGTCCTGCAGCTCTTCAGCTCACGGCTAGCACTCTACCACTTGAGCCACAGCACCACTTCCGGTTTTCTGGTGGTTCATTGCAGATAAGAGTTTCGTGGCCTTTCCTGCCCAGGCTGGCTTTAAACCGCAATCCTCAGGTCTCAGCTTCCTAAGTAGCCAGTATTACAGGCGTGAGCCACCAGCGCCCAGCTTAACCTCACATTTTTAAATGTCCATATAATTTTAATGGCACTCCCTTTTCACAACTCATTATGTAATGAAATATAGATACTTTGAATATGCTAACAGTAATACAAGAAAGTCTCTGGTTCTGGGGTGCATGCTTACAGAGTGGTAATTAACAATAATTAAGGGCTACAGGAGTGGCTCCATGGTTTGGGCACCTGTCTAGTAAGCATGAGGCTCTGAGTTCAAACTACAGTAAGGCAAACAAAACAAAAAGCAATGCTTAGACTTCCATTACTTGCTGAAGTTTAAAAACGTATTGTACCTATGATAAGCATTAAGAGTTTGGAGGTGGGAACTGTGTGGGCACTGATTCACTCCTCTCAGTGTCAACCTCCTACTGCTCTGTCAAAGTGGATTGGTGTTCTTAGCCAGCTGGTGCTTTTCTGGCAGAGGGCGCTGGAGAGACACTGAGGGAGAAGAGCTTGCCTCCCACTACCAGTGCTACAGCACCACCCTCACTGGGGCCGTACAGCACAGCTGTTGGAGGAGCTAGCACGCTTATCAACTGCCTTCCCGAAGACAGTGGCTTCCTGGCAAGGTTCACTAATATGGCTCATACGCCCAACTTGGCAGTGGCCTCTCTAGTGAGGTTTGGGCCTGAGTCCTGGAAGCTCTGCCTGGGTGTCCCACCTCAGTCCTCCTATCTGCCTTTCTTACCCTCTCTAGAACCTTCTTTGCTTCCGACCAATCTCTCATCAGTAAGGTTTCCTGCTACAGTTAGCAGTTTATTGTGTAAACTCCCCTGTCCACATCACTATCTGGCTTCTCTCTCCTGACAATAAGTGAATCCCTTACGTGAGAGCCTGCTCAAAACTTGCCAATATTTTTAAATACTGTAACACCAATAAATAAAGTACATGAATGTGCTTATATCATAAGTCAGAATATAAAACTCTGACCAAAATTTAAAAAAAAAACAAACCCACAGACTAGAAATACTAGACCCAACAGGTAGATTTAAAACTGCCTAAATCTGGCTAAAATCACTTACCTGCTTGCTTTGGTGTTTCTGTGTTCCAAATGTGTGCTATATTTGGACAGGTTTAGAAAAAGCCTTCCTCATGACCACAAAAAAGAAAGAAGTCCCATCATCATGTAACCGAGGGCCAGTCACTAAAACACGGCCTGGGACAGTTATAGATGTAGGGGCTGGACTGCTCTCCTCTCTAGTGGAGAGGCTATTGTATAATCAAAGGATTATACAATTCTGTGAACTAAAAGGGCTGTTAAGTAATTAAACCAACTCTGCTCAAATCTAGATCCTGTTTAGAAGAGCGGGCAGTGAATAAGAAAGACCTGGGCAGAAATCGCTTGGTGATAATTAATTAGAAAAAGATGACACCAAACATCTGAAGCATGAAGCCCCTTCCATGAGGACAGCAAGAGAAAAGGTTTCATAAGTATGTGCTGGAGCGATACAACAGAGAACTAAGGATCTGTCTAAACAGCTTCTACTACAAAGTAGTAGAAAAAAATTGTGGTTAATTCTATCTGTTCTGGGGGGAAAAAACACGACTAGCACAGTATTTCAAATAAAAATGTCAACTGCAAAGATTAATTTCAGAAATGATGAGAAGAAAACATCTGAAAACTACCAATTATAGAAAAAAATTCTATTTGATTTTAAAACACAAAGTAGTAGGTTCAGATGGCAGGAAAAGAGTTTTAAGTAGAGATCCTAGAGGTGCAAGTCTTTAGTGATTCATTCAACAAACATAAAGCAGTGCACTGTTTACTGGACCAAACAGCTCACATTTGAGACCTTAATGGGCTTAGCCCTACTTTGTAAACAATGTTGACAGACTGTTTCTGCACCAGTTGTTTCAAGCTACTGTCTGGAAATCACTGTCTAAAATGAACTTTAATATTCAAATTACATTATCTCATAAGGACCATGTGTCCAATATCATGCTCACACACCAATCTGTTACTCTCATAAAATCAATGTACTGATAGTTGCTAACCCATTTGGCTTTCTAGTTTCTTTCTTTTTTTAGCCTAGAGTTTGTATGTTCCAAAAGCTTTAACAGAACTATATCCACTAACAGATTAATGTATGTAGAACTAACCTATAATTTGCTCCATAGTGAAAGCAAATGGCAATTTACCAAATTATCTTTACCATTTTGTAATAGTTATTTTCCCTGTTCTTTACAGAGTCCCATTAATCATGATAAGCACCCATTTTGTATTAGAATAAAGATTTTCCCTAACCCTCAGGTCCCAAAACAAGTTTCTCTAGAGGCTTCCTACAGGCAGTGGCTGCATATGCGGCGGCCTCTTTCAAGCCCCAGCTGACATGAAGGGTGGGCTGAGACCACCTGCTGCAGTCTCTTGACAGTCAGCTGGTTTGAGAAAGCTCAGGGGTACTCACAAATGCAGCAATCTTCTGGAGGAGCTAAGACAATACAAGGTTTCTGATGGTTTTGTTTAATCCAAAGACAAAATTTTGAAAACCAAACTACTCGTCATCAACAGCAAGTTTCCACAGCTGAAATACCAGGGTGGCTGACAATAGAAAATATAATATTGGAAAACTAACAATACTCAAAGGGTCTCCGTGACCAGCCTGGTGTATTGACAATGCCAGAAGTGTCAGAGATGCCAGCCCTGCTGAGGGCTGAACTTAAACATACACTGTGTCTATCATACCATAAGGCACTCCTAAGAGACCTGCATTTCTTTCTTGCTGTGGGGTTTCACTCAGGTCCTGGCTCTGTCCCTTTTGCTCAGGGCTAGCCCTCTACCACTTTGAGCCACAGCTCCCCTTCCAGTTTTTGAGTGGTTAATTGGAGATAAGAGTCTCACGTGGACTTTTCTGCCTGGGCTTGCTTCGAACCCAATCTTCAGACCTCAGCCTCCTGAATAGCTAGGATTACAGGCATGAGCCACTGGCACCTGGCAGGGTGCTGCGAAAGCATGAGGAGAGCCCAGTGAGACAGGAGGTCACAGAAGGCGCTGTGACCATAAGCTATATTGGGGAGAGCTGGCTGAGAGGGAGGGAAGGACTCCCATGCATGAAGGTTCTGTGGGATAAGGAAAAACAACATGCTATATGGCTTGGTAGTATACACAAGGCTTGCCTAGCTTGCATAAGGCCCTGGCCTCCCCATTCCCAGCACTGGAAGAACATGGGGAGAGGGGATAGGTGAGGAAGTGAGGAAAGAAGGCAATGGTGACCAACAAGCTGAAGGACAGGAGCAATGGAACAACAGAACGAGTCTGGTGGGCAGACTTAAAATCCATGGTCTTGGGCTGGGAAGTTGGCTCAGTGGTAGAGTGCTTGCCTTGCATGCCTGAGGCCCTGGGTTCAATTCCTCAGCACCACATAAGCAAAAAAGAAAAAAGCCGGAAGTGGCTCTGTGGCTCAAGTGGTAGAGCGCTAGCCTTGAGCTGAAGAGCTGAGGGACAGCGCCCAGGCCCAGAGTTCAGGCCCCACGACTGGACCTCCCCCCCCAAAAAAAAATCCATGGTCTTTATCTTCAGATCTAAGAGAAACCACTGAAGAATTTTAAGCAAGCCAATAACAATCACATTTGGGCTTCCATGAAATTATTATGGCTACTATGTGGGGAGAAATTGTGGACTAGTGGGAATCCAAGAACAGGCCACTGCTGTCTACGAGTCTAGACCTGACAGCTTATGGTGAAGGCACAGTAAAGGGCTTGACAGAGATTAAAAGAACAGGATTTGGTGATGAACTGGATATGGGCATAAAGGAGAGGGAGGCATCAAGAACAGCCACCAGGTCTCTCACAACAAGATGAACACTAGAGGAGGAAAAGTTGAGTCTGAGGTGCCTCAATCAGTGACTGGGGAAGGGACCAACAGCCAGATATGTAGCTCTGAACTCAGAGAAAAGACCCAGGCTACAGGAAAATCTTGGAATATGTCAACATGGAGCTATAAACTGAAAGGGTTACAGCTGAGATCAGGAGGGGAGGGAGTTTCAGCCTAAAGGAAAAAGAGGTCCTGGAACTGAAGCTTAAGGAACATCAGTATTTGGAAAAGTGTTCACTCACCCATCATTTATATATCATTATTTATTGATAACTGCCACAACATGCCAGACTTTTGTTTTGGAGTAAGGATATATCCCATGACATGACGCACAAGACTGCTATCACAAAGAACTTGCATTTTAGGGGTAAACAAAAAAGGAACATAAGTAAACAAACAGGGTATTGATTTTCAGTTTGTGACAAATGCTATGAAGAACACAAAACGGGCACCATAACTCAAATTCCATAAATAGCACTGGAGTCAGTGGGATTTTCAAAATGAAGAGTAACCACTGAAAAAAGTTCCAAAGTTTAACCTTCCCTGAATGACTGAGAGGTGCTTTGCTGAGGAAGGCAGCATACATTACAATAAATCATGAAGAACTGTAACATTTAAAAGAGGTCCTGAGCTTAAACATCTCACCTACATTAACATCCAGATGAATATTCAATGGTCATGGAAGACACCGGGACAGTCTTCACTGCACACGACTAGTTCAGTCATTACAGAGCACCTAGGATCCCTGCTCCTGCCCACTAAATGCCATTTGTGGTAAGCCCCAGTTATGTGACATCCTAAACATAACTCCCACATTTCCAATTGCTCCACTGGGGCAATTGATGGATGGATCCCTTTCCTGTTGGGACAGCCACTTTAAGGCCATAAAGTAACACTGTGCTAAAGACACACAGCCCAAGAAATGAGGGAATTCCAGTTGTATAAGTTTGCACGGGCAGAAACTGCATACAGTTACTGAGAATACACTGTGCTACACCATACTCTGGTCCCTGCCTTCCTGAACTTGCAGTTTAGAAATCCACAGTAAGAATAACCATTGAAATAAGGTGTGCTTGAAATGAGGCACCACTGTTTTAGCTCTATGCACCCTTGCATCTCCCAGGCAAAGTATAAAATACTTCCTTGATAATTAATGTTGCTAACTCATTTCCAGTCACATGTACATAAAACAAAACTTAAACATTAAGCACCTAACAAGTGAGGTCCAACACTAAAAGGGCAAATGTGTAGTTTGAAATCCCACTGAATGAGCTGTTTGCAGTCTGAAATACAGATAGCAGCACCTAGTGGTAAGCATGCTAATTATAACTGAGTCCTTTAGACACTCAAACTACTCAGCTAAAGGAGGGGGAAAAAAGCAAGGTGTGTGTGTGTGTACACGCATGTGTGCGCACACATGGTTTTAACAGAGAAGTAGTTGAGTTCAGGAGCTATTGATTTTCCTTGAGAGCAGATTTAGAGATGCTAGGCATAGAGAAAAAATTCTGATGCCAGGAGAAGACTCACAGAAGGAATAATACAAGGCAGACACTTCAAACTGGCACCAGACCTCTGGTACCCAGTTAATTACCATCCTAACTGACACTCAAGACAATGTTGCATTCAGTTTAAGGAACTTTTTCTTTTTTTCATGTGACAGGGTCTCCCTGTGTAGATTATAGGCATGTGTCACAATGGCTCAGTTTAGAAAATTTTCTAAATGTAAAATAAACAAATATGATTGGCATAATTCTTTATATAAAATTCCAAGTTGGCATAGTAGTACACACCTGTATCCCTAACTACCAGAGAGACAAAGATCAGGAGTATAGTGGAGACCAGCACCAAGAAGAAGTTGAGCAAGATCCACTTAGAACGAACAAATTGGGTCCCAGAGACAGCGAAGTAGGAGTGTAGCCTGAAGCAAATGAAGACAAAAATGCAAGGCCCTATCAGAAAGGCAGAGTACCTGCCTGCTAGGCATGAGTTCAAACCCCAATACTGCAAAATAAAAGGAAAAAACAAACTTTTAAACAAAGTATTTTCACATCAACCAAGCTTCACAGTTCCTGCTCATCACAAGCAGCTCAGCTGGTGCAGACGCTCAAGTCAGTCCTGTGTTATTAGTTGTGTTTAAATCATTGTGTTATCTCCTGAGTGTCTTGGTGCCCTTAATTTTGGAAAGCAAATGGTCTCCCCAAAGCATGGTAAAAAGTAAATGTGCTTGCTTAAGTAAAAGTTGAAAATCTTAGGTTTGTTGAAAGGTGGCATGTCTTTAGTAGAAGTTGAGTGGTACTGAGTGGTGTTACGGGAAAAGTGAATCAAGCAAAAACACTATAATACAGAGCTCTATGCACTCTGAGCATTCAGTTTTTTTTTTCCCCAGTGGTGTCTCCCTAGACATGTATCCCCAGGTAGAGAGAGAGAGAGAGAGAGGGGGAGGGAGGGAGAGGGAGAGGGAGAGGGAGAGAGAGTGTATGTCTGGGGCTTGAACTCAGAGCCTGGGCACTAACTGGGCTTGAACTCAGGGCCTGGACACTAACTTTCCTTGTGCTTTTTTGTTCAAGGCTAGTGCTCCACCACTTGTGCCACATCTCCACTTCTAGCTTTTTGGGTGGTTAACTGAGCATGCAAGTCTCAGGACTTTACTGCTGGAGCTGTCTTCCAACTTGCAATGCTCAGATTTCAGCCTCCTGAGCAGCTAGGATTACAGACATGAACCACTGGCACCTGGCAACACTGTCATTTTCTTATTTTATTGAGAATGGAATCTAGGGCCTTTGGTATGTGGAGCATACACTCTTATCACTGAGCTAAATCTCCAGCTCAATTTCTTCATATCTACTTCCTATATACATATTTCCTACATTTATTTATCATATCTTGGTATTTATTAGTTTTACTTTGCTATTAAGAATAGCACCAGATATTCCATGTATTGCCTTGTATTGCCTAAACGGTTACTGATGGTAGATCTCTGGTAAAGTTACCAACTTATTTACTTTCATTACTCCTTTAAAAAGAAAACAAGAACAAAAAACAAAAAAACTGGCTGCTGAGACCAGGTGCTGGTAGCTCAGCCTGTAATCCTAGCTACTCAGGAGACTGAGATCTGAGAAAGCCAGCCTGGGCAGGAAAGTCTCTAAGACTCCTATCTCTAATAAACTACCCCCCCCCCAAAAAAAAGTCAGAAATGGAGCTGTGGCTCAAATGGTAAAGCTCAGGGTCAGGGCACAGGCACTGAGCTCAAGACCTGTGACTCGCACAAGAAAACAAACAAAAACCAGGCTGCTGATCCTCCTGGGTTTTCTGAGCACACACTCTGGAAATTGCAGCCATCTTTTCACTTCCTTATTTGTATTTATGTCCTAGTAGTCAGAATTCCAAGACTACCTCAAGAATCTTGGTATACATATACCAGATAGTTCAACATAAATCTAGATATTATTTTGAAGAGATTTTGCAGATTTGTTAGGAGTCTGCCTAGGTGGGCCTGACCTAATAACACAAACACTTTAAGTCTAGGTTTAGAAATCACAAACCAAGGAAGTAAGAAGTTCCAAGTGTTCAAAAGAGACTCAGAGCCCAGAAGAGGTCCCCTCCGTGCAGGACTGGAGAAGGTGTGGCTGCCAAGCAGCACACATTAGACCTTAGTAAAAGAACCCAGTGGAGGACACTGACTCTGACACCGGTCAGAGCTAGGTCTACAGAAGAGCCCTACAACAGTGGGCAGAAATTTCCTCAAAGTTTTTGTCAGCACCAGAGGTGAGCAGTGCTTACTTAGACTTAGTGGCTCTGTCAAAAAGCAAGGTGTAAAGCTGGGTGCTGGTAGCTCACATCTGTAATCCTGGCTACTCAGGAGGCTGAGATATGAGGACTGCATTTTAAAGCCAGTCTGGGCAGGAAAGTCCATAAGACTTTTATCTCTGATTGACCAACAGAAAACTGAAAGTGGAGCTATGGCTCAACATGGTGGAGTGCTAGCCTTGAGCAGAAAAGCTCAGGGACAGCACCCAGGCCCTGGAACCAGAGACAAATTAAATATTGACATAATCTTTCCCTTTGGCTATTTGCCTCCCACACATAAGCCTGCACATACTCTTTTTTTTTTTTTTTTTGTCGGTTGTGGGGCTTGAACTCTGGGCCTGGGTGCTGTCCCTCAGCTCTTCAGCTCAAGGCGAGTGCTCTACCACTTGAGCTACAGCGCCACTTCCGGTTTTCTAGTGGTTTATTGGAGGAGTCTCACAGTCTTTCCTGCCCGGGCTGGCTTTGAACTGCGATCCTCAGATCTCAGCCTCCTGAGTAGCTAGGATTACAGGCGTGAGCCACCAGCGCCCGGCCCTGCACATACTCTTGATGCCTTAGCATCAAACAATCCATTTGCAATGTCTTGCAAGTGGTTTGATGGATATGAGGATGTTTTCAGCTTCCCAGAACAAGGAAACACAGTCCCAAGAACCATTGTATTCACTCAACACTGGTGATATTAATTACACCTTATAGTTCAGACACAGCCCACTAAATATTCTATCTCTAAAGATAAAACTGTTAAGGGAACAAGAGCTTAGAAAAGACAAGTCACTCCTCATTTCCAAGCCATGGATACTATTTCTGATTTTTTCTTTACTCAATCAGTGCTTCCTCAAGTCTGTGTTTTCAATACAAGATGACTCAATAGACCTCTTCTGGGTACTAAGGTTTTTCACTATTCTTTTTTTTTTTTAAATAACTGAAAAAAATGGTGGATTTTTATTGTTTTTCACTATTCTTTAGTATTGTACTACAGACACTCTGAGTTACAGAGCCCATCCTGACCCATTGTATGGCATTGCCCCAAGTCTTCTTATTAATCAGCATTAAGCACTCCAGGCAGTAGAGTCACGCTCTTTTCTACAAGATGGTCAAATGGCATGAAGAGTTCCCAATAGAGGCACCTTTGTCTTCCAATTCAATAGAACCTACCTGGGTCATTGGGCAGAACTATTTACTCCCTACTTATAAAGTAAGAATTCCTATTGCAGGACAGTTCAAAGTTGCTAGGATGGCCAGGAGAAATTCTTGCATGGTTTATTAGGTATATAGTGAACTACTTTTAGTGTATAACCATTAAGTATGATCATGGAACTACTGTCTGTGAATTTACGATACATTAAATATCCTGTTCTTCCTAATTTGTCTAACACAAGAAATAGAGGTATGTTTCCTTGTGATTGTATTGATTTTTTTGTCCATTAACACTTAAACTGACCATTTTACTAAGAATTTCCCACCTAATCTTTGTCCTCATCCTCTTTTTTTTTGAACCAGTTAATAGTTTTTATTATTCTATTTCCCTTTTAGTATTAGCTTGGTGGTATAAATTGTCTTTCTATCCTTTTAGCACTTACTCTACAGTAACTTGGATTCCATGAAAAAGTCATATTCTGAAGAAAATATTGAGTCCCACTTTTCCCTTCCCAATTCCTACAAGGTTGGCAGAAAGCCTATGTCATTCTAGATGCAAGAAGTTAACTCATTACAAAGAGTGCCAGTACAGAGGTCTTACTTCTGCACAAA
Source organism: Dipodomys ordii (assembly GCF_000151885.1). NCBI lineage: Eukaryota > Metazoa > Chordata > Mammalia > Rodentia > Heteromyidae > Dipodomys > Dipodomys ordii. Next base: position 2,286,439 of record NW_012267223.1, read on the forward strand.
CCAAAGTGCCAAACACCAGGTGGTTTAAATAACTTTTCTCACAGTTCTGGAGGTCAAGAAATCCAAGATCAGGGTTCCAGCTGGTCAGGCTTTGGTGAGGACCTCTTCCTGGCTTGCAGATGGCTGTCTTCTCTGTGCACTCATAAGTGGAGAGCAAAAGGAAAGAAGTAAGCTCTTTCGTACAAGGGCACTAATGCCATTAAAGAGGGCTCTATCATGACCTAAATATTTCCTAAAATCCCATTCATAATATCACATCAGAGGTTAAGATTTCCATATATGAATTTTAGGGCACAAAAATATTCAGTTCACATGCCAGAGGGTAGCAAGTTTTTTCTATTAAGAACTAGACAGTAAATATTTTGAGCTTTCCAGCCATCTTGTCTCTATTCTAGCTACTCATGAGAAGTTTTCTGATCCCTGTGTTTGGGCATTAGGATGTGGTTATTGCACTCAGCAGGGATGGGAAGGGTGGTCTTAAGACATGACATTGCCAAAGTTTGATTTCAATCACAGGCAAACTCCCAGTGTGTTGCTGTAATTTACTATCTTTGCTGTTTTATGTACTTAGTATCACTTTAGATTGACCTATCCATCCTTTCCAGTGCTCAGGCTCATTCCTTTCTGCATCTCCATGTTTTCACCTGGGAAACATTTTCCTTCTATATGAAGAATTTCCTATAGTTTCTTGGTGTGGGTCTGTTACTAATGAAATTTTTCAAATTACTGTTTTTGTCTACTTTGCATATATTCTATCTTTATTTTTCAAAGCTATTTTATATACAGATGTCCAGGTTGGTGATATTGTTCCATTATCTAGATTTTCATTTTCTCTACAAAGTAGACCACCAGTCTTTATTGTCCCTCCTTCAAAAGTTGTATCTTCCTCCTCTTTTAGCTAATTTATCTTTTTTTCAGACAGGGTTTCACTAGGTCACCCAGGCTGACTTGAAGTCCTGGGCCTTAAGTGATTCTTATGCCTCAGACTCCTGAGTTCCTAGAGGGTAACAAGTTTACACCACCACATTCAGATTTTTCTTTTGGTTGACTTTTATGATTTTGGTTTTTGACTCAGGCACTGGTGGGCTCATGCCTGTAATACTAGCTACTCAAGAGGCTGACACGTGAGGATCAAGGCCCAAAGCCAGTCTCAGCAGGGAAGTCTGTGAGACTCTTATCTCCAATTAACCACCAGAAAGCCAGAAGTGGCATTGTGGCTCAAAGTGCTAGCTTTGAGCAAAAAGAACTCAGGGACAGTGCCCAGGCCCAGAGTTCAAGCTCCACAACCACCATTATGTTTGTCATTATTGTGTTTGTCAGTCATGGGACTTAAACTCTGGGCCTGAATGCTGTCCCTCAGCTCTTCAGCTCAAGACTCACTTGAGCCACAGTACCACTTCCGGTTTTGTAAGTGGTTTATTGGAGAAAAGAGTCTCACAGAATTTCCTGCCTGGGCTGGCTTTGAACCACAATCCTCATATCTCAGTCTCCTGAATAGCCAGGATTACAGGCGTGAGCCACCAGCACCCGACTTTTATTTTTTTAACATTCTCAATTTTTCTATTTTTGTCTCTCTATTGCATAGATCTATAAATTTAATTCTTAAATCTGTAGCTTGAGATTCTAATTTAGCAATTTCATTTTATTTACTTATTTTTTGCTGGTCCTGGGGCCTGAACTCTGAGCCTGGATGCTGTGCCTCAGCTCTTTAGCTCAAGGCTAGCGCTCTACCACTTGAGCCACAGCGCCACTTCCAGCTTTTTCTGCTTATGTGGTGCTGAGGAATCAAACCCAGGGCATGCAAGGCAAGCACTCTACCACTGAGCCACCTTCCCAGCCCCTAATTATAGCAATTTTAGACTTTTAACATTGTTTCATCTCATTTGTCCTTTGTGTATTTTTGTTTTCCTATTATTTTCATTTTCCAATCTTTTTACTCACTGTGCTTGGGCATGGTTATTTTATTCTGGTCTATCCTCCAGTTTACTATCTCTTTGTTTACCTCAGAGTACGCTATGATTAAGCCTCTTATTGAATTCTAGTGAGTTATTGTACTTTTCAATTCTACAACTTCTATTTTTGATTCTAGTTTTCTGCTGAAACTCCATTTCTCATTAAACTTACTATTAACCAACATTCACTTAAGACATACATCTGACAACTAACACATCTAGACGTTCTGTCTCTTGCTAATTTTGTATGTTTACCTATAGTCTGGCTGGCTGTTGGCCTTATATGTGAAAAACTATGAATGTCATGTAAGGTTCTACATAACATGATCTTCCTCTACAGAGAATTTGCTTTTACATCGCACAGGCACTTAAAAAGCAGGGCTGACTCATTACTCTATTCCAGGTGATTCATAGGTTTCAGGATCATTCTAAGGTTCACACTACTTTGAAAGTAAAATATTTTGGGGGATGATTTCTAACCAAAAGCTAGGGTGTTCTCCCTTTCTCCTTTGTCATCCCTAAAGTCCAGCCTCATCTGTTTGCTAAAACTGTACTCAACTTCCCAACCTCAGCTTTTCAATCAGAGATTTAGGGTGGCAAATGCCTCACAGGAGAGTAATATGGCACCACATACTTCTACATTTTTAGACCTCCTTTCTTTCAAATACCTCCTAATGCCTGGTACCTTTCAATGTCTTCAAACAATCACTGTTATTATCCACCTGACATTTTTAGTCCTTAGCAGCAGCCTAGTCAGACATAGCTAGTCTGCCTTAGCCAGAAGCAGAAGTTTAAAAAGATACTTTTGTGAATGACACTCCAGGAAGCAATTGATCTACTACTTAATCTACTAATGCAACAGAGTTCTAGCAGAGTTCTTTGAATTCCAAATATAAATCTTATTAGGATATAATATCCTGCCTCCCCACAGCGGTAACAAGGGATCAAATCCAGAATCTTACTAGGCAAGTACTTCTACTACCAAACCACATCCCTAGCTCCCATCTATTGTTTGAATTTGTCCCAAATTCTCTTTAGAATGAGGTGTTTCTCAGCAATTAACTAGAGTTTGAATTTAGGCTCTTCCCTTGCTAGACAGGCCCTCTATCACTTGAACTACATCTGCAAGCATTTCTGCGCTCTAGTTATTTTTCAGATAGGGCCCAGTGTTTTTTGCCTTGGGCAGGTCACACATATATTCATCATAAAGGAAAGTCTAGGTACACTGGTGAACATAATGATCCATACAATCTGAATGCCAAACAATAACATTTTTAAGCATTCTACTTTTTCCTCCTCTTTGGCATACCTCTAAAATGAAGGACAAAACCAAGCTTTAAATATAAAATGAGGGCTGGGAATGTAGCTTAGTGGTAGATTGCTTGCCTAGCATGCATGAAGCCCTGGGTTTGATTCCTCAG
>NW_012267223.1:2295489-2303766 GCF_000151885.1 Dipodomys ordii
AGCTCTTCAGCTCAAGGCTAGCGCTCTACCACTTGAGTCACAGCGCCACTTCCGGCTTTTTTCTTTTTTTTGCTGAGGAATCAAACCCAGGGCCTCAAGCATGCAAGGCAAGCGCTCTACCACTGAGCCACCTTCCCAGCCCCTGAGTACATTTCTTATCAAGCATTGTTGCCTCCTCCTTTGTTTCCCCTTCTCATATCCCCCCCACCCCTCTGAGTTAAGAGTTTTCTATGAAAAGTTTTATTCCACTGAGTATTCATCATAATTAACAGTAGAACCATATCATTACTTGGCTTATTACAAGCCTGGGTTTATGCTATGAGTTGAAACTCTCTCTACTTGGGAACACCATCTCATAAAAAACGATGTCCTGAGGCTGCAATCTTTGTGTCATCTTGCCCTGGTTGTAATCTAGAAAGGATGCATGGTGTGTATTTAATGGGACATTTTAACACTGGATTCCTTAGAATACAAAGCCTCCCTAGCATGCTTCAGAGCAGTAAGCTATAGCTGCCCAATCTGTCCACACCAAGCCCTGTGTATTATTTTGCCCTGCAGATTCTTCCTAGCACCTCTTCAGTTCCATCCCTCAATTAGATGTGTGGTCAAAGCCTGCACTGCCTTGCATGGATTGCCAAACAGCCACAATTTCAACACTGTATCTCTGTTTAAGAACATTTCCCATCTACCAACTGGGTCAGGTCCTGATCAGGCAAAAAAGTCCAGGTTCCACCCAATGTGGCCCCTGCTACACCTGGGAGCCAACACAAAACCTTCCTTAACAGTGAGGCCCCAGTGCTCATCAGTCCATAAATACACCAAGTGCCTACTAGCCAATGTGACTTCTTGCCCATTTATCTCCTTTCAGGCTCCCTCTTCTCACTGGCACTCTCCACATTTCCCATTATACTGAACAAAAAGGTTGGGTATAGAAGGAAAGCCATGTTTAGTGGCCATGTGGTCATATACTAAGGTTTTAAAGGCAAACATGTTTCTTTTATGATGGGACTTGATATATATCCTCCTCCCTCAAGGAGAGGGTGGAGTGGTTATGGTAGATGATTACTACCTTTGATTTTTTTTTCTAAATTATTATATGTGCACATGGCCTCCTTCAAACACTTATTGCTAGTGCTCTTAAAAAAAAATTGAGGCTGGGAAGGTGGCTCAGTGGTAGAGCGCTTGCCTTGCATGCATGAGGCCCTGGGTTCGATCCTCAGCACCACATAAGCAAAAAGAAAAATGCTGGAAGTGGCGCTGTGGCTCAAGTGGTAGAGCGCTAGCCTTGAGCTGAAGAGCTAAGGGACAGCACCCAGGCCCAGAGTTCAGGCCCCACGACTGGACCCAAAAAAAAAAAATGTAGCTGGGTACCAGTGGCTCTAACACTCTTATCTCTAATTAACCACCAGAAAAGCAGAAGTGGCGCTATGGCTCAAACTGGTAGAGGAGCTAGCCTTGAGTGAAAACGCTTAGTGACAGCGCCCAGTCCCTGAGCCCCATGACCAACAAAAGATAAATAAATAAAAAATATCTGTTTGGCGTTGTCTCTGACAACTCTGGGAGGGTTAGCAAAGTCCGTCTCCTTCACTGTAGCCACTGCACACAGAAAGACAATCTTTGGAGAGTGAAAAGAAACTGTGGTTCAGGTTTTAGAAGATGACACATGGCATGAGGAAGCTCCAGCTTTAGCATTAGAACACCTAGACACACCTGTCAAGGTTCTGACCTCCTCAATTTTAGCTTCCCTATTTGTAAAATGAACAAAGTATCAGAACGTGCCTTACAAAGTGCTGTTGTGAAGTGGAAGAGGTGATGCACAAGGTGCTTGGAAAGCATCCAATTAATACAAGCATTCAGGTTGTATTAGTAAGGGGGGGTATTAAAATTAGGGGGTAGGGCTGGGATGTAGCTCAGTGGCAAAGCGCTTGTCTAGCAAGTGCAACATCCTGGGTTCAGTCCCCAGTACCAAAAAAAAGACAAGACAAAAGAAAAATCTTTAAAATTAGGGGGCAACTGAAATAAGCCAAGCTACTTCCACTTGTGAAGGCTGTAAGGAATACTGAATTTAAATTCTGGCATCATCTGCTACAAGCTATAGGATCTTAGGAAAGTCGATTCTTTCCCTGTGCCTCCAAATGTTCATCTGTAAAATGGGAATGATGGATAAATGAAACAGTAAAGGACAAAGTAATACATCCTTGCACACAGTCACATGGTGACCACTCAATTAGCTGCCTGAGAGAGCATTAATTACTCTAACTCTGGCCACACAATTTCTTAGCGTCAAGCCTTTCCTCACAGTGCTCCAAAGAGTCCACAGCTTCCTGAAAAATAGTCTACTCTGCACACTCTCAGAGTTGCATATTTCATATGCAATGTGATCAAACACGACTGAGGCAACTGATGATTTTGTGCCCTTCTCAAAAAAAACTTCTGAACAACTGTGGTCAACCTTATTTCCCAGCAAGAATCCATCCACTGTGCCTATACCACTATTTCCCGATTTCAGATTTTAGTTCAATTCCTGGTTGCTATTTCAATTCCAGTTTTCCCTACTTAGTAAAAGAGCAACTAAAAAGAAATTCTCTTTTGGAATAAAAATTAATACCTTTACCAGGCTCAAGCCAAGCAAATTATTTTAGTTGCACGAGACCTTAGTCTTAATAAGCTGGATGTTACACATAAATGAATGAAAGCATACATTCCCAAAAAGTACCTTGCAAGCTGGCATGAGGAGCTCTCATTTGTAATCCTAGCTACTCAGGAGGCTGATCTGAGCATCCTAGTTTAAAACAAGTCCAGGCAGGAAAGTCCATAAGACTCTTATCTCAAATAAACCACCAAAGCCAGAAATGGAACTGTGGCTTAAGTAGTAGAATGCCAACCTTGAACAAAAACCTAAGGGATAACACTTAGGTCCTGAGTTAAAGCCTCAGCATTGGTACACACAACGAAAATTCTTTGCTATGAATCTGCATTTGTCATCAGCCAGTCATGTCAAAAGACCACCTTCCAGTTGGTGAAAGACTCAGCCTCAGACAGGAATTTTCTTTTTCTTTTTTCTTTGTCGGTCATGGGGCTTGAACTCTGGGACTGGGTGCTGTCCCTCAGCTCTTCAGCTCAAGGCTAGCACTCTACCACTTGAGCCATAGCCCCACTTCTAGCTTTTTCTGTTTATGTGGTGCTGAGGAATCGAACCCAGGGCCTCATGTATGCAAAGCAAACATTCCACCACTGAGCCACCTTCTCAGCCCCCAGACAGGAATTTTCTGAGTGCTGAAAATAAGCTGATTTTATGATGTGGTATTTCAGCCTACAATTCAAGCTTTCAGAGGGAGGATTTTTACAAAGGCATAAAGTGTATTCTTTTACAAAAGGCCTAAAGAAGGAAGATGGAGAAGGTCTAGAAAGAGAAAAGAGCTAAGCTGGGTAGGTATTTATTTGTGACTTGGAGGATTCACCAGAGATCATCTGTAAATATACAAAGAGATGCTGGTCACAAAGAATGTCATAAGGTTATGGATGGCAGTGAGTTCCCTTACTTGTATTTGCTCTACCTTTTTCATATGGTTGGTGGAAATTTTAAATGTTGTGTCGAGAAAGCTGATAAAGTGGAAACCAAGCTCCACTAGACCAACTCTGTGGCTCTCCAGAAGCCAGCCTGTAGGTAAGTCCTTGAGCCGTGTGACTATGTGTGGTTAGGTTGTCTCTAACATGGAAGATATTTTGCAACAAATACACAAATAAAGAAGGAGACAGGTAGGTGGTAGAAGAGACAACTCAAAACTCTTCATGTTCTCATGATTCAGACTCATTGGGCTACCAAGTGACATTTATTTCAGAAACTATATACTTGCCCATCCTTAAGATTATAGCTCAGAAAAACAAAGTCCCAAAGCACAGCTGGAACTTAAAGAGCCACCGAGAATATTAAGAGTTCAAAACAGCAATGAAAGCTGCATCCCCAAGGCTGCTCCTCCTGCTGCGGTTTGCAGCTGAGGAGGGCGGGCTCAGGAGAGTGGCAGGGAGGATGTTTCATGGCTGGATGCCCAGACTGTCTAGCTCTGCACACAGCTCTGTAGGTCTGAGGGCTACACAGGAGGAATGCATTCTTAACAAACAGCTCTCCATCTTGCACAGCTTCTTCATCCTGTGAAAGCATCTGAGGCCAAGAAAATTACTCATTTTTAGAAAAACTCTAAAAATGGAAAAAAGGGTATGACCTTTTGTCATATTTTAACATGCAAAACTTTTCTATATCACAGTTGAATTAAATATATATGTATATATTCTACCTTTTATTGAATTAGTTAACAGTTCAGTGCATGATATGTACAAGAAAAAAAAAACTAGCTGGGTGCTGGTAGCTCGCCCCAGTAATCCTAGCTACTCAGGAGGCTGAGATCTGAGGATTATGGTTCAAAGCCAGCCTGGGCAGGAATGTCTTCGAGACTCTTCAATTAACCACCAGAAAACTGGAAGTGGTGCTGTGGATCAAGTGGTAGAGTACTAGCTTTAAGCTGAAGAGCTCAGGGACAATACCTAGGTCCAGATTTCAAACCTCCAACCAATCAAAAAAAAAAAAAGAAAAAAAAAACTACATATATATTTCTTTTGTTGTTGTTGTTGTTTTATTGTTCTTGTTGCTTTGCCAGTCCTGGGACTTGAACTCTGGGCCTGGGCACTGTACCTGAGTTTCTTTTGCTCAAGGCTAGCACTCTAGCACTTGAGCTGTATCACCATGTCTAGTTTTTTAATTGTTTTGTTTTTTTTTAATGTGGTACTCCCTCATGCATGCTAGGCAAGCACTCTACCACTAAGCCACATTCCCAGCCCCAAAACCTATACATTTTAAGAGTATTCAATTTAAACATCCTCAGGTTTCAACATCACACATACAGTCTATGCAAGGTCATACAGTTATTTGCGGCAAGAAATTGTATTCCTGAAGAGCTGTGTATGAGCTGAACATTTTTAAGTGGGAACTCATTTACTGCATTAAAATCTATGTAAAGAAAGTTTACTGTGTTCTTGTAAGTTACTTCTCACAACTGCCCAATTATTAAAAGCTAATTGATATTTGCTCAGTTACAATTAGACTTGCTTAAGATAAAGTGTGTAAAATTTGCTCCCAATTCTCATTCACATTTTATTGTCCTAACTCCAGTCCATGATGTTTTCAAACAAAATGACTAATGTGTTAAGTACCTTTATTCAGCAACTAAAAAAATCCAGTCCCCTTCACTGTGAAGCTAGTTATAATACAAGGGAAACAGCAGCACCTATCCTCACCTAACACATGGAAAATCACCTGAAATAAAGCTTGAAAGGTAAAAACACACTGGACTGTCTCTAAGTCTCCAGATGGAAGCTACAGCAGTTTCAATCAAAACAAAACAAGCCAGACAAAAATAAAGTCACCTGGCTTTTCCTGACATACTGACAGGCTTACAGTGTCTACTGGGGCTCTGCCTCTTGCTCCCTCCACCCATCATTCTCTTGGTTCCAAGGGCAGCTATAAATCTGTCCCCTGCCACCTCCTCCCCACTTCTCATGCCTCCCTACAGGCTTCAGTTGCTCTGGCTAAGCAGTCTTTGCTGGTTCCATCCCAAATCATCTTTGTCTCATATACTACTTGGAATGAGGAACTACCTCAGACTTCACAGCCAATCTATTTTCTTTCTTATAAAATCTTCTCAAATACCACCCTTACAGAATAGTAAATAGTCATGCAACACATATACATACAACCTACTGGATCAAATTCCTATTGGGTAAGGTGGCAATGACCTATGGAAGCAGTCTACAATGGCTCTTTAACTTTAGGATGTTAAATTGTTAAGGAACTTATAATGCTAAAGACATTCTATGTACTCAAATAAAATAACAGACAAATGTAAAGTACCATCCACTAATAATCTCAATGCTTTTTTCCCCAACCCCCACCTCATCCCTGGTCCCCATCCCTGTCCCAGTCCTTCTCTTTCAAGTGTTAAGTTTACATTGCTGAAGTCCTTCCACTCACTTGCAGCTAGGCAGGTGATACAAACACCTGTACTGCAAAAATTTTATCTGCCTACTGAAAGTTCTCCTCACTAGAGAGAAAGGCTGCCTGCTCCTGCCCTGCCCTCACCCTCTGCTTTAATCTGGAAGTAGGCCAAATGGCAGCATTTGGGAAAGCACATGTTTATCTCCATAAAGGTGGTTGTTTAACAAAAGGGTGAGAAACATTGTCATTTAAGTTTCATATATTCCCCACACACTTTATTTTTTAATCACTGAGTGTCAAGTGAAACAATTCACTCCACTTTCTCCCCATAATCAGCACTCTGATGGTAACTACTTATTCGATAATTCCCAAGTCAACTAAGTGTAAGTATAAACCAGTTACAAAACAATCTTTGTTAAAGTGTTGGGAAGGGAGTAGGAGGAAAATCTAAATATCAACATTGACATGCTTCCTAAACTACTCCCAAAATATATAAATGCCAAAATAAAAAATAAGTTAAAATTAAACTTTATGACAGTCTTAGTGTTCAACTTTATTTACTTTCATACCTTAGTTGTTGAACTGAAATAACATATTCCTTTGTACAAGAAAATTAAATTGAAAGCAAGCTTTTAAAATCAGACCCCTATAATTAAATTAAGCATTGTATAATATAATTTACTATTATTATTTTCTGAGCTACTAATTTCTCATGACACAAATGTCAAAGAAAACTATATTCTAAGAATCTATTTTTAGGAGACTAAAAATATAAACCCTTTCTGTAGGGAAAAAAAACCTCACACACTACCTTTCCAGTACAGGTAAACAAAGTTACAACTGTCCCAACTACCACTTCGTTCTTTAAACGTGAACAAAATGATCAATTCCAATAATACAACAAAACCAGTCAAAACCAGTCGTTTTTAAAGCCTCCTTTCGAATCATTTCCCCCAACAAAAGCATCCCTAATGCTACCCTGCTAAACGTTTTAGAATAACGTACATTTTCTCCCGTTGCCCTCTCCAAGTTCATCTGGGCCTGGGTCGGTTTCCTCACTCATCCTCTCCCTCGGATCTCCAGGGTCGGAAGTCTCACGGTCAGCGCCCAAGGACACAGCTCAAACGCTCAGCCGTGTTTCTCGGAAACCTCTCTAGCCACGTTTTTAGTGTCCCGATGTATTCACACAGTTATCTGACTCTAAATGTAAGAAACCCAATAAAATCTAGCCGTATTTGGGGTCAGATTACATTCAGAGCCCTGCGAGTCTTTCCCATCGCAGCCATGATGAACTGACTATCTACCCTACCCTGGCTCCAAGTACATCAAGGTGCATACTAAATTACCCGGGGGGAGAAAACCCGAACCTCAGACAACACAATGGATTTACAGCCCAGCCAGGAGGCTCTAACCTGCAGCTCGTTCAAGAAGCTCGAGTTGAACCTCCACGGGGCACCATTTTGAGTTCAGAATCTGCACCGCGAGCCCAGAAACCACCGAACAGACTGCTCAAATGGAGATTTCGCCTGGCAGAGGCAAAGGTTTGAGACAACTCCACTGATTACCCACGTACCGAAGGACCAGAACTGTCAGCGGCCATCGAACGCCATAGGTGCAGCCCGGACCCGGCGGCTCCTCCCCCACCCCCTCGGCTCCCGCCCAGCCGCCAGGCTCGGTCCCCCGGCTCCGCCGAGATTCCCGCAGCCCCCGGCGGCCCGCGCGCCACCCGCCTCGTCCCCAGGTTACCGCACCGGGAACCTTCGGGTTTCACAGCTGCACCCTTCAATAGCTACGGAGCATTACATCGCACCCACGGGGATCCCGAAACACAGAGGCGGCGGCCGGGCGGGCGCCGGGGCTGCGTGAGCCCATCGCGGGGCAGGCGCGCGGCTCCTCGCACGCACTGCTCTGCAGTCCGCACCCCGGCTCCAAACCCTCCGCACCGCAGAACCGCGCGCCGGCCCGCCGCGGGCCCGGTTCGGCTCACTCAAAACGACGCCACGGGGGTCCTGAACCCAAACATGGCCGGTTCCTGCACGCCAACCGTCGGATAGGGCCCGTCCGAGGGTGACCGTTAAGGGAGGACCGACCTGAGAATTGCACCCAGTGCATTGGTGTGTGTGTGTGAGAGAGACAGAGAAAGAGAGAGAGAGGGGACCGCTGCGTGTGCAAGCCGTGCAAGCCATCCCTCCATCCCCTCGCTGCCTGGCCCGGGGCTCGCTCGGCCGAGGGCGCGCCCTCCGGCCTCGGCCCCGGCGCCCCTCCAAGGAGCCGCTCCCCCAGCCCGC
>NW_012267223.1:2304331-2345144 GCF_000151885.1 Dipodomys ordii
GGCTGCGGCTCCGGCTCCCGAGGCCGTCGCGCTGAGGTGCGGAGCTGCCACCGCGGCCATCTTGTTGCTCTAACTGACAAGAACCCCCCCTCCCCCCGCTCCAGCCAGAAGGGGCGCTCGCGCCCCCGCGCCCGCCCCGCCCCGCGTCGGCCGCCAACAGGAAGTCGTCCGGGCCCCGGACACGTGACTCCTGCTGTATTTGCATACAGGAGAACGGCCTGGCCAATCGGCGCTCCGCTGCCGAGCTCCGCCCTCTCGCGCCCCTCCCGTTCCCATTGGTTCATCCCAGGCAGGCCACGCCTTCTCCTTCCCCCTTAATACCCGCCCGCGCAGCGGCTGCCCTGGCCGCGCTCTGTCTGGCTGCGCGCGCTGTTTCTGGGTATCCTGGTGCTTCAGTCGGGGCTCCGCGTAGGGCCTCGCGGTGTCTTTGGCGTCTCCGCCTGCCCCCTTGCCTCTGGGTACTGTGGCTTCGTGGCATCGCGCTGGCCGGAGGCGCGGCCATGGTGGTCTGCTCGTCCGCCGGGTTCTCCCGGTCAGCGCCCCCGCGGCATCTAGGCTTTGCGCGGTGTTTGCGCCCGGCGGCGCTGGCCCTCTGCGCGGCGATGCCCAGAGCCTGGCGCCCGCTCCGGCGCGCGTCCGGCCCGTGCCGTGCACGCGCCCCGCACCCCCCCCCCCACACACACCGTGCACACACTTGTACACGCGCCGGCCCGGGGCTTGGAAGCATTCTGCTCTCTGAGCATCCCGGCCCGCCTCCGCGCGCTGCGGCCGGGCAGCCAGCTCCCCGCGGCGATCCCGACCGTCCCCGCTGCGAAGCTGTCTTCCCCCCCCCCCCCCCCCCCCCCCCCCCCCCCACGCGCCGGCCTGGGCCGAACCCGGGCGCCGCGCGGCGCCCGCCGCGATCCTCCATTCCGTGCCTCGGCGGTGAGGTCGGGCGCAGTGTGCAACCCAGAGTCCCTCGTTACCTTTGGGCGGCAGCCTCGAGAAGGCTCGGAAAACAATGGTGGTGGAAGGAGGCCCACGTCCCTCCGTGACGCCCGGGAGGCCCAGCGGGGCTGCTGAAAGTCGCTGGTGCTGTCAGAGGCCATTCCCGGGGCTCATCTCGCAGAGGAGATAACCACACGCTGGTCCTCGGCCGGGCGACTTTGCTGCTGCCAGTAGCGAGCTCTCATCCTTGGTGGATAAAAAGAGACCCGACGCGTCCCCCGCTGACGTTTCCATTCACAAGTCACCTAAAAAGTCGTCTTTGAACATCTGCGACGCTGTTATTTCCCCCTCCTGAACCCCCCCACCCCCCACCCCTCAGAAGGGTCTGAAGGCAGAGAGCAGACAGAGCTTACATGGACTTCTGCCTGTTTAGCATTTTATTTAATTCTTGATCGTAAAGAACCTGCATCCTTTTTTTGGTTATTGTTTCTCAAAAAGAAGTATTAGCGCATGATCCTGGAAGGAGTACGAAATAACATCTCCTACATCCAGGAGGTAGATTACTACATCATTGAGGAATCCAAGCATCTGGGCGGGCCAATTAAAATTATCTGTTGTAATCAGCAGAACTGCTGCCACCTTTTTTTTTTCTTTTCTTCCTTTTTTTTTTTCTTTTGTGGCCAGTCCTGGGGCTTGAACTCAGGGCCTGGGCACTGTCCTGAGCTTCTTTTGCTCAAGGCTACCACTCTACCACTTGAGCCACAGCGCCACTTTTGGCTTTTTTTCCCTGTTTATGTGGTTACTGACGGAAAAACCCAAGGCTTCATGCATACAAGGCTTCATGAATACCACCAAGCCACACTCCCAGTCCCAGAACCCAAATAACATTTCATACTTGTCCTTAACATTCTCTATCCTATTCCTTTTTTTTTTTTTTTTTTGTCGGTCGTGGGGCTTGAACTCTGGGCCTGGGTGCTGTCCCTCAGCTCTTCAGCTCAGGTGAGCACTCTACCACTTGAGCTACAGCACCACTTCAGGTTTTCTGGTTGTTTATTGGAGATAGGAGTCTCACAGTCTTTCCTGCCCGGGCTGGCTTTGAACCGTGATCCTCAGATCTCAGCCTCCTGAGTAGCTAGGATTACAGGCGTGAGCCACCAGCGCCCGGCATTATCCCATTCCTTTATGTACCCCTCCCTGAGTAAAGGAGGTCTGTCTTCCCCTTCCTATATTAGGCTGTAAACACCTGGAGAAGAGGTAAACCACACTTTTTTTTTTTTTTGTCAGACATGGGGCTTGAACTCTGGGCCTGGGCGCTGTCCCTCAGCTCTTCAGTTCAAGGTGAGCACTCTACCACTTGAGCTACAGTGCCACTTCCGGTTTTCTAGTGGTTTATTGGAGATAGAAGTCTCATGGTCTCTCCTGCCCAGGCTGGCTTTGAACCGCGATCCTCAGATCTCAGCCTCCTGAGTAGCTAGGATTACAGGCGTGAGCCACTGGTGCCCAGCGTAAACCACACTTTCTGAACCCAAAGTTTGACAAGTGGACCTGTCATCAAAATAATATCTCAGATCAGGGTTGGCCCAGAAATGTTGAAACACATGGTAGCTGTAGATCTGGAGATTGCAGAACTTGGTGCCACTTCTTACTGGCTGTTGGGGTGAAATAAAGAATGCTTAGGCTCGTAGGCAATATTGTAAAGTAGATAAGCTCATACTTTGAATCTGTCTACCTCTTATCAGCCCTGCCACCACCACCACCTCATAACTGAGGTACAAGTTAATGCTTTGTTATTTTTTAATGGGAAAAACCAATAAAATTACATAGAAGAGGAATAACTGCTAAATGTAGCCAACCTTTATGTTAGAAAGCCACCTTATTAAGGACAACTAAGACTTGATTGGATTACAGTACAACCTCCTGTAAGAGAAAAATAGTTTTAAGTAGCTAAATGTGTGAAATGATTTGTTAAAAAAAATACACTACATTAAAACAGTGCCCACTTCAAGAAACGGACCAGTGAGACTATATAAGAGACTTTATATCTGATCACAAATAAAGTATTAGGCTAGTTCTGAGTACTACAGTATAGTATATACATACATAAAGTGTATGAGTGAGAGACCATCTCAGAGATATGTCCAGTTGTTGATGGAAGTTCTTTGATCTGAGCAATGAACAAAGAAGCAGAAGCCATTGGTATAGCAAAGAAAAGACAGGCAGGTCTGGATGGTGGTATATAATTTTTTATTGTTATACAGAGTGGTTACAATTACCTAAGTCGGGTAAAAAGTACACTTTTTTGTCAGTCATGGGGCTTGAACTCAGGGCCTGAGTGCTGTCCCTGAGCTTTTGTGTTCAAGGCCAGCACTCTACCACTTTGAGCCACAGCCCCCCTTCCTATTTTCTAGTGGTTAATTGGAGATGGGAGTCTCATGGACTTTCCTACCTGGGCTGGCTTTGAGCCTCCATGTTCAGATCTCAGCTTCCTGAGTAGCTAGGATTACAGCCACCAGTGCCTAGCTCTAGAGTGTATTTCTTTTTGGACAATATCCCCCTTTCCCTGGCTCTCTCCCATTTTCCCCCTCCCATTCAAATATATATATTATTTTTTTTAACCCTCATGTATAGGGAGGAACAAATATATTCCTGTGAGAATCCAGGAAGCAGACTGGGTGAAAGGCATTCAAGATAAATTTTGTTTTAGTTCAAGAACCACCAATGAGAGTTATCCACAGAAACTTCATGTTGAAATGAACAAGATCCATAACTCAGGATCTGTGAAAGGGTGTATGCAGAAAGATAAGGAGATAGCCTCGCTCCATGGCGACTGCTATGGATGAAATAAGAACAACAAAGCTCTACTAGCTCAGCAGTTTTCCAAGTGTGTTGCCCAGGCCAGCAGCAGCAGCATCTAGCAGCCGGTTAGAAATACCACTTCTGGGAACCCCATTGCCAGATTTTCCGAACCTGGCACCTGTATCTTACAAACCCTCCAGATGTTTTGGATGTGCCATAAACTTTGAGAACCAAAGAGCACCTTGTGGAATTCTAGTTCTGTGTACTGCTCTCCTCCCCTCTGGTCCCAGCTGCTTTTCACCTACCTGGGTAGATCTTGTTTCCCGGCCTAGTTCCTACCCCACTCTTTGTCTTCACAGATTCTACAAGTATTATTTGCATCTTAATGGTAGGCTCTTAAAGGGGAAAGCTTTAGGACTCGAAGAAAGGATTGCTTTAGGTCCAGGTAAGGCCCATGAATCTGATACCTAACCAGAAAAGAAGAGAGGAGCAATCAGCCATCTCTCGTAATAGAGACTGGAGATAAAGGAGAGAACCTGACAATCGAGAGTGAGGGGAATCTCAGCCCCATGACCTATGGCAATTTTCTGAACTTCAGACTTCTTTCTACTCCTCACTGAATTGGAGACACCCAACATTTATGGACTCATTATGTGCCAGGAAGTAGGCCAGATGCTGGTGATTTAAAGTGCAAGCAAGTTACCTTGTATAGGAAGCATTGAGGGAGGCAGCAGAAAGCCAGGTGGATCTGGAAGACTCAGGATGATGCTTTTACCAGAGGCCTTGTGACCTGAGTCTTGAAGGAGTCCAAGGAAGCAGTGATGCTCAGTAATGATCAGTGGAGCTGAGGGGAGGACATTAAAGGAAGACTGGACTGCCTGCGGGAAGGAAGCAGAGGGTGCTCACACCACAGCACTTCTGAGGGGCTACAACCGCTCAGGCAGCACAAGAGAAAGGGAGAGATGAGCCATGGCCAGATTACAAGGAGCTTGGCATCCACAGGAGGAGTTTGAACTTTATCTGGAGATAGAACTTTTCTGTGGAGTTCTTAGAGGGCTCTAAACATTACTAGACTTGGTTCTCAGATCTCCCTGCAAACGTAGAGCCTGGTGGGGTAGAGAAAGATCTACTAGGATGGTCTAAGTAAGAGATGATGTCACTGGGTAGGAGCTCTGTACAGTCACACAAGGAGAAATAAAAACCAGCCAGGAGCCTGTGGCTCACACCTGTAATCCTACCTAGGAGGCTGAGATCTCAGGATCATGAGTTGAACCTAGCCCAGGCAGGAAAATCTAGATGACTCTTTATCTTCAATTAACCAGCAAAAAAGCTGGGAGTGGTGGTGTGGCTCCTGTGGGAGAGAGCCAGCCTTGAGCAAAAGAATGCCCTAGGGTTATGAGTTCAGGACCCCAGTATTGGCAACGAGAAAAAGAAAAAGAAGAAAGAAAAGGAAGAACCAATGGAAGTATCTAGTGTGAGTATCGAAGTCAGAGGAGATCCATTTGAAAGGTCATGTCACCTGAGACTCAGGTGAGGGCAGGAAGGTTGGTGGGAAGGCTGGGCATGGTCATCTGCTTCCTGGCTTCATGGGTGATAGGCAGATGGTGAAGCAGAGGGGAGGAGAAGCGGGTACTGCTGGAGGCCTTTGGTGTGTTTTGTTGTATCTTATAAGACTTAGTGGGAAGCCGGGCGCTGGTGGCTCACGCCTGTAATCTTAGGTACTCAGGAGGCTGAGATCTAAGGATCATGGTTCAAAGCCAGCCCAGCTAGGGAAGTCCGTGAGACTCTTACCTCCAATGAACCATCAGAATACTGGAAGTGGTGCTGTGGCTCAAGTGGTAGAGCACTCTCCTTGAGCTGAAGAGCTGAGGGACAGCTCCCAGGCCCATAGTTCAAGTCCTATGACAGACCAAAAAAAAAAAAAAAAAAAGACTCAGGTGTAAAAGTCAGAAGACTTCTGGGTACTGATCAAAAGACTGATGATAAATGAGGAGGAGGAAGTCAGCAGTCTCGGGGACTTCATATGACCGTCTCATTCTCTGGGCCCTGTGATACTGGACAGGAGGCTTTCGAGGACACTAGCTATTTTGATCTACTTCTGCCGAACTGACAATCTGGTGTGCCAGAGAAAGGACAAAGGAGAAGAGTTAGTTCAATGGTAGAAAGATGATTCCTCTCAGGTTCTCTCTCAAAAGGTTCCTCTGTGGCCTTGGTCCTGTTGTCTCAGTAGGCACCATAGCCAGTATCGCTTGGATTTGCTGTCTCAGGGAGCTCCATATTCCAGGACAGCTCTTTTTGTCCTTAACCTTTTTGTGAGTGTCTTGAACCCAAGACCTGGGGCACTGTCCCTTAGTTCAGGACTGGTGCTCTACCATTTTTACCACACCTCCACTCCTGGCTTTTTGGTGGCTAATTGGAGATAAGAATCTCATGGATTTTCCTGCCTGGGTCGGCTTCAAACCATGATCCTCGTATCTTAGTCTCTACATGAAGGAAACAGAGGGGCACTTGTACCACAATGCCCCGCTTTCCATTTGGCACTTTGGAGAACGGAAACAATCCCAACCTCAGACCCACAGCTGCAGCTCTTGCTAACATCAACAGGTTGAATAATTCCAGGGGCCGGGCCATAGGAATAAATTCATTGGTTTATTGCATCTGCACCAGCCCCAGATGTGAACGAATTGATGTCTGGGGTTACCTGGGGCTAATCTCCAGTCTCCACATCCATCTGTCCTCCAGGACATGGACAGTCCCTGTCTGGGAGATGCAGATATGCTGTGTCTATATCCAAAGTCACCTCTGGCAAGCAGCCTGTATTTTGAAAGGCTTGACTGAGATGATCAAAGCACCAGTGTCTGTTGGAGAACAAAATGAGAATTTCAACATCTACTGGAAAAAAAATCCATCTTTCCTCCAGGAGGCTACGTGAGGCTCCTCGCCAACCTGCTCCTTGCAGGGCATCTTCCATGTTGCCCGCCGGCTGCCAGCCCATGTGCATTCTGGTGTGTGTGCACGGACACATGGCTGTAGTGTACCCGGAAGAAGGAGGGTGGGGGAGGAAAACCCCAAACCTGGTGACCTTCAGCGTTTGCCAAACCTCTCAGTTTGGCATCTGGTGGGATCGGGACCCAGCAGCAGTCCTGGGTGTTCATTTCACACAGCCTGGGCAGGACTCCCAGCTTCCAGTGGTCAGACTGGGGGTGTAACAGGACACTGGAACAAGGCGGGGGGCTAGCTAATGAGTCCCCACCCCATCATCTCACCATGGCAACCGTGTGTTTATTTCTGTTTCTTTTCTTCTTTGCAGCTCTAAAATAATTTCCTCATTTTATGAACTCTTGTATTTAGAAAATATAAGTCTGGAAAGAAGAACAGTATCCCATTGTTTCAGTCCTCATTCGGGGGTGTGTGGCTTGAACTCAGGACTTGGAAGCTGTCCCTTAGTATTTTTGCTTAAGTCTGGTGTTTTACCACTTGAATCACTCTCCCATTAGTGGTTTTTTGCTGTTTCATTGGAGATTTAAAAAAAAAAAAAGTATCATGGACTTCCCTGTCTGGGCTGGCTTTGAACTATAGTACTCAGATTTCAGCCTGCTGATTAGCTAGGTTACAGTCCTGAGCCACTGGAACTCACCCAGCATTTTCTGTTGTTGTTGTTTGTTTCTTTAAGACATACATTAGTTATACTGGGAGGTTTCATTGTAACAATTCCACTCATATGTACAATGTATCCTGATCAACCTCCCCCTTCTACCACTCTTCCCCATTTTAAAAGAATTTCAATAGGTTTCCTTGTTTTATTTATACAAGTCTCCCTCCCTCCCTCCCCCTAAACTCCCATCCTTCTCTTCTTCCTTCCCTCCCTCCTCCCTCCCCCCATACTTCCCTTTCTCCATCCCTCCCTCCCTCTCTCCCTTCCTTCCTTCCTTCTGGCTGTGAGGCTGAACTGGTGCTGTCCCTGAGCTTTTATACTCAAGGCTAGCACTCTACCACTTAAGCCATAGCTCCACTTCCATTTTGTTGTTGTTTGTTGTTTTTCTTTTTGTGCTTATTTGAAGATAACAGTCTCATGGACTTTCCTGTCTGTGCTGGCTTCGAACTCCGAGCCTCAGATCTCAGCCTTCTGAGTGGCTAGGATTATAGTCGTGAACCACCAGTGCCAGGTTGCAAGTCAGCATTCTTGAAGGAAGCTAAGCTAACATAGTTTTACGGTTGCCTTTGAGCAGAACTTAATGTCCTGGGGTTCATGGATAGCAAGAGCCTTGGAAAGTCCTGTGTCACTTCTGTGGCCAATCTTGTGTTGGCTGTAGCTCTCCATGGGTCACAAGTGTGTAGATCCTGAAGCTCCTAGCTGGCGTAATTTCCTTGTAGCCCTCTGATCCCTCACTTCTCCAGCTCTGCAGGAGGAGACAGATACTCAGGACCTCAAAGACGGCTCACCCTAGGGTGAGCGTAGCCTGGGACAGGCCAGCCAGCCAGGGCGCCTGTCAGACAGAGGAACTATGCCTCAGGCCAGTAGTATGACCTCTGTCAGTCCAGCCCATCACCAGACCAGCTGAGCAGGAGTGGAACGCTCTCCAGACCCCACAAGTGGCCTGCCCAGGCTCCTCAATCCAGAGATCTATGTGGAAAGATTCAAGATGCTTCCCTTCACTGTCAGGCACAGCTGGGCCTTTGTACACCAAGGTCAAACATGATTTCCAATTGGCAGTGTGGACAATGGGCTTCTGTGTTCATCCCCAGAAGACAGTACAGATCTACATACCCACACGTGTTTGGCGTGCAAGAAAGAGAGAGTGTTAGGGGGCTGGGAAGGTGGCTCAGTGGTAAGTGGCTCAGTGGTAGAGTGCTTGCCTCGAATGCTTAAGGTCCTGGGTTTGATTCCTCAGCACCACATAAGCAGAAAAAGTCAGAAGTGGTGCTGTGGTTCAAGTGGTAGAGCGCTCACCTTGAGCTGAAGAGCTAAGGGACAGCACCCAGGCTCAGAGTTCAGGCCCCATCACCAACAGATAAAAAAAGAGAGAATGTCAGATCCTGACATTTCAGCAGTAGTCCCTTTGAAGAATCCTGTACTTATTACTCAAAGACCTTGTTACGGGGCTGGGAAGGTGGCTCAGTGGCAGAGTGCTTGCCTAGCATGCATGAAGTCCTAGGTTTGATTCCTTACTACCACATAAATAGAAAAAGCCAGAAATGGCGCTGTGGCTCAGGTGGTAGAGTGCTAGGCTTGAGCACAGAGAGGCTCAGGGACAGTGCCCAGGCCCTGAGTTCAAGCCCCAGGACTGGCAAAAAAAAAAGACCTTGTTACTCATTGCCCCCATGGCTGCAGCGATTGTTTCCTTCCACCTGGGAGACACGGTTTCCTTGCAACCATCCTGGGGGTACCACAGGCCTTTGGTGTACCCCGTCACACAGAGCCGTGGCTAGGGATCAGAGAGGTTTCCCTGGGATTGACTGAAGGCCTGAGTTGACACCAGTTGCTTCCATCCTGGGGCCCAAGTCAGAGCACAGTAGCCTGCATAGAGAAGGCAGCCATTCTTAACCCAGGAGTCACCCAGCAGCAGGCTCTGGGAAGACACAATGTGTGGCTTTCAGGTTTTGGTTTTTCGTACTGAGGCTTGAACTCAGGACCTGGGTGCTATTCCTTAGTTTTTCCACACAAGTCTAGTACTCTGCTACTCGAGTCACAGCTCCACTTCTGGCTTTTTGTTGGTTCATTGGAGATGAGAGTCTCACAGACTCTGCAGGCTGGCTTTGAACGTCCATCTTCAGATCTCAAGCCTCCGAGCAGCAGTGTGAGCTGATGATGCCAGGGTGCACACAGGGCTCTTGAGAGAATTGAAAGAGGATGAAGCTGTGGCCAGACTGTTGGCACAGGTTGGGGCCATTCCCATGCCTGTTCATGGTAGAAACTCAGAGGAATGGAGTTTTCTGGTGCATTGTGGGACCAAAGCACTGTCCGTTTGCATCCGAGCCTATGAGTAGCTGGAGAGTTCAGGGGATCGGCAGCGCGTACCAGGGCAGGCTGGCAGGCAGAGTTGATGTCACCATCTTCAATCCAAAGGCCACCTGGAGACACAGTTCTTTCTTTCTTTAGGGGTCTTCAGTCTCTTTCTTTTAAGGCTTTTAATATGTAAGGTAATCTCCTTTACTCAAAGTCCATTGATTTTAAACATTTTTTTTTTTTTGCACCAAAGAAATATCTGGGGGAAAAAAATACCCTCACTGTAACTGCTACAGTGGTATTTTGCCTAACAGCCACATACTGTACTTTGCCAAACAGTGTTGATAGGTAATTTAATCAACACAACCTCCCGTGTGTAGAACCAAGAGGGTACACGCCAGTGAGCAACTGAGTGTGCTCAGCCGTGCATTTCTCTAGAGAACTGTCTCTGATCTTTTGCAGCTGTTCCTTATAGTGTTTGCTATTATCTATGCCAGCCTTGACTTCGTTTTTGTCCCCAATGCCTAGAGGAGAGCCCAGCACACAGTAGACGGTAAATCTTTGTGGCATGAAGAGCTGAACTGAAGCTCAGTAATGACCACAGGCCGAGCATTGAACTCTGGATCTCACCTGTGACAAAAATATCATCGCAGAAGCGCCTCAGGAGGGACGAGGTTTCTGAGCAGGCCAGGGAGAGAGTCGGACCAGCTTCTGGCCTCTCTGCTCAGTATCTGTTATTGAGAGATGATAGAAGATTCAGCGTGATGAGGCATGGGCTCTATCAGGAGGCCACTTGTGTTTCCCCCACCCTAAAATAAAAGTTTAGAGAGCTCTCCAGGGATGCCTTCATTCTCTTTTAACACCATGCCCTCTGTGTTTGTTTGTTGTTTGTTTTTGGTCTTTGTTGGTTGTGGGGCTTGAATTCTGGGCCTGGGAGCTGTCCCTCAGCTCTTTGGCTCAAGGCAAGTGCTCTACCACTTGGACCAGAGGGCTACTTCCAGTTTTCTGCTGGAGATAAGAGTCTCACAGACTTTCCTGTCTGGCTTTGAACTAGCTTTGAACCAGAGCCCTCAGATCTCAGCCTCCTGAGTAGCTAGGATTACAGGTATGAGCCACTGGTGCCTGGCTCCTCTGTGTTTTGAAGCAGTTGATTTGTTGGCTTTTATTCGAAGTAATGGGATCTCACTATGATGCTGGTCCTCCTGCCTCAACCTCCCAAATAACCAAGGCTACAGGCATGAGTTACTATGCCCAACTAGCTTTTATTTTGCTATTGTACTGCATTTACTAAGAATTCCTTTCATTAATAAACACATATTGAATGATAATCTGGTAAATGGAACATAAATCGTGCTATCACAGAAGTTAATTGACTTGAGCTAGGTCCAGGAGGAAGTATTCTGATTGCTTTGGGTGACTTTAATTGCAGGGTTTTTGTTTTTGTTTTGTTTTGTTTTTGCCAGTCCTGAAGCTTGAACTCAGGGCCTGTGCACTGTCCCTGAGCTTCTTTTGCTCAAGGCTAGCACCCTACCACTTGAGCCACAGCACCACTTCTGGCTTTTTCTGTGTATGTGGTACTGAGGAATTGAACCCAGGGCTTCATGCATGCTAGGCAAGCGCTCTGCCACGGAGCCACATTCCTAACCCTGCATTTTTTAACTCAGGACAGTTCCCCTATGGTTCCTTCGAGAATACAGGAGCCAGATATAGCAGTCATTGCAAATATATTTGATTTTTCCTTGATATTCACAGTGTTTCCTAACGTCTGGTGCTGGGACAGATGTGGCAAGAAGAGGAATGGCCGTTTTCCTCTTCCCTGGGGATTCCACCTACCTGTGCACCTGGAAGACTGTCCTGCCCTGGGTAGGCTGCTGTCCCAGCGGCTGCCGGCCCTGAATCCCTGCTGGGATTCAAGGAGTCTCGCTGAGGAAAGGCTGGCTCCGAGCAGCACGCACTGAATGGGGCTCCCACAAATACCCACTTGGCCTGAATACCAGAGTGGAAGGAAATTCATGATTGATTAGAAAAGAGCTGGTCTCAGTCCCTGAGCTGCCAGGAGATCAAACCATTGTCACCCTCGACAAGGGGACAGAACAGAAACAAATGCAGGACTCAAGCACCTGAAGAGATCATACAACAACGAATTTGAACTGTTTGAGGTTCCGCAGGGCATATACTGCATTTCAGAGTTGGACACAGGTAGTGGTGTTTAGGAGTGAAGAGCTGAGAGCTGATGTCTATTTCCTCCCCATCCCGTTCCTCCCCCCCCCAAAAAAAAAGTATATTTGCAATAGAAGTGCCATCTAATGAATACGTAAGTCAACAATGAATACAGCATCAAAAGACATTTTGGGTTTCCATGGGCAGTAGGAAAGGAAAGCTGGTTCATGCAGATTGTCAGAAGGGTCGATCATCAGACATAATCAAGGGGTCACAGAGCAATGAAGAAAAAGGAAAACAAAAACTACTGCCCTTGACTAATACTGCCCAGGGAGGGGAGGCTGGATCAGCCCAGGGTAAATACTAAGCAGTCAGAGGGAAGACTGGTTGATACAAACAGATCACCAGGGAAGACCGCGTACTGTAGATGCCCCAGGAAAATCTAGGCAGTATCGTCTCCGAGGAGATATCCTGAGGGACCCAGCTGAAGTGTCTGTCACATTCTATTGAAAATTGGTCCATGTGAAACAGGGTCAAATTAAGGGACCTTTCTCAGCAGTTACTTAGGGGCCTCTTCTCTCTAATGACTGGGACAGTGAAGTTAAAACAACCCCCATTGTTGCGGCCTTGCTTTGTAAGAAAAGCAAACAGCCTTCTCTCTGAAGGGCTAAGAACAGCAAAGCTCCTGCTCATCTGGGATTGTCTGAAGTGGTTAATCTACTGGCAGAATGATGAAAAGGTGGTTTATTAGGTTAATTGCTACTGCAAAAAGGAAAAAGAAACAAACAAACAAGAAGACCTGCTAGGAAGATACTATGGGAAATGGTTATGAAAATGAAGTCGAATTGTCGCCCGGGACTCTCCTGCATAAATCAGTGTGGTTAAAAGTATGGTAACCACCCCAGGGCTGGTAGTCCTAAACTACTCAAGAGGCTCAGTTCTGAGGATCGGATCGAGGTCCAAAGCCAGCCTGGGTAGGAAAGTCCAAAGCCAGCCTGGGTAGGAAAGTCTGTGAGGCTCTTATTCCTAATTAACCATCCCAAAACAGAAAGTGGAGCTATAGCTCAAAGTGGTAAAGTGCTTGCCTTGAGCAGAAAAGCTCAAAGACAGGGCCCAGGCCCTGAGTTCAAATCCTAGGACCAAAAAATATGGTAACCAGATTATACTAAATCCTTCTCAAAACAGACCTGAAAAAGTCCATAGTAGTTACTGTACTAGGAAATTCAGGCTGTCTTAGGTGTGATTTTTCTTGTGAGCCCAGGGATAGCCTTCAACATCATTCATTCTTTCTCTCTCTCTCCTCTCCCTCTCATTCTCTACCTCTCAGTCTCCTTTTCTCCCTCTGTCCCTCTCTCTCCTCTCCCTCTCTCCCTCTTCTTCTCTCCCTCTTTCCCTCTTCTCCCATTCTCCCTCTCTCTTCCTCTTTCCCTCTCTTCTCTCCCTTTCTCTCTCCCTCTCTCTTCCTCTCTCCCTCTCTCTTTTCTTCTCTCCCTCTCTCCCTTTCTCTTTCCTTTCCCTCTCTCCCTCTCCCTCTCCTTCAGTCCCTCTCCCCCTCTCTCCCTCTCTCTCCCCTTCTCTCCTGCTCTCCAGTTTTGTCTCTGGCTCCATCTCTCTCCTATTTTGGAGTCTAGAGTACACTAAGAACCATTGGCTTAAGCTTTAAAATTTACAGCTAAGGAGCTGTGGGGGAGCCCTTAGGACGTTCTCCTCCACATGCATCTAGCAAAACAATGCTCGCTTTCCTGGGGACTTGCTCTGCCATCTGAGCACCAACCCCAGGGAAGCAACCTTCACAGCGGAGAGAGCTGGACTTTGATATCCAGGGCAACATGCGATTCTTCCTACCTCCCAGGTGTTGCCTGCAGCTTTGAGTAACTGTGTCCCCTATGGACCATCCTGGCAGGATCTGGATGGACTCAAGGCATGGGAGATACGGCTTCAGACCAGCCCAAAGAGAGCCCTGGACAGTCACCACTGTCCTCTGAGCTCTGCTCCTACAGGGAAACCTTTGCCCTATATTGACAGCATCAACTTGCCGGTGGGAAGTAGGCTAGTTTAATATCCGGTTGGGATTCAGGCATGCAAATGAGGCCTTTGTCATTGGAGAAATGACATTTCCTTGGGGTGGATAAGACCCCCTCCACTTGACAAACATGTGGTGTGTGGAAAACTGGGAGAACACAAGAGGAGCTTAGTGGAGCCTGAAAGATTCTGAGCAGAAGAGACCCCAAGAAAGGCTGGCCCAGCACATCAGAGCCAAGGTAGCAGTGCCCTTCAAGGTGTCTGTTTAGGGTGGTGCATTCTGCCCCAGCCACCTGAGCCTGGAAGAGGACCAGAGACTCGGACACCAGCTTGGACCAACACCTTGGCTGTAGCCCACCAGGTGCTACCCAAGGACCCTATCTGTGCCTTGACTCTGGACTCTGCAGCAGGGAGGTAATAACATTAGTACAGGAAACCTCTACCAGCAGTGCTGTAGAAAGCTTCCTGATGCCGTCTGCTGTCTGCCAGGAGCAGGAGCGGTGGCTTTCAGGGTGAAATGAGTAATAGGATAGATATATATTTTTTAATGGGCTAATCATGGTAGGACAGGTGGCAGAGATAGGAAGATCATTATTGAAGTCTGGCCATAGCAAAAGTTAGGGAGACCCTATCTTAAAAACAAGCCAACAGAGTTTGTGGTACATGACTGTGGTTCCAGCTACTTTGAGGCAGAGACAGGAGGTCTGAGTTCAGCCTGGACAAAAGTTTTATCTGAAAAATAAACTAAAAGCAAAAGGACTGACCGGGAGCCAGGTGCAGGTGGCTCTTTCATGTAATTTTAGCTACTCAGGAGGCTGAGATCTGAAGATCAAGGTTCTAAGCCAAGTGGGACAGAAAAGTCCATAGGACTCTTACCTCCAGTTAACCAGTAAAAAGCTAGGAGTGGATTTGTGGTACAAAGTGGTAGAGCACCAGCTTTGAGTGAAGAAGCAAAGCAAGAGTGTAATGTCCTGAGTTCGAGCCCCAGTACTGGCACAAAGAAAAGAAAAAAAAGAAGAAGAAAAGAACTGGACATACGGCTCAAGTGTGGAGTCCTGAGTTCAATCCTTAGTACCAACCCCCAAGAAGAAAGGAAAAATAGAAGGAAATAATGTGACACATTTGTTTCAGTAGTTTATGTGTATGTGTGTGTGTGTAAGAGAGAGAGAGACAGACAGACAGACAAAGCAGGCTGAGACACTGCTGCCAGCCTCCAGACCCAGGTCCTGGGAAAGGTGTTGCCCGGAATGTGCTCTTGAGTTCAGGGAAGAGGGGAATGCAGGGGTTGGCAGCTGGATTGGCCTGGGGCCTGGAAACCCTGATTGTCCCCTGAACACCTTAAAAGGAAGGGCTGTGCTTGAAAGGCGAGACTCCCTGGCTTGTAGGCCAGTCCAGGCAGGACTGCCTAAAGCTTCTTGTCTTCTTGAAGTCTGGGCCTAAGACCTGTGGGGTCCCAGCCTGGCATGGGAAGGTAGCTAACCAGAAACCTGGTCCTGTGGGAGTGAGGGGGCGCAGGGAATGTCACCGCAGTTGGTCATCCCAGGAACACCTGGCCCCCTTTCCCACTTTTCCCCAGCCCTAGCCAGAAAGCTTCTCCAGGGGGAGAAGCGGCAGAGGACATCAGAGAGAAAGCTTGCATGGGCCCCTCGGGTAGCAGCATCCCTCTCCCCTGCCCACCCTGGCTTCATTCTGCAGCAGAGCCATTGCCTCTGGACAAGTGGACATGGCTTCCCTAGAAGGATGGGCCCTAGCTTTTTTTTCTCCCTGGGGCAATCGTAGGCTGAGGGTGGATGGGAGGGAGTTGGCCCCTGACCGGGAAGCCCCCTCACCTTGCTGCCTGCCACATGGTCTGTCCTCAGCCCTCTGTCCGTGGGCCACTGGCAGACCAAGCACTTACAGGGATCAGGGACTAGGATGAGGGTTTGAGGAAGTGCTTGGCAAGAGGCTTCTATTATTGTTTGTTCGTTTTCTTGGGGACTAGGACTTGAACTCCACTGGGTGCTCTCCTTGTAGCTTTTTATGCACCCAAAGCTAGCATGTTCTTCCTTGAGTTACACCTCTCCCTCTAGCTTTTTGTTGGTTCATTGGAGAAGAGCGTGCTGGCTTTGTCTGCCTAGGCTGGTTTGAACCACAGTCCGAGGATGGCAACTTCAGAAGTAGCTAGGATTATAGGTGTGAGCCACCAGCACCCAGCCAGAGAGGTGTTTTGAAGCTACTGGGACCCTGCCTTCTTCCAGCTGCCTGGACCTGAGCAGTGAAGAGTCTGGATCTCCTGGGGAGAAGGAGGGGGTCTGGGCAGAGGGCAGGCAGGGTGGGGAGGGGGAGTGCACAGTTTTAGTGAGGTGAGAAGGCCTGTGTGGATCGGAGGCTTCTGTGGTGCTCAGAGGCAGATAGTCAAGCAGGGGTCAGAGTGTCACAATGGGGCAAGAAGCCTGTGGGCCTTCCACAGCTGTGTGCTCCACTGCTGCACAGCTAAGAACCAGCTATGCTGTGTGTATGAGAGAGGGAGGCAGATAGACAGAAATGAGACCACCATAGCAGAGTGGCCATGCATGCATGTAGTGTATATCTGTATGAGAGAAGCAGAAAGAATGGGAGGAGTGTGTGTGTGCGCGCGCGTGTGTGTGTGTGTGTGTGTGTGTGTGTGTGATCTCACACATGCCCAAAGAAAGCGCTTACCAGGCAAAAAGCAAGCGGAAAGAGAGCAAGAACATCTCCCATCTTGGCGTGTTATAGTCTCCAACGACCCCTTCAAATAGATGACAAACAGTTAAAACAAAAGCCCATTTAGCTTTTATGCCTCTGATTCTCAGTTTCCATTCCAGTTAATTACAGTGATTTAAAAACATCTGCATTTAATAAAGAGCCTCTCCCCCCCCCCCGTTCTTAGTCCCATCCCCACCCCATCTTTCTTCAGGCCACTGGGCTAATGCAGTAATTATTATCTCTGTGGAGCCAGTGGAGGCCACTGGGCAGGATGTGCAGCACAAGGCCTCCAAAGGCCTGGGAGGGAGGGGAAGAGGCCAAAGGGAGGCTGCCTGTCCCCAGATATGGTACCCTTCTTCCCTAGTCTCTATACTTCTGCCCAGGGAGTGGCTCCTGCCCAGTTACATAGCCCCGGGGTCTGAGCAGCCTCAGCCCCTCCAACCAAGGAAAGCTGAGCATCTTGGGGCTCCTAGAAGCAGACTCCAAAGTCCCATCTGAGGACACAGTCCAAGCCCAGCTGCTGGAGAGGCCCCTGGTCCTAGGCTGGTCCTAGGCCCCTGGTCCATGGCTCCTGAAGGAGAATTGTCCAGAATCCATTCTTGCCCCCTGGCTGGTGCTGAGAATGAGCTCTCAGCTCATTCCTGAGATTGCTTCTTGACAAAGCTGCCATCCAGCTCCAACTTCTGCTCCGGGTGAGGCAGGCAGACAGGGTCTGAGAACACATTCCTTGTGGTTCGGGTCACCCACGTCACCTGTGGGGACCAGCCTCAGATAAACTCAGGAGGTCAGATGGCTCCTACCTGTGGCGGGGTGCATGGAGGAGGGATGAGGAGACCCAGGCCGTGTTTTCTGAATGGCAGTGAGTTCTAAATAGCAGCCACAGTGAGGAAGGTCCTGCCCAAACCAGCCAGTCCCTCCTGCCCTTCTACGTTGGCACTGGGGACAGAGTGCCTGCCAGTACCATACACACCCGGGAAGGGTAGAAGGCTGCTCAGGAGAGCCAGCCCTCAGGCCTTACTCCCTCCTTGACATCAGCAGAGCCCAGCAATACTTGGGCTTTGCCTAGTGCTGGGGACCTGGTTTGTAGGAACTCCTGATCACCATAAGCTACAGTCAGCAGACCTCACTGCTCATTACCCAGCTCCTGCTCACCAGCAATCCGTGCTCCAGGAGAGTCATTGTGCCCAAAGCTGAGAACAATGCAGGGTACCTTTCCCAAGGTGCACACCTACCATCCTGGCTACTCAGGAGGCTGAGATCTAAGGTTCACGGTTTGAACCCATCTAGGGCAGGAAAGTCCATCCTGGCTACTCAGGAGGCTGAGATCTAAGGATCACGGTTTGAACCCATCTAGGGCAGGAAAGTCCATCCTGGCTACTCAGGAGGCTGAGATCTAAGGTTCACGGTGAACCCATCTAGGGCAGGAAAGTCCATCCTGGCTACTCAGGAGGCTGAGATCTAAGGTTCACGGTTTGAACCCATCTAGGGCAGGAAAGTCCATAAGACTTTTCTCTAATGAACTACTCAGAAAAAGCTGGAAGTGGTGCTGCAGTTTAAGTGGTAGAGAGCTAGCCTTGAGTACAAAGAAGCTCAAGGATAATGCCCAGGCCCTGAGTTCAAGCCCCAGGACTGACAAAAAACAAAACAAAAACAAAAAAACAATACCAGTTGGTGCTCAGCAAATTGATCTTGAATGATAATGGAGTAAGTGAATTAATAAGTTGAATAAAGGCCAAAGTATGGAGGGGCGGGGAACAGGAGAGTGTATATGCTTTCAATATCAAGGTCATGGTTTCAAATCTCAAACTCAGCCAGAGTTTTAATTATATCCAGAGTCTGTGCTATGTGGTCCCACAAAGGACTTTCTCGGATGACTTTAATTATTTTGGTACCAGTACTAGGACATGGACTCAGGGCCTCTCCGTCTTGCTTGGCTGTTTTGATCAAGATTGGCACTGTACCACTGGAGCCATACTTGCTTCTACGTCGGCCTTTTTTGTTGAGTTCTTTGAAGACAAGAGTCTCTTGGACTTTCTTGCCCAGACTGGCTTGGAGATCCTCAGATCTCAGCCTCCTAGGGATTACAGGCCTGAGCCACCGACACCGGGCTTTGAATTCACTAGCAAATATTTCCTAACTCCTCACAAAGCGACAGACTCTGAGCTGGGAAGGTTGGGATTTGCCCGTCCAGCCCAGCACCACTGCAGTGGGAAGCACTGGGCACGTAATGCAAGCCTTGCAGTCTAGGTGAGCCATACCGGCTAGTGACAAAGGGCAACAAAGGTGCCTTACACCCAGTGGGATGCTCTCCAACCTCTGCTCTTCTGTTGGAGCATGTGGAACAGTCTGGACTGATTCCAAATCTCAGGCAGGATCAACCCCTCTGCCCTTCACCAGCTGTTCGCAAAGGAATCCAAGCATGACTCGACTTCTGGACAGAACACAGCCTGGCCTGGCACTTTCCCGAGCTGCGCCAGGCTGGCTGGGAGAATCTCAGACCTGGCTGGGTTCTGCTGACATCATGGAAAAGCTCCGCTGCTGCCTACGGACAGGCCACCCACTCCATTAGCAGGAGAGGGTGCCGGGGAAGAAATAGGTCTGGAGACAAAGGGCTCGCTGCCTAGATTTGGAGAGGCACTCTCCAGCGCAAGGTGTGGGCCTCTCCCCCCCGCCCCCCACGAACTCCCAAATCCAAGGCGGCCCCCTCTCCAGACTAGAAGAAGCTGGGTCAAGAGTATGCCTTGGGAGCTACCCGAGTGCGCAGCTCTATTTCTCCCCTCCCGCTCCCTTGAAGGAATGGAATGACAAATGGCTCCCGCTGGGAGCCCTGCAGGCCACGTCCTGCCCGATCATTTATTTCTGCAGCGAGTGATTTGCATACTGACGTCTGGGTAGGAAGTGTTCCCCATACCCACCTGGTTTCCTCTCCATCCTTACAACTGCAGACCTGCCCCCGTGGGTCCCCTGCGTGGCCTCTAAAATCTTTGAATGTGTTCCCTCCCCCTCCCCCCCCCACTCCCCGTGCTGCTGCAAATGCTTAGCATCTGTCCTAAAGGCTCTCATGAAAAGGCCAAGGCTGGGCCCGGCTCCTATGGCTTAGGCCTAGAATCTTAGCAGCTCAGGAGGCTGAGATCTGAGGCTCCTGGTGGCTCACACCTGTCATCTTAGCTACTCAGGCATATGAGATGGGAAGCCCACGGTTTGAAGCCAGCCCTGTAGGAAAGTCTATAAGACTCTTATCTCCAATTAACCAGAAAAGCCAGAAGGTATTCAAGTGGTAGAGTGACAACCTTGAGAGAAAAAGTTAAGAGACAGTGCCCAGGCCCTGAGTTCAAGCCCCAGGAACAGCACGATAAAGAAAACAACAACAAAACAAAATCTGCCTGGCTCTCCCCCATCATCTGTGGTGCATAGAGTTCCTAACTTGTGCTTCAAATTTAAAAAGTTGAAAAAGTGAGCTATAATGAGAAGTGTTTCTGTTTGGTAAAAACCTAAGTGCATGCATGAAATATTTATCTGAAGTTGGATATCTTCTTTTTTTGTGTAGGCTGGTACTGGGGCTTGAACTTGGAACTCTTGCTTGGCTTTTCTGTTCAAGGTTAGTGCTCTACCACTTAAGCTACACCTCCAGATTTTTGCTGGTTAATTGGAAATAAAAGTCTTTCAGAATTTCCTGCTCAGGCTGGCTTTGAACCACGATCATCAGATGTAGATAGGATGATAGGCCTGAGCCACCAGTGTCTGGTTTTATGATTGTTCTTATGGAAAGTCTTGATTGCATAATGCATCTCTTTGGACCAACTGAAATATGGAACTTTTTATGGGTTAAATGAGATCTACCACTTGAGCCACAGTGCCACTTCTGGCCTTTTCTGTTTATGTGGTACTGTGGAACTGAACCCAGGGCTTCATGCATGCTAGGCAAGCACTCTACCACTAAGCCACATCCCCACCTCTATTTCTTTCTAATACTCCCCTTTCTCTAAGCAAGACAAGCACCCCGTTCTCTGGGGCCTTCCCCAGTGCTGCACTCTGGAGGAGTCCGTGCATGAGGCAGGCTGCCCCTCAGATGGGCGGCTTAGGGCAGTTTGGGGGAATATCTCCATCTTCAAAGTCTGGTCTGGAGGAAATCCCACTCCATTTAAGGGGCTTTGGTTTTCTTTTAGCCCGGCAGGAAGAAGTGGAGTTTCATATTTCCCCCTAACACTTCTCCCCCCTACCCCCTCCAGGCTTTATGATTCCATTCAGAGTCTTTCCAACACAGGAACACATCAGGGAGAGAGAAGGAATGCAAAGCTCAGACTTTCTGCCATTAGGGATGCAGGTAGTGGAGATGCTCTGTGAGCCATGCCCTGCCCTGACCTGGTGTGGAGTGGGGCTGGAGGAAGGCCCAGGAAGAGCAGCCACGCCACACACTCAAGGCAGCAAGAGACGGCTCAGGAAACACTAGTACATAACATACCCTTGACGTGACATAAATTACAGCCGAGGTTCCAGCCTGGCGTTCTGATGACAAGAACCAGGAGAACAAAGCTGGGAGACATTTAAATGTCACCGGCAGGCTTCTCTGTGGAGTTATGGCTTTGTTATTTATTACAGCCCAGCAGGGACATGTCATTCCTTGGGGTTGGCAGAACTGGCCGGCTTTTGGGCCACTGTCCCTGAGTTCCACACCATGTCACTCTGTCACCCTGTCACCCAGCCCATTTGAGTGGTTTATCAGGGAGTTGCCAGAGGGGGAGGAGAAATTCTCTTCTTCATTTAAATGTGCACCATCCAGGATCATGACAGACTAAGAGCAAAGCCCCAGGAAGGCTGAAGTGATAGGAAGCGTGGCAGGTCAGCCTGCCCCCGAGGGCCAGGATCTGGGGAGCCACATGTTTCACTGTAGAAGTGTCCAGTGAACCCATAAATTTGCGCAGTGCCAATTTTGTGTCTGTCAGCTCCAAAAGCCCAAATGTGAGTTTGGAGCCAGTGGCTCAAACCTAGCTACGTGAGAGGCTGAGATCTGAGGGTTGACTTTCAAAGTCCATGATACTCTCATCTCCAATTAGCCACCAAAAAGCCAGAAGTGGAGGTGTGGCTCAGAGGGTAGAGCACTAGTCTTGAGCAGAATAGCCAAGCAAGAGCAAAGAGGCCCTGAGTTCAAGCCCCCCGTATAGGCCCAAAAGAGAAAAAGAGAAGTCCAAGTGTAGGGAGGATGGCCAGTGCTCCCAGGACTAGTGGTCTCCCCATTGCTGTTCTGTAACTTGAGTCTGGTATCCCTGCTCCCCTCTCCCCTCTGCAGGTGGGAGGGGCACGTGCTGCCTGGTCATGGCCTAGTGGTATTCCATCTTCACGCTGGCCCAACTTCCTTCTCCTTTTCGAATGGGGACATTCAGGCTTCCATCTGAGCTTTCCAAGGAGTTTCAGTTCCATGTTTTTCCAGACTGAGACGAAGCAAGCTGACGGATTTTGCCTACATGACAACGTGAAGCATGTGGTGCCTGGCAGTTATCAGCCATGAGCTGCGAGAATCTTCTCTTCTCTCACTTCCGGCTCCTCCATATGGTAGCTTGTAGACTCTTAAGTACAGTCTTGCCCCCTTTCTATTATAAGACAGCTCTTGACTGGGCGCTGGTGACTCACTTGTCATCCTAGCTACCCAAGGCTGAGATCTGAGGATTGTAGTTCAAAGCCAGCCCAGGCAGGAAAGTCTATGAGACTCTTACCTCCAGAAAGCTGGAAGTGGAGCACAATACTTGAGCAAAAAAGTAAAAGGACAGTGCTTAGGCTCTGAGTTCAAGCCGTAGTACCAGCACCATAAAATAATAATAATAATAATGCAGCTCTTAGAGGGAAAGTTAAACTACACACGAGTGACAAGGGCCAGGCAAACTCAATTCTGGTTTAAAAAAAAATCTGTTTAATTGATTTTCTAAAAGAAAAAAAAATCTATAATGTTTCTGTGAGCCTATTGATCGGCAGCCCCACAGAAGTAATGAAGGAGCTTTATGATCAATAAGGCCAAGGTGTATCCTCCTTGTATCTGCTCTGAAAGCCTGGCAGGGATCTACCCACCCAATTCCCCAGGCAGGCTTGGCAGAGTGAGCCACCGGCTCCCCTGAATGCCGAGATTTATGTCTATTGGCATAAACATAACAGATGAAGCCCTGATGACTTTTCTTGCTCCGGAAGCCAAGAATAGATCACATCAGTCATCATGAAACACAGAAAAACACAATTTGCAAAACAAAAAAGAATTAAAAAAAAACCCACCATGCATTTTTTAACCTGAGTGCATGGACTCCTCCCCCACACTTAATCAAGATAATATTTTATTCCTTGGCCCTCACATTGGTTTTCTTCTTTTGCAACCGTCCCCACCCTCCAATTCAGGTTGCTTTCTCAAGTCTTGGAAGGTCTTTCAGCTTCTGCAGCAAATACAAATTACACATAGCTGGAAGCACAAGCTGATAACCTGGAGCCGAGCTAACAGTGCTATCTTATCCTCTAACAAAAATAATAATGTCGACCGAGATAAGGCGCCAGCAATAGCACGCAGTTGGCAGTCAGGGAAACATGGTGGAAAGCGCTGGCTGGCATTTCCTACCGGGAGAAAAGCTCCCTCTACCTGGTCATCTTGGTTGCTGTTCATGTCCCGATTTATCGTTTGCATTTCTGCTGAAATCAGAGCTCACCCGATGCTGAGGCTAACCAGACACTGTAAACTCACTTCCAAGCTGGGCGGCGGGGTGCGCTCCTATAATCCTAGTTACTCAGGAGGTTGAGATCCAACGATTAAGGTTCAAAGCCAGCCAGGGATGGGGATGGGGAGCCTGGGGATGGGAGATGTGCAGAAGACAGCACCTGTTGTAAGGTGAGAGGCTTCCTGCTCCCTTCTGTATCCTAAATCATGGGTGGAAAGTCTAGATTTTCATTCTGTCCAGTGACAGGCCAGGCAGCAATGAGCTCATCAGCCTCTGCTGCTGGGGGTTCTCACAGGAGCCGTGGGCCGGGCCCCTGCCCTCGTCCTGGGGCCCTCTACATCTCCAGCAGGCCAAGCACTTGCCCACACATGCAGGCGAGGGCAGGGACAGGGACGCTGCCAGTGTCATGACCCAAGTGGCCCTCCCCGGTGACTGACTGCTGTGGCCAGAGCGGAAACCCGTGGATGATCTGATGCATGCTTGAAATCTTCCTGGATTCTGCCTGAGAACCCAACAGGAGAGGTGAGGAGAGGAAAGCCTCCAAGACAGACAGACTCCTCTTTCTTCCCTGGGGAGGGCAGGGGGGAAGGATGCGCAAGCTGGGGGCCCTCGCATGGGTGAGAATTGTGAGTGGTGCACAAACGGTGCTCGGTGTGCTCGGTGCTCCGTGTCTGCGTGAGGGATGGCAGGCAGATGGGGGTGGGCACTCGGGCTTTCTCGTTGATGTGTACACATTTCATTTCAGGGTGCAGCTGTAGGGTATGAGACGGGGTTAAGGAACAGGGAGACCAGAACAGCAGTCCCCAGATGACCCTTGCTCCATGCCTGCCCATCCTGACAGCTCAAGAATTCTTTTGTGTGTGTTTACCAGTTGGGGGGTTTGAACTCAGGGCTTAGATGGTGTCCCTGAGCTGCTTTTGCTCAAGGCTAGCACTCTACCACTCAAGCCACAGCGCCAATTCTAGCTTTTTTTCTGTGGTTAGTTGGAGATAAGAGTTTTACAGACTTTTCTGCCCAGGCTGGCTTTGGACCATGATCCTCAGACACCAGCCTCTTGAGTAGCTAGGATTACAGGTGTGAACCACTGGCACCTGGTCCAAGAATTCTTTTTCTTTTGTCAGTTGTGGGTCTTGAACTCAGGGCCTAGGCTTTGTCCCTAAGCTATTTCCTTCAAGGCTAGTGCTCTACCACTTTGAGCCACAGTCCCACTTCTGGTTTTCTAGTGGTTAATTGGTGGTAAAGAGACTCTTGGACTTCCTTATCCAGTATGGCTTCATACCTCAGTCCTCAGATCTCAGCCTCCTGAGTAGTTAGGATTACAGGTGTGAGTCACTGGTGCCCAGCTCCAAGAATTCTTGAGTAGTACAGGAAGCAGTCATAGATGATGAGGTCAATGGGGCAGGAGGCATGGCTGAAGTAGTAGAGCACCTGCCTATCAAACAGAGATAGACATAGAGAGAGATTACTATCACAGTGATTGAGTCCGTTTAGAATGTGCTCCTCATCTCGGAAGCAGAAGGAACCGCACGGAGCAGAGCACCTTTCAAATTCGGTGTCAGCTGGCCACCCGGCTTACCTTGGCCCTCTGTCTTCTGCCTAGTCCCTCCTTGGTGCTGAGTGGATCAGTCTCCTTCCCTGGTCTCAGTCTCAGCTCTGCTGGTCTCTGAGTCCTGATCTGCCATGAGGGTTGGAACGTGGGCAGCTTGTGGTTTCTCCCAGCTGTTGCGAGGGTTAGCATGGTGCATGGGGAGATAACCTCCTGGCAGGGGGGCTAGGCTGCCAGGTGACCCTCGGGACCAGGAGATTCTGCTTGGGGTACACCATGAAGGCCACAGCTATGGAGTCCCCCACCGGAGCAGGCCAATGTGGCTGCCACGCCTACCATCAGAGCCCACAGGCTGTGTCGCGCTCTCGCAGCTCAATCGGCTTTCCCTGCTCAGGGCTGTAGGCCTCCTCTCAGCCTTCAGCTGTTCCCTGACCTCCGGCTGGCTCCTGTTGTTCTCACTCAGACCATCTGCACATGCTTCTTTGTGACACTTCCCAAACGTTGTGCTTGTTGGTTTATTGTCCACCTGCTACTGTCCAGGTAGACTAGGCCCCTTGGGGGGCAGGCCCCTGTCTGCCACTGGCACATGGTAGGTGAATGGATAGATGCCCGATGACTGCTCTCATTTAATTTAATTTGACCTCATAGAATCTTTCAGCCATCCTCAAGGTGGTGCTTGTTTTGGCTTCACTTCTCAGGGGAAGGCGGAGTCCCTGGCCGTAGCTACCCAGGAAGGATGTGGTCAAGCGAACACTGATGTCTAAGTGGAAACTGGACCCTCTCTGAGAGGCTGAGAGGCTCTGTGTCCCCATCTCTAAGACATGGGGCCCAGGATGTCCTACGTAATAAACCAGAACTGTCCAAGCAATCCCCAATCCTGCCAGTCCAACTAGCACTCTACCCCCGGAGCCATGCCTCCACTTCTGACTTTTTGCTAGCTACTTGGAGATAAGAATCTCTCTGGACTTCCCTGCTCAAGCTGACTTCAAACTGTGATCCTCAGATCTCAACCTCCTTAGAAGCTAGAATTCCAGGTATGAGCCCCCACATTGGCATTCACTGTCCACACTCTGCCCTGACAGCCACATCTACCTGTAACGTATATGCATGTGTATACACACATACATGCACGTATTTGTGCATATATAGAGATATACACCTACCTGTCCACCATTATGTGCATATGTGTACATACATGTCATCAGCCCGCTATAGCCTTTTCCTTTTTCTTTGTTTCTGGTACTGAGGTTTGACTCAGGGCCTCACACGTGCTCAGCTTGCTTGCTTGGCCAGCACTCCACAACTTGAGCCACTCACCTAGCCAAGGTTGGATCCACAGATTCAGGCAACCTTGAACTGAAAATATTTAGGGGAGCCAGGCACTGGTGGCTAATACCTAGAATCCTAGCTACTTAAGAGGCTGAGATCTGAGGATCATGGTTCAAAGCCACTGTGGGCAGGAAAATCCATGAGACCCTTATCTCCAAATAGCAACCACCAGAAAAACCAGTGATAGAGTGCTAGCCTTGAGCAAAAAAGCTCAGGGACAGTGCCTGGGCCCTGAGTTTAAGCCCCAGAACTGGCATATACACACATAAATATATATACATATACTTATATGTAAAATAGTGTTCATACCAGACATGTATAGACCTTCTTTCCTGGTCATTATTTTACAAACACTACACTAGAACAGCATTTATGTTGTGTTAGGTATTGTAAGTCATCTGAAAATTATTTAAAGTGTACAGAAGTGTATAGAAGGAAGTGTACAGATTCTATGCAAATGCTACATCAATCCAGCTCGGGATGAGCAGGGTGTGTTGGAACTAGTGCCTCTCAGGCATACAACTGTAATTCACATCTATTTACATGTAAATGCATATATATACATATTCACATCACTCATATCCACACACATGCATACTCCTTTGAATAATCATTTACATGTATGCATACACACACGTATTCACATCTGTGCATAGGCATGTATATTTACATGTCTACACATACATAGAAATGTATTTCCATCTATTTACATATATACTCTTATCTGCATTGGTATTTATATCTCTGTAAACAGATATTTGTATATATGCACATATATTTTCAGCTAGCTAAACACATGTGCAGGTATCATACATATGAAAATATATTTATATTTTATGATATATATTTATATTTACCTGAGCATACATATATAGCTATTTATATATATTATGTCTATCTAAACACACATATGTTTGCATAAATTTGTTTCTATATGTAAACACACATGCATGCCCAGATTCATTTTCCTTTTTTTTTTTTTTTAGTGTGAAATGTTGGAGGCATTTTTCTTAATAGGGATTATTACAACATCATGACTTTTTTTGATGTTGTTGGTTGTGGGGCCTGAACTTTGGGCGTGGGCGCTGTCCATCAGCTCTTCAGCTCAAGGCTAGCACTCTACCACTTGAGCCATAGCACCATTTCTGGCTTTTTCTGCTTATGTGGTGCTGAGGAATTGAACCCAGGGCTTCATGCATGCAAGGCAAGCACTCTGCCACTGAGCCACCATCCCAGCCCCATGACTTTTCTTTTAATTAGAAAAAAATTAGGTCTGGGATGTAACTCCGTGGCAAAGCACTTGCTGAGCAAGTTCATTGTCCTGGGTTCAATCCCCAGTACCAAAACCAGAAAGGACACACAAACAAAAAAATCTCTTAAAGCATTTTTTGTTGCCAGTACTGGGACTTGAACTCAAGGTCTGGACACTGTACCTTAGCTTTGTTCTCTCAAGGCTGGTGCTCTACCACTTGAGCCATACTTTTACTTTTGTCTTTTTGGTGGTTCATTGTAGATAAGAGTCTCACTTCAAACCTAGATGCTCAGGTCTCGGCTTCCTGAATAGCTAGGAAGGATTGCAGATGTGAGCCATCAGTTCCCAGCCTTTTTTTTTTTAACTTAAAAAATAAAAAGGTTTTGGAGAAGGGGGCTCTGAAGTTTCTTGAGAAGAGCGGGTAGTCTGGTTGGGCTACTGTGCTCTGGACCCCGCAGGTAGCTGAGAGGCCTCCTGGGATCTGAGCCTTCCCTTCCCTCTCTTTGGAAGCTGCCACATCAAACTGGCAGATCAGTGGGAGAGTTTGGAGAGTGTGGAGCCGACCTGCACCTATCAGGTTTAAAAATATGGTAATGCAATTAGCAGCCCCAGCAGCCTAATGATGCCTCCCCGAAACGCTGAGAAATGGCACTAAGGGAGAAATCTGAAGAGCTCTCAAGCTCCCCCAAATGTGAAGTGCATCCTTATGGGGAAATGGCAATCTCATCGGCTTTCTCCAAGGTTCAACATTAATTAGGGCTTATTTACTGCATGAGTGAGGGAACAAATGAACTCTGGAGGGGGAGGCATTGCAACCAATTTTTTAATTTTTTTTTTTTTAACAATTACATTCCTACCATGAAAGTCTCCATTAGACATCGCCAGCCACCAGCGTGCTTTGTGTTAGGGAAATGTTCACTACCCAGAGCATTTCCCACCCTGTAAGGAGGCTTTCCTGACAAAAGCCCTTTCTTCCTTCCAGAGGCCCAGGGGTGTGTCTTGGGAGCTGGGCCAGGATCTAGAGGCCTGGACAGCCTCCTACCTGCCCTCTAATGCCCGGGTCAGTCTGCTTGCATATTCCTTCTAGAACAGAAAGATCAAGGAGTTATGAAAGGGTTTACCTGACTCATTGGATGGCTCGTTCCTTTGCTCATTTGAAATGAGAAGACAGACAGACAGTCTCTCTCTCTCTCTCTCTCTCTCTCTCTCTCTCTCTCACACACACACACACACACACACACACACACACTGACATCAATGCTCACCTGAGGCCTGGTAACTTCCCCTGAAGCACCGGTCCCTCCTTCCTTCCCTCCCCCCTTCCCCTCTCTCCATAAATGCCCAATTGTGGGAAGTCAGTCCCAACTGCCACCTGCCAACACGGACAGCAGATGCCGATGAGACCCCAGTCTTTGCACTGCTGGGTGCTGGGGTACAGCATGAAGAACCCTTTTATTCTCCTAGCTCGCTGGACTCCCAGTGATCCTGACTCCTTAGTGGTCCCCTCTCTGGGAGTCTGGGCCAGTTGTATCTGACCAGATACACAAATTACTTTAAGATTGTAAGAGTGGCCAGGCGCTGGCGGCTGCAGCAGGCGTGGGTAAACCCACGGCCACCATTTGTGATTGGCTCTCTCTGTGCCCTGAGTATTTTCGGTGTTTCAGCAGCACAGAGGGGGTGAAGAGATGTGGGGGTTCAAGTCAGGATGCCTGGGTGTGACTCAGCCACCATGTCTTAGTTGCCTGATAATAAAGGACAAATGTTATAGCATCTTCCTGTTCACAAGGAACAAATAAATGAAATATGTAAGGGTGTTTAAATATTTGGCCCGATGTTCTCCATAAACTGCAGCGTTCATTATTTAACTGCACAATGCCATCTACACAGTGAAACTTCCGTGTGGTTTTCTGTATTTTACAGATGGAGAAGTAGAAGTCCAGAGAGATTAAGAAGAAAGTCTGTGGCTGGGGGCACTGGGGGCTCACACTTGTCATCCTTGCTACTCAGGAGGCTGAGATCTGAGGATCGTGGTTCAAAGACAGCCAAGGCAGGAATGTC
The DNA here is from genome assembly GCF_000151885.1 of Dipodomys ordii. Lineage (NCBI taxonomy): Eukaryota > Metazoa > Chordata > Mammalia > Rodentia > Heteromyidae > Dipodomys > Dipodomys ordii. Next base: position 2,333,764 of record NW_012267223.1, read on the forward strand.
TGTGGGACTTTTATTTCCAATGAACCACCACAAAAGCCAGAAGTGAAGGTGTGGCTCAAGTGGTAGAGCACCAGCAAAAAACTCAGGGACAGCGCGCAAGCCCTGAGTTCAAACTGTGCTGTTTCCTGAACCTGCATGTGTGGACTGGGACCGTATGCACTGGGGCTGGGAAGCAAGCCTCAGGCTTCCTTAGTTGGCTCTTGGACTCATGAGCTCAGCTCTGGCCAGAGCCAGAACAACCACTGTGGGTCAAGGACATGCATCTTGCCCCATGGTCTGGCTGGCAGCTGCTGGCCCAGGCGGACCGTGGTGGAGTTGGAACCACACCGTGGGTAACCCAGAGGGAGGCGAGAAAGGTGCGGACTTGAAACAGGCATCCGGTCCTGTGGGGGAGAGCGGGGGTGTCTGTGCATATCAGACTTATTTATATGTTCTGGTTCTGAAAGCTTCTTTGTGGCTTAGTGAGCTCTCAAAAGCACACTAGGCATGTGTGTTGGTCTGTTCAGCTGTCCTAACAACATACCGCAGGCTGGGGGCAGGAGGGGTGGTTTTAAACCAGGGACATCTCCTTTCCCACAGTTTGAGAGGTTGGAAGTTCAGACCAGGGTCTGATAAGGGTCTCTCCCTGACTTGCTGATGGTTACCATCTTGCTATATGTTCCTATGACAGAAAGAAAGAGAGAGCCTCTCACTGGTGGCTCACACCTGTCATCCTCGCTACTCAGGAGGCTGAGAGCTGAGGATCACAGTTCAGAGCCAGCCCAGGCAGGAAAATCTGTGAGACTCTTCTCTCCAATGAACCCCTAAAAAGTTGGAAGTGGGGCACTAGCCTTGAGCAGAAAAGCTCAGGGACAGCGTTTAGACCCTGAGTTCAAGCCCCAGCACCTACACCAAAAGAAAAAGAGAGGGGGAAGAGAGAGGAACTCTCTGGTATCTCTTCTTGTAAGGTCACTAATCCCGTCCTGATAACCCCACTCTTAAGATTTCCTTTATCTTTCATTTAGCCACCCAAAGGCCCCCACGCTAAACACTGTTGTACTATAGGGGCTTCAACGTAAGAATCTGGAGACTCAACTTGGTCTACCATACTCTGCTACTGCTCATAGATCCAGAGGGGCTGCCTCTCACCGTGGAATGCCTTATGTGCCAGGAAGTTGGCTGGCTTTTTATCTATCTATCTATCATCTATTTGTCTGGTGCCAGTACTAGGGCTTCAACTCTGGGCCTGGAAACTGTCCCTCAGCCCTTCAGCTCGAGGCGAGCGCTCTACCACTTGAGCCACAGCACCACTTCCGGTTTCCTGGTGGTTCATTTTTGATAAGAGTCTCATAGACTTTCCTGCCCAGGCTGGTTTGAACTGTGATCCTCAGATCTCAGCCTTCTGAGTAGCTAGGATGACAGGTGTGAGCCACCGGCACCCAGCATTAGTTTTTTGTTTGTTTGTTTGTTTCCTCAAGGCTGTCATTCTACCACTTGAGCCATAGTTTCACTCTGGTTTGTTGTTGTTTTGCTGGTTAATTGGCCATAAGAGTCTCATGGACTTTGCATGATCATCGGCTCTCAGCCTCCTGAGTAGCTTGGATTGCCAGTGTGAGCCACTGGCTTTCCCTTTAGTTTCAGCTAGTCATCTTGCTCTTGTCCAGGGCTTTGCTTGTGTCCTGGGTCACGGTTCGTTTTGTTGGGAGATCCGGAACCATGAAGTGATGGAACGGTCCTTCCTTGCTTCTGAAATTTATCAAATTAATCAGCATTCACGGATCCAGCCCTCAGCATGGGCGGGACAGGAAGTGGGTATGAGTCAGGGAGAAGCCGCTGCCTTTGGACCAGGGGGTGCGGCCTTCCGGGACCCAGAGGACCACAGCAGCTCAGGAGCAAAGACAACTGGGGATTCTGAAGCAGACGTTTTGATTTGCATGCCTCTTTACATCTCATTTGCATAGATGCTCAGCCTGTCAGAGCTGCTGCACCCCCTCTCCCTTTTCTCCTCCTGGGTGGACTGAGCCCCATTTCTACGTCAGGTCAGATCAAGCGTAAGAGGTGGAGCTTTCTGTGAGTCTCCTAAGATCTACCCCAGGACTTCTGATGAAGATAATTCAGCTCTTGGCCAAAAGGGACAGGAGAGGATTTTGTGTGTGTAGAATTCTGGGCTTGATTGGACCGTGCGGCCTCTTCAACAGAACCTCTGACGGCAGAAAGAACCCCAGAAGCAATAGTTGCACACCCCACCTTTATTCTTCCATCTTTTGAGTCCAGCAGCGACCGACCTGGCTCCCCACTGTAGCGACCGACCTGGCTCCCCACTGCAGCGACCGACCTGGCTCCCCACTGTCAGAGCTTTGATGTGTGGTGAGAGGAAGGAGGCTTCCAGAGCCTGCTGTTTCTGTGTCAATTGCTTGGGATCGAATTCCACCTCTGCCACTTCTCACCGTGTGATCCTGGGCAGACTCTGAACCTCTCTGAGCTTCAGCCTCCAGCAGCTCCATTTTGTAATGAATGAATTATATTTTTGGGGGGTTACCTTTAAAAATATATATGTATATATATATATAATTTTATTGCCTATAAGTAGTTGCACAAAGGGATTACAATTCAATATGTCAGGTTATGAGAAAAAAGCATCTTAATCAATGTCATCTCTTTCATTCTCCTTCCCCATATTCCCAACCCCACCCATTCCTTCAATCTTCTTAGTTCCATTTCCTCACATATATGTTGAACATCAGGACTGCATGCTCCCACTCTTTTTTTTCTTTTTCCTGCTGGTCCTGGGGCTTGAACTCAGGGCCTGGGAGCTGTCCCTGAGCTGCTTTTGTTCCAGGCTAGTGCTCTACCACTTGAACCACAGTGCCACTTCTGGCTTTTTCTGTTTATAAGGTGCTGAGGAATCGAACCCAGGCCTCATGCATGTGAGGCAAGCGCTCTACCACTGAGCCACCTTCCCAGCCCCTGCCTGCGCCCACTCTTTTGACACAGGTGAGGTGTAACAGATGTGATATCCAGTGGGACATAGCTTTTGGGATGGGTATTGTTAAGACAGATGCCTTCTTGTTTCTACTTGTCCCCAGTACCCAAGTCTTAAACCAAACCTTAGCCCCTCCCAGAGGATCTAGCAGAAATGAGGCAGGGGATCTGTGGGTGCCCCTCTTCCCTACCCCGAAGAGGAGGCCTGCTAGGGGCCTCAGCCCAGGCAGGGCCATTCTCCTCCCTCAGAAAGAGGGACAATCAGGACCGGGAAGGTGGCTCAGTGGTAGAGTGCTTGCCTCGCATGCATGAGGCCCTGGGTTTGATTCCCCAGTACCACATACACAGAAAAAGTTGGAAGTGGCGCTATGTCTCAAGTGATAGAATGCTAGCCTTGAGCAAAAGAAGCTCAGGGACAGCACCCAGACCCTGAGTTCAAGCCTCATGACGGGGAAGGAAGGAAGGAAGGAAGGAAGGAAGGAAGGAAGGAAGGAAGGAAGGAAGGAAGGAAGGAAGGAAAGAAGGAAGGAAATCAGAAGCAGCCTTTCCTACCCAGGAGCCTCGAACCTTGAGTTAGCCTCCTTCCTGTCCTGAGAGAAGGGCAGGGGCATGTGGTGGGGGTGGGGGTTCAGGAGAGTGAGATCTGAGAACTATGGAGTAATAAAGCACCTCACAATAGATTTGCTTTAATTATATACTTGGGCAATTTGCTGTCGCTTCCCATCGCATTATTAAATTACAACGGTAACTCATCTAATGGAGTTTTCGCTGAGAAAAAAAAAAACATTCGTTTTATTTTATTGTGTTTTTGTGCTATAGTCTATAATGAAGACAACCAGGCCTGCCCTTGTACCTGGAATGGGTCGGGGGCAGCGATGAAGGGTTGGGGAGCAGGCTTGGAACCAGAAGGCTGACTGCTATTTCCTTCCAGCAGCTGCATGCTGAAGGTGGGAGGCTGGGCTGAAGGGGGAGGGGAAAGGGGAAGGGGGGCTGCAGGCAGGTGAGCCATGCTCTACCCCATGGGTAGCATGAACTGATCAGGCCACAGGATCTTCCCACAGCTCTGTTCACTCCCAGAGCCATGAGCAACCTGTACCTATTCTTTTTTTTTTTTTTTTTAACTCAAGGCTGGCCCTCTACCACTTGGGCCACAGCACCATTTCCAGTGTTCTTGTGGTTCATTGGAGATGAGAGTCTCATGGACTTTCCTGCCTGGGCTGGCTTTAAGCCACAATCCTCAGATCTCAGTCTCCTGAGTAGCTAGGATGACAGGCGTGAGCCACCGATGGTCACAGCAGCCCCACAAGATACCCACTAAACACTGTCACCTCTCACTGAGCTACAAGGACACTGAGGCTCAGATTGTCACCTAGGGCCCAATAGAAAACTTGATCTTGACATGACAGAGCTCGGGTTTGTCACCACTGGTTCTCGAAGGTCAGTAGGCCAGGAGGTACAGGGTAGGTCTGTGTCTGGGGCTTAGAGCGCCATGGTTAGTAGCGGCTGGTTGCTGTAGCTAAGATGGCCAGGGCCCAGGGAGGCTCCTGAGGCCTCCTCTGTTCCCTGCTTCTCTCTCCTCTCTGCAGTGCTGTCCACCCTCCCTCCCGTCATCCTGTGTGGGCGGGGAGCTCGGCCTGGTTGTCAGGCCAGAAGCTCCATGCTGGCTGAGCACTGTTCCATCCCCATCGGGCAAGGCCCCATGGGGGACGCCCACACCAGCAGTGTAGCCTGCCTGGCACTCGAAGGATTCTTCCTACTCTAGCCCACATGCCTCGTGCTCCTCTGCCCTCTCTGCTCTGGTCTTGTTCTGTTTCCAGAAACTTGAGACTTCTCAGATTCTCTCCAGCTCCCAAGAACCCTCTGGCTCAAAGCTCCTCCGAGGGGCTCCTGCCAGCTCACCCAGTCACGAGGGCACGGCCGTGCTGCATTCCCTGGCCAGCTCTGTGCCCCCTTCATCCCCAGGGGCTGTCCCCACCATGCCCCGCCCCACTCACATTCTCCCAGCCCCCACCTGTCAGTCTCTGAAGGTCTGCCCAGGAGGAGGACGAAGGGGAAAATGCCTGCTTGCCCCGGATGGTCATGGGAACCAGCCATCCCTACGGGGGACTGAAATGAATCTGCAAGCCATTGGCACATCGCCTGGCATATTAGAAAACCAGAGGACAGAAAGCCTCTGCCTGTAAGCCGAAAATGAAGACAGGCAGGCAGGTCGAGACAGGTGGAGAAAATAAAATAACGCCGAGGTGCTTTATTTAAGAAATCCCTGGCGACCAAACTTCTTTGTAATAAACAAACACACAGGCATAGCACACCAGCTACTCCAAGCCCGTGTCAGTTAGCGCCCAACCAGAAGCGAAGATGTTTATACAAAGCAGGTGGAAATTGGCTGGGGAGTGTGTGTGTGTGTGTGTGTGTGTGTGTGTAATTAATGGATAAACTCAAGCATCTTAAAGCAAATTAATTTGTCTCCAACCTTCAGCATCTCATCTAGAGCTCTGGGCGGAGAAGAGGAAGAGAGGGCGAGTTCTGTGTGAAACCCCTTGACCTTCAGCCTCAGGTTCGCTTTCTCCATCCACAGGCTCCTTTGCCTGGAGCGGGGAGCTGTGGATTGGAATTATGTTTGGGAGCACGGCAACTCTGTGGCTGACTCAGGCCTGGCCGGGGAGACATTCCATGGGAAAATCCTTTCCATCTTTTTGTGGGGCTGGGTGCCGCGATCTTCACCCCAGCAGCCCCACTTCTGACAGGACAGGCAGGGCAGTTTAGGAATGATGGGGACACAGAGGACCCAGCTCCAAAGGGGATCTGTCAGAAACACAGAGAGTCTGTGTTGCAGACACTGAATGAGTTCACAGATGTGGGGAGCTCTGATTTCTGATCTGGAGTCCTGACCACGTATTGCTAAGCTACAGCCTCACCCTCACCCACCCCTGGCTTGTAAGGGTGTTGTCCCGGAGGCACTTGGAGCCTGCAGGGTGGTAAGGAGAGGAAGAAAGGAGGGGAGGAGCCTGGTTGGCTCTGAGGAGAGAGCCTCCAAGCCGTCCTGCGTCCACACCAGGCCACTCACAGGTTCTTAGCTGTGGGCCCCTCAGTGGAGGCAGTGACCATGGCTAGGACACCAGTCTTGAAATGACCAGTGTGCTATTGAGACTGTGTTGGGCATGGGGAGCATTGATCAGGGCTGGCCTCACCTTCCAGAGTAGCCCGGACCCCCGCGGTGACCACCCAGATCCGTTCAATCCATTCACCCAGTCCATTCAGGTTCCCTTGGACTGCTAGGACTCCTATTCAAACTATAAGACCCAGATCAGATCAGAAGCCAGGCACTGGTCACGCACACCTGTAATCCTAGCTACTCAGGAAGATGGAAGTTCAAAGTGATTCTGGGCAGGAAACTCCGTGAGACTCTTTTTTTTTTTTTTGCCAGTCCTGGGGCTTAAACTCAGGGCTTATGCTGAAGGCTAGCACTCTACCACTTGAGCCACAGCACCTCTTGAAGCTTTTCCTGAGTCACTGATTGGAGACAAGAGTCGCACAGACTTTCCTGCCTGGGCTGGCTTCGAACTGTGATCCTCAGATCTCAGCCTCCTGAGTAGCTGGGATTATAGAGCCACCAGGGCAGGCTCTCCAGCTAGGTTAAACTTCCTCCCCTGGGTAAGGGGACATGCAGGAGAGGTGTGGGAGGCAGGACTCTCCTGGAGGAGGAGCGTAAGCTTTTCCTCCCAGGTAGCACCCAGGCCCTTTAAAGGTTAAATGTATTTACGTAGCCTCTACAGGAGGTTGCTGGGCCTGACCATGGGACAAGACTGATTAATGGCCGGCATCTGCTGATCCCTCACCAACCTCCCAGCGAGGGTGCATCCAAAGAGGAGGAACTGGAGGACAGGAGGAGGGGCCGGGAGATGTTGGGGGTGGGGTGGTTCTAGCAGCCCGGGAGAAGGATTGGGCCCTGGGGGTCTGGCATTGCAGGTGGGAGGATGAGCGTTTGTGAGGAGTAAGGCTTGTCTTAAAAATTCATGTTGGGGCTGGTGGTGCATGCCTGTAATTCCATTACTCAGGAGGCTGAAGGAGGAGGATTGGGAGAGAAAGTTCAAGGCTAGCTTGGGCTACATAGCTGAACAGTCTCAAAACACAAAAAGCAAATAAGAGTAACAACAGAAATGGTGAGAGTTTTATATCCAGTCCCATAATGTAGCTCTATATGCTTTAGAATAATTGTTTTAAATTCCTTACCAGGGTAATTATAAACTTCATCCTCCTTCCCCCCTCCCCCCCTCCAGTCAGTCCTGGGCTTAGGCTCTGTTCCTGAGCTTTTTGCTCAAAGCTAGTACTCTACCACTTGAGCTACAGTGTCACTTCTGGCTTTTTCTACGTAATTTATTGGAAATGAGAGTCTCACATACCTTCCTGCCTGGGCTGGCTTCAAACCACGATCCTCAGATCTCAGCCTCCTGCGTAGCTAGGATTATAGGTGTGAACCACGGATGTCTAGCTCTCACTCTCTCCCTCTCTCAGTAATGGGGATTGAACTCAGGAATTTGCATTCTTTTTCTTTTCTTTCTGGTCCTGGGATTCGAACTCAGGGCCTGGGTACTGTCCCTAAGCTCCATTTTGCTCTAGGCTAGTGCCCTACCACTTGAGCCACAGCGCCACTTCCCGCTTTTTCCGAGTAATTTATTGGAGATAAGAGTCTCACAGATTTTCCTACCCAGACTGGCTTTAAATTGTGATCCTCAGATCTCAGCCTGCTGAGTAGCTCTGATTATAGGTGTGAGTCACCAGAGAGCCTGGCTGGCTTTGCATTCTCGCTTAGCTTTTTCAGCTCCACTTGAGTCATAGCTCTACTTTTGGCTTTTACTGGTTAATTGGAGATCAGAGTCTCTTGGATTTGTTTGCCCAGGCTCCCCTTGAACAGTGATCCTCAGATCTCAGCCTCCTGTGTAGCTAGGATTACAGGCGTGAGCCACCGGCGCCTGGCTTGCTGAAAGCCTCAGCCCAGAAGACTAGGCACAGGGAAGTTTGTTGTCAGCGAGGCTGACGTTCTTGGGGAGGGACAGCAATCATCCCTGAGCAAGGGGGTTTATAGGGCCAGGGGGCTGGGGGGTGGAGACTTCTACTAGGGGTGGGGGATACTCTGCCGTCTGGTTTGTGCAGGACGTGGAGTTTGTGAGGTGCGTGAGAGCAGGGATTCTATTGTGGCGGCTTAAGGTTGCGTCTGCCTGTGTCACCGGATGAGGCCTGAGCCAGCTAACTTCAGGGAAGGGCCTGTGTCACCAGCTTTCGGGAAAGGCCGTGCTTTACGGCAGGGCCTAGGAGAGCAGCGTGGCTCCTGAGATGGAGGAGGTCAGGCTAACAGTGCCCTGGCATTCCTTGGCTGGCAGATGCATGGCTCCAATCTCTGCTCTGTGCACTCCCCACCGGTGCCCCTGTCTCCACATCTCTCTCTTCTTTTGAGGCTGCCAGTCATTGGGTTAGACTCCACCCGAGTATAGTATGAGCTCACCTAAACTTGATTAGATCAGACACCCCGTTCCAAACATCTTCCCCTTCACAGGTACCCCGGGCTGATCTTAAACATGATTTGGGGAGAACATAATCCAGGCCGCCCCTCCCCGCTGTGGAGGGGGCCTGCTTTCTGCCTAGCTTCTACACGTGGCCTTGGGAGGAGACTAATCCAGAGCTCCAGGGCAGGGGTCTGTCTGCCTTGTGGGGTCTCCTCCACAGGAGCAGACTGGGGTCGGGGGCACGTCATATGTGTGGAGCGTGCTCCTGTCTCAGGCCACCATGGACCTGTGCTACCCTAAGGCAGTGGACTGGGCACACTGACACCTTGAAACTGAGTCCCTTTGGGGGAGAAAAGAGGCCGGGGAGGCCGGGGCAACCCAATGCTGGCCACATGCATCCAATGCCTGAGGGGGTCCCCATAGAGCCTGAAGGGTTAACAAGATGTCAGTCCAGCTCCCCGCCTCTACCATTTAACATGCCTTTTATACCTGCCGGGGGGTCTGTAGATGCTGTTTCTAGTCCAGTCTGAAGCTTTGATCCCTTCATGACTTGGATTCATTCCCTGGCTCTGTAGCTGAGGGGTGTGGCTCTCAGCTCCTTTCTATAGGAATGAGATGGAAAGCCGGGACCAGTGGTCACACCTGTCATCCTAGCTACTCAGAAGGCTGAGATCTGAAGATCTCAGTTTGAAGCCAGCTTGGGCAGAAAAGTCTGTGAGACTCTTAAATGTGGCTCAAGTGGTAGAGCACTAGCCTTGAGTGGAAAAAGCCCAGGGACAGAGCCTGGGTCCTGATCCAAGCGCCCCAGACAGGTTGTTCTTTATTGTTTTCACTTGACAGTTTGCGGTAGATTGGGGTGTTGTTTTCTAATTCTTCCCTCTGTTTTCAAAATGTCCACGTTTTTCTCATTTGCCAGGTGTCTTCCAGGGCTCTCCCTACTAGCACACAGCCTTTCCTGCTCCTCACGCCTGGGCTGCGTGGCCACAGACCTGGCACTTGCATGAGAAACAAGGTCCATCTTTGTTGTTCTGAGCTGACGAAGCTTCTGGACTGGTCTGTCACAGGGCCTCCTCTTGGGAACACGGCCAAGCCTCCCCCGCCTGCGGCGGGCCTCACTGACATTTGGGAGAAGGAAGCAGCTGTGTATGTTGGTCAGGGCCTGGGTCTGCCTGAGACTCAGGCTGTCAGTTCCATGCCACTCTGCAGGCTCCCTGTGGACAGGGGCTTTCTATCTCCACAGCTTCCTGCCCCAGGCCTGAGGACATTGGTTCAGCCATTGCCAGTACTGAGGAGCAAGGACGCGGCCCCTTCTCCGCCGGGGAGACCCAGGGATCCTTCTGCAAGTGTGATATGGCCTTCTGTCACCAGCCGGGTTGCCAGCCTTGGTGAATTAGCGCATTACAGGGCGACCAGCGTGGCTCCTCCATTCATGGCTGTCAGGGCCGGGCTGGGCTCAAATCTGATTCGCATCCTCTGTTTTAAGATGTCACTCCCGATCTCTTGGTGCTTTTGTGAACAGACAACTCCTTCTTCTAGTTCCATGTTGGTGGGGGTGGAGTAAGGGGGAACTGGACACCAGGGTCAAGGATCGAAACCCTCCCCTCAGCCCTCCAGAGGGCCAGCATAGAGGTCAGTACACAAAGTGTCCAGAAGACGGTTCTGTGCTCTCCCCAGCCCCCATGTCTCCCCATGGCTGATCAAAGCCTTGTCTGCCTCTCCCCCATGAGGCTCAGGGAAGAAAGCCACGGGCCTGAGGTCACCCAGATGCAGGAAGGCCAGCGGGGGGGTGGCAGGGACCAGCCCCGGGCTTGTCTGCCTGTAGAGCTGCACAGCTCCCCTGGCCGGGCAGCTGGATGCACCTCTGCTCACTGACTCGGCCTGGCCCCTGCAGCAGGAGGGCACGGAGCCGACTGCTGGCTGATCTCCATGACAACAGCTGATGAGCCTGCATCAGATGATGGCAGAGCTGCCAGCCTGGAGCTGCCCTGGAGTGGGAGCTGGGCTGGCTGTGAGAGGCAGGGGCTGCAGGGGAGAGGCGCTGTGTGGTGGGGGATGGGGTAGACCCCTCTCCCTCCCTCCCTCCCGCCCTCCCTCCAGAGGATACTTCGTGCCCTGGTTCAGCCCATGCTGGTTCTAGGGGTGGGGTTTTGCTCTCGGCCGGGGAGGTTTGTTCAATCCACATAGATGGATTTCATAGACCACAAGGTATGCATACAACGGTCTAGCTGGGGTTCCACTCCAGGGAGGGAGACCCGCAAATCATCAGTCCTCAGGAGAGGGACACACCCGGACGCGGCGGGAATGCCTTCCAGGAGAGAAGGGTGTCTGTGCAGCATCCTTAAGGATGGAGGCAAAGGATCCAGGCGAATGGGAAAAGAAGGGACAAGAAGATCGATTGATCAATAGATAAATAGGGGGAGGGAGAGGGAGAGAGAGAGATTGAGAGAGAGATTTGGGGAGAGGAGAAAGGACATATGCAGGGCTAGAGTCTTCCTCTGAAGACTAGATCTGGCCGCTTGCCCTGGGGCTCTCAGGACATTCCCGGAGCCAGGCTTTGACCTAACTCTGCTTAAGAAAAATGCCTACCTAGCCAGGCACTGGTGGCTCACGCTTGTAACCCTAGATACTCAGGAGGCTGAGGTCTGAGGATCACCGTTCAAAGCCAGCCAGGGCAGGAAAGTCCATGAGACTCTTATCTCCAATGAACCACCAGAAAACCAGAAGTGGCGCTGTGGCTCAAAGTGACAGAGCACTAGCCTTGAGCAAAAGAGCTGAGGGACAGCACCCAGGCCCACAGTTCAAGCCTCATGACTGACAAAAAGGAAGAGGAAGGAGGAAGGAGGAGGAAGAAGAAGAAGAAGAAGAAGAAGAAGAAGAAGAAGAAGAAGAAGAAGAAGAAGAAGAAGAAGAAGAAGA
>NW_012267223.1:2345194-2350973 GCF_000151885.1 Dipodomys ordii
AGGAGGAGGAGGAGGGAGGAGGAGGAGGAGGGAGGAGGAGGAAAGAAAGAGAAAGAAAGAAAGAAAGATGCCTACCTGATCAAATATGGACTCCAGTTTCTTCCTTCTTCCCTCTTCCCTCTCCCCCTGCCCCACCAGTTGCTGGGACTGGCCCCACCCCTGCCAGTCAGGTTGCCCAGTGTCATTGTTCCTTCAGGCCAGGTCCTTCTGGCCTGGGAACACGGGGGTTTCCAGGCAGATTCACCAAGCAGAGTGATGTCAGCTGTTTTTCTAGTGTTTAGCCAGAGAACCTTCCAGTTCCCCATTTATCTAAGTGTGGAAGCCGTTAGGGAGAAGCATAGCTGGCATATTTCCACCTAGCATCTTGGAAAGGCCCGGAAGAATGCTCCCTGTAGACCTCTGGGCATAGCAGATCCAGCAGAAGGCTGGGGAAGACTCTTGCTTCCTCTAGACAAGATGACCCGCAGCTGCAGGACCACTGGGATTGGAACCCTATGTGCAGGGATCACGAGACCCCCCCTTACAACACCAGCCATGCTACCTCCTTAGCTGCGCAATGACCTGGACGCGTCCTGAGCTGAGCAGGGAGCACTGAGCTGGTCTTTGTGGCTGTGAAGAAGGATCCTCAAAAACTCTGGGCTGGGAAGGTGGCTCAGTGGTAGCGTGCGTGCCTTGCATGCCTGAGGCCCTGGGTTCAATTCCTCAGCACCACATAAGCAAAAAGAAAAAAAGCCAGAAGTGGCGCTGTGGCTCAAGTGGTAGAGCGCTAGCCTTGAGCTGAAGAGCTGAGGGACAGCACCCAGGCCCAGAGGTCAGGCCCCACGACCAGCAAAAACAAAACAAAACAACAACAACAACTCTGGATGGAGCCCAGCTCCAGTTGCGTATGCCTAGAATCCTAGCTACTTAGGAGGCTGAAATCTGAGGATCATGGTTCAAAGCCAGCTGGGGCAGGAAAGTCTGTGAGACTCTTATCTCCAATGAACCACTCAAAAACTGCAAGTGATGCTGTGGCTCAAAGTGGTAGAGCATTAGCTTTGAGCAAAAGAGTTCAGGGACAGTGCCCAGGCCCTGAGTTCAAGCCCCATAAGTTAACACAAAAAGAACAAAAGCTCTTGTGGGGGCTGGTCTCCGAGGGGCACCCCACAGCCCCCAGGAGCCTCCTCTGAATACCCGTCCAGAGACGGGCAGCACAGCCCCTCCCCTTCAACGCGTCTCTGGCAATCTCCCCTCTCTCATTCTTACTCCCTTGTGCTCTCATTCAGTATCAGCATATTTGTCACACTTATTTCTCCTGCAGCCTGGTGACACAAGGTGAGTGCAAGGAGAGCCGTTTGGGTGAGGATTATGAGGGCCTGGAAACCATGGAAACCGCGCAGAAAGTCCCAGAAGCTGCAGCTGCCGCTGTTGGCCGGCAGTTTGTATCTCTCCCTCCTTCGATGCAATGCTGACCTTTCTTTACCTCCCCCCACATGCACCTCAGGTCTCCTGTGGGCTTCCTCCTGGGCCCCCCACAAGCCTGGTTCTGGAGGCTGCCATTGGAATCCAGCGGCACAGGCTGACAGCAGTTTCTCACGTGGCAAGGGAGCGCATAGTCCTGTATTTCTCTCCCCTCAGGGTCAATACCAGCTCAGGGAACACCCCCTAAACCCTGCCTCCCCTCCATTTCCCCTGCCTCCCCCTCGCCCCCATTTTGTCCTCCTGATTAGGGCTGTAAACCCTTTCCAGGGTCTGGATGTGGTGATTTCCAAGGCTCATGTGATCCTACTGACAGGTGGTGGGTTGTCGAGGGGGCGGGGCTTCATGAGAGACGATGACATCATCGCTGGCCCTGCCTTTAGAAGGGATGAATGCGGAGGTTTGGGGAGAGGGGCATTCCCCCCCCCCACACACACCACTGAGACTCTCCCAGTTCGCTCAACTGTTCTCTCTCAGGTGGGATTTCCTTCTTGCAGATGCTGCCACTGTGAGATGCTGTCTGTCACAAAGCCCTCACCAGAGGTCAACTTTAGTTCATGCTTTTGGTCCCCCAAAGCTGTGAGCTAAGTAGACTTCTTTTCTTTGTCACTTACCAGCCTCAGATATTTTCTTACAGCAACACAAAAGGGACCAAGAGGCCGGGCACTGGTGGCTCACACCTGTCATCCTAGCTACTCAGGAGGCTGAGATCTGAGGATCATGGTTCAAAGCCAGCCTGGGCAGGAAAGTCTGTGAGACTCTTCTCTCCAATGAGCCATTAGAAACCAGAAGTGGCGCTGTGGCTCAAGCGGTAGAGCACTCGTCTTGAACTGAAGAGCTGAGGGACAGCGCCCAGGCCCAGAGTTCAAGCCCCCATGACTGACAAAAATAAATAAAGACTAAGACATCCACTGGGCCATTCAGTTCTCTAATGAAAATCTCTGGTGAGGTCTTTGTTGGCATTTTTCTTTTCTCTCTCTCCCTTTTTATTTGCAGGGGAAGCTCAAAAGCCACCTCATTTCACCATCTTGTGATTCTACCAGCTCAGCTGGGAGGCCGCTTTGTCCAGGCTGCCGCCATGAATACGCTGGACATGGTCAGAGCCCCAGATGCCCCAACCCCACGGCTTTCTCCACGCTCAGCCCGGGCTGCAGACTGCGGGGCTGCGCACCTGGGAGCAGTGTGGCATGGGGGCTGGGAGCATTGGGGGGGTTCCCAATGGGGTCACTACAGGAAGTAGAAGCTACTGGTCTTCTCAGGATGAGACGGGACGCTGCGGAGTGTGAGTCTCCGGCCACCTAAACTGGCTGCCCCTTCTCTGGACTTTAGAGTCGGTCTCCTGGCTCTCTGCTCCGTCTGCCTTCCCTTCAGATTCTCTGACCATCTCTCCTCTTCAGGTCTTACTCTTCCTTATTTTATCTCTTGCTCTCTTCTCTCTTGACTCCATGGCTGTCCCAGAGATGCTTCCCAAGCCTGTGGCCCCTGTGTTGGGGAGACCCAAGCCTACCTCTGTAGCCCACAGCGGAGTGTTGGCCTTGGAGGCCACCTCTCCCTAGCCAGCCTCGCTGGAGGCAGCAGTAAGACTTTCCAGCCAGACTGTCCAGAGGGGAACTCAGCATCAAACCCACATCTTTGTCCTTCCTGTGTGGTCCCCAACGTGATTCTCCAGACTGCTCAGTCACACCAAGCTCCCCCTGCCTCCCACCTCTCCCCCGTGCCCCCAGGACTCCCCAGGATTGTGCATCGCCTGTATAATCAGAAGAAACAACCAGAAGTCATTTGTAAAGGAAAGGAAGAAAGATCCCAGGCTTTCTGGGGAAGGAGAGAGGGCTGGTTAAAGCCAAGACCAAGGAACAGCCCAGCTTCATTGGAAAACCACACTGGCGCAGCCATGAGAAGCCTCAGGATTGGCAAACAGCAGCTCCCTGCTCAAAGGAATTTTCTGGAAACCAGAACGGCCATTCTTCCTAACCACAGGTTGGTTTTTCTGGCAGAATTAGCATGAGTAGTGGCCTGGAAGTTATTTTATTTATTTATTTTTACAGCCTGAGCTCCCTCAGCATTGAGAAGTGGGGTCTGGGATTTAGGGGAGCTGATGTGGGCACCCCAGGTCTCCAGTGTGTCCTCTAAAGGCTTTCTAAAGGGCAGTGGGGATACAGAGAAAGAAAGGGGAACTGGTCACTGCAGGCTAGCTCAGCCCTGGGATTTCTACCATTTGTCCCATTGGGTTCTGGAAAGGTTAGCACTTCCACTTTGCTTAAGAGAAAACAGGCTCAAGCCAGCTCTGGTGGCTCTCATAGTAATCCTAGCTGCTCAGGGGGCTGAGATCTGAGCATCACAAACCAAACCAGCCCAAGCAGGAAAGGCTATGAGACTCTCATCCCCCAGTTAACCACCAAAAAACCAAAAGTGGAGCTGAGGCTCAGGGGGTAGAGTGCTAGCCTTGAGTCAAGGGACAGTGCTCAGGTCCAGCCCTGAGTTCAAGCCCCAGTACTGGTGCGTACACACACACACACACACACACACACACACACACACGGGAACCAGCTCAGGGTAGGTCAGAACTCACCCTTTGGAATGCCCCCTTTGGAATGCCCTGGACCGCAGTAGACACTCTGAGCAGGGTGGGGGCGGGGTGGGGAGGAGCAGGGTAGGGACCTGGTGTCACCTGTACAGTTCATCCCCTCTGTGCCAGGCCCAGGCCGACTTGGTCCTGGCCTCTGCCCTGGCATTCTGGGCACTTCCTCTAGAGTCCTTCTAGCACAACCCACTCACTACCTTTGATCTCTTTCATCCTCCGCAGAATGGTTATGGCTGGGGCTGGGTGTGGACTGACCAATAAAGTAAGGGCTTTCAGAGGCTGAAAGGCTGACTGCCCAATCAGGTGAGGGCTTTCAGAGGCTGACTGTCCAATCAGGGGAGGGCTTTAGAGGCCCAATTCTATTTTGAAGTCTGTTTACTCTACAGAAATCAATCTCTCTGCTGCCTGGAGGGAAAGGATAGCATATTAAACAAAACACAGTGCTGGATCCACACTCAACCTGGGCAGCGGGCTCTCCAGGTATAAACTCTGGGATGTCGGGCTCACTCAGGCCTGGCGGGGTCTTCTTTTCTGTCAAGTGGACACACCACTCATTAGATCTTACTAGCAGATGCACCTGTCTTCCTGCCTGCCCCCACCCTGTGGACTACTGTAGCCTTGATGGTGGACTACAAGTTTGTGGGATGGAGTGGGAGATGCGGTGGACATTGGTTATGCAGTAGGAGTCAGTATCACTCAGTCTTTTTTGAGGAAAGGGTGGTACCGGATTTTGATCTCAGTGCTAGGCAGGCACTCTGTCACTTGAGCTACCCCTAGACCTTTTTAACTTTAGTTATTTAAAAAAATAGGGTCTTGCATTTTGCCTGGGGCTGGCCTTGGGTTGGAGATGGTCCTACCTGTGTCTCAGGGTAGCAGGGACCAGTCGTGTACCACCACATGGGATTTGTTGGTTGAGATGGGGTCTCACTAACTGACTGGGCTGACTCAAAGCATGAGCCCCCCAATCGCTACCTCCCATGTAGATGTGTGCCACACTTGGGCCATTCCTCCACCCCTTCTGGGGAATTACTGGGGATTGAACTCAGAGCCTTGGGCTTGCTAGACAACCTTGCTACCAGCCCTTTTTTGTTTGGTAGGACAGAAGTCTGGAGATGGGGGAAAAAACACATAGGCCTTCTTGAGCTCACCCATATTCGAGAGCCTGAGCAAGGATTCAAGATAGACATCATGTTGGCCTCAAGGTCCCAAGTAATATCATCCAAGTTGGAGTGTAGAGGCCCACACCTGTAATCCCAGAATGTGTGGGAAGCAGAGTCAGGATCATGAGTTTGAGGCCTAACAGGGCTATCTAGAGCGACCCTGTCTCCTAGTGTGGGAACTTGCCTGTCTAGGAGAGAGCCAGGCCTGGAATCTGTGTTCATGCTGCAGAACTCTGCAAAGCGCTCGCTCCAGCTTTATAAGCTTCTGTGAAGTGGAGATCTTCACCTGGAACTTGAGAAGAAAGGGTAGATCTCCTCATGTTGGAAATGTGAGACAGGAAGAGGGCACATGGGACCCCACGGGGCTGCCAGGGGCAGCGTGGGGTGGGCTGCAGACAGTGGAGGAGGAGAACTCAATAGTGCGCTATGCCAGAGAGCCACCTCCCCCACACACACACCCCCATCCCTGCTTCCCAGTTGTGTGGGGGGGGGGGGTCAGCAACCAATACCCAGGCCCTGACCTCCCTCTCCAAACCCCGCAGCATGGGCTGAGCTAGGCAGGGATCTGGCACCTGTGCTC
>NW_012267223.1:2352648-2359596 GCF_000151885.1 Dipodomys ordii
AGGCTAGCGCTCTACCACTTGAGCCACAGCGCCACTTCTGGCTTTTTTCTTTTTGCTTATGTGGTGCTGAGGAATTGAACCCAGGGCCTCATGCAAGGGCAAGCGCTCTACCACTGAGCCACCTTCCCAGCCCCTCCTTGAGCTTTTTTTGCCCAAGGCTGGTGTTCTACCACTTCAGCCACAACTGTACTTCTGACTTTTTGGTGGTTAACTGGAGATAAGAGTCTCATGGGACTTTCCTGCTTGGCTTTGAACTGTGATCTTCAGATCTCAGCCTTTTGAGTAATTAGGATTACAGGCCTGAGCATTTTTAATTATTACTACGGCTGTGAATGTGGTTTGGTGGTAGAGTGCTTGCCTAGCACACGTGATTCCTCAGTACTACGTAAACAGAAAAGGCTGGAAGTGGCGCTGTGGCTCAAATGGTAGAGTGCTAGCCTTGAGCAAAAGAAGCTCAGGGACAGTGTCCAGGCCCCCAGGACTGGAAAAAAATTTAAAAAATTAAAATTAAAATTAAAAAATTATAACTTCTCTTTTATTTTTGGCTATGGAAAAGAACCTGATGTCTCCCGCATTTCCCAGCCACAATGGTCCAGGACGGGCACTGTGGGCTGATGCATCTTCCAGTTTCTTGTGGGTCACACAGGAGTGAGGGGGTTCCATCCCCTGAGCTTTCCTGGCATGGATTGGGGTCACAGAAGGGGCTGGGCGAGGGTGAGCAGGAGGATGGCCTCCGATACTGTGCTTATCCTCGGCCATCTGAGGCCACGCAGCTCTGGGGCCTCCGGGCTGACGCGCTGCCTGGCTGGCCTGGAGGAGCTTGGCCCAGTACCCAGAGGCCTCTGTGGAAGTGACGGTGCAGCCACGCCCCACCAAGCAGTGCTGGCCTCAGCCTTGGCCGGGGCGCCCTGTGTGTGGCCTGACCGTCCTCCCGGCATCCCCCAGCCCCATGCTAGTTTCACGCCCTCTCTGGCAACCTGCTTCTCCTCCCACGAGGTGGAGACAAGAGGCCAGGAGCCAGCCCACCACCGCAGCGCAAAGATGGCAGGAAGTGTGCTGGCGGCTTGGGGGGCTGGCAGAGGCCTCTGGGGAGGAAGAAGCCTTTGACACTTCACCTTCTCCATTTGGAGACAAGTAAGACGAGAAGTAGTCCCCTGGTAAACGGTGGTGGGCGAGATCGAAAGCTGGAACACCTCTGAGAATCTTTCTGCCACTTTCTGTGTGTGTCTCCAGGCAGGTTGCTTCCCCTCTCTGGGCTCCTGGGTAAACAGAGACAGAGAGGGGCATAGAAGACTAGTGAGGGCTCCCCTGGTCCTCGGTGGGGGCAGGCAGCCTGTGTTCTTGGGCTGGAGAGGGCGGGGGATGAGGACACACAGAAGGAAATGCACATGCAGAGCTCTGAACGCAGGACTGAACGGCGGAGACCAGCCCTATGGGGCTGGACCTCAGCAAGGCGGGCGTGGAGAAGACAAAGACTCCAAGTGGCTGAGCTGGAGCCTTGAGCTCCTGCCACGGTGCCTGGGGATGGCGGAGCTCCAGCCCGGAGAGTGGGAGCTGGCCTGGGGCCGGTGTCATGGCGCAGACAGAGTTTGCTCTAAATAGAATCGCATTGTCCTCTAGTTAGTACGATATAAATAAAAGCGGCAGTCATATGCTCATTATGAGTAACCTGGGCACCAGGCTCTTCACTTTATATGCCACCGCTGCCACCCCTTGTCTCTCCACGACCCCCCAGCAAGGTGGGATTGGATCCTCTTCATTCTCTGCCCTGCACACGCGGAGCACAGAGAGCGGGGAACCTGCCTGGAGCCACACAGCGAATCCTTTGCAGCTCGGGTTTGGAGCCCAGGCCTGGCGGAGGCGCAGGCGCCGTGCACTCTCATAGGAACCGACCCTGCCACAGCTCTGCTCTGGGTCGCAGTCCTTGGCCGAGGCCGAGCAGGCAGCCACGTTGAGCCCCAGAGCAGCGTCTTGCCCAGTTTCCTTGCCTTGAAAAAGAACTCGCTCTATCCCTGGCTGTTCCCTGGCCCGCATCTGCCCAGGTGCGGCTGGCACAGCCCACGGCTGGTCAGAGACGGACGGGGGTCCTGGCTTCGCGTCACTACAGCGGGAGTTCTGGTTAGAGCATCGGCACGTGGGTGGCCATTTGCCTTGGTAGTTTTCTTCTCTTCCTAAGAGAAAGTGATGCAAAGGAGCTTGGAGGGATGGGGGGATGGGGGGGTGGCAGAGCCCTGGCTCTCACCACCAACTCCCCCACCCCCGCCTCCGCCCCCAGGAAAAGCCAAGTGTGGCTATAATCCCAGCATTCAAGAGGCAGAGGCACAAGAATGGAGGGCTGTGGGTCAGCTTGGGCTATGTAGGGAGGCTTGTCTCAAAACACCACCCCCACCACAAGAGCCTAGGATCCTCTCCTCTGAAACCTCAGATCTGAGGAAGAGGACATCAGGGGAACCGAGGCAGGTGAATGTCTATACAAATCCTTGAGCTGTCTGCCACTGCCCTTGTCCTGAGGGACAAGGGTCCTGGGGCAGGTGGGGAGGTGGTCTGCTCTACCTGGGGCCGTGGGGGGAGGGAGGCTGGGCTCCTTTGGTACAAATCCACCACACAGGACCCTATGGCTCAACAGAGAGAACTCAGGCCTCAATACCTTTTATTTTCTTTCTCTTTTTGTCAGTGGTGGGGCTTGAGCTCAGGGTGGGGTGCTGTCCCTGGGCTCTTTCGCTCAAGGTGAGCACGCTGCCACTGTGAGCCACAGCGCCACTTCCAGTTTTCTGGTGGTTCATTGGAGAGAAGAGTCTCACGGACTTTCCTGCCCAGGCTGGCTTTGAACCATGATCCTCAGATCTCAGCCTCCTGAGTAGCTGGGATTGCAGGTGTGAGCCATGGCGCCTGGCCGGACAAAAGCAATCCTTGCTTTCTCTTCTGTGACATGATGAATGACCTCTGATGCTGGCCCATCTGTGTTCCCCAGAAGAAACCTGCCGGCCAGTTCTTTGCTTATGAAGAGAGGTGGGGGGGGGGAAGGAGGGGCTCCTTTTACCAGAGGACCTGGGCCTTCAGCTGTGAAAGGGATATGATTTTCAAAATCAGGAGTGAACACGGACATTTCTGAGATGGGCTTTCACGCAGAACAACAGCTGCGTGGACAGCACGGAGCTGACGTGGGGGGGGGGAGGCCGTGGGTGACGGCATGGGCTCCAGGCAGGCGGGGGATGGGGGAGGGTCCTGACTGACTCATGCACGGAAACTCCGTGTGCCTGTGTGTGTTCGTGTGCACCTGGGCACGCACACACATGTGCGTTTGTCTGTGTGTGTGCGTGTGTGCATACGTGTGCACATGGGGTAGCTTTTTTGTGTCCTTGCCAAGGTGGGAGTGTGAAGCCAGGCGAGGCTCAAGGCTGCGCAGCCGTGTTCTGGCAGAACAAAGCACATAGGATCCGTGGGAGCCCAAAAAACAAATAAATAAATCAAACGGCCCAAGCTATAAATAGCTGCAGCTCAACAGCCCCGCCGCCGGCTCTTTCTAGGGGAAAGGCAGCCCAGGACTGGCTCTGCGGCCTCAGGGTCCTCCTCAGCCTGGGCCCGAGGAGGGGGAGGCCCCCTTGGGAACCACCCCCCAAGGCCAGGGCCACGGGCCCAGGTCCTTCTCCATGCAGCCCTTCCCCAGCTGCTGCCGCTGGCCCAGCGGCCTGGCTCCACAGGGTCCTCTCCCCTTGCCCAGGGTGGAAGGCAGCGTGCTAGCTTCTCTAGGTGCCTCAGCCCTTCTCTTTAAGGCTGCAGGGGCTGCCCGTCCTCCCTCCCTCCCACCTTCCTCCCTCCCTTCCTCTCTCCTCCCCTGCTGACCTCTGCTTTTCTTTCCCTCCTTTTTTTCTGTTTCCATCCATCAATCCTTGCTTTCTCTCCCCTCCTCTCTTCTCCCCTTCCTTTCCCTCCCTCTCCCCATTCTCTCCTCTTCCCTTCCCTTCCCTCCCCCTTCCTCCTCTCCCTTTCCTCTCCTCCCTTCTTCTCTCCTTCCTTCCCTTTCCCCTCTCTTCCTCCTCTCCTCTTCCCTCCCACTTCCCCTTCTTCCTTCCCCTCCAGTCCCCCCCTTTCCCTTCCCCTTCTATCCACAGGCCCATCATGAATGACCAAGGACTCTGCTGCCCACTGGCATGCCTAGTGCCCGTGGGTGTGCCCAGCTCTGCATGCCCCTCAGCGCTGGCTGCAGGCCCAGGGCACGGCAGTCAGAGGTGCGTGATTTCCGCAGGGGGGCATGGGTAGCTGGGGGCTGGAGGGGAGGGCCGTGCCCTGGGGCCATGTTCCTGGGGGATGGGGAAGGGGCCGAGGATTTGTGACCACGTCCAGGTGTGTGGAAGCAGACATCCCTGGAGCCCAGGATGGCGGGCTGTGGTGGGGGTCACAGGGATGCTCAGCACTTATTGAGGCCTGCTGTAGACCTCGCCATGCCAACCACTCTAGCTAGAATCTTCCTTCCGTGCCATTCTCCGGATGATCTGGCTCTGCAGGAGAGGAAATGCAGATTCCGCGGCGCGGGAGCTCTTGCTCTGCTCTGCAGGCAGCTGGGGCAGTGGGGGCACTGTCGCGAGCCCGGCCGATGAGGCCCTGGCCAGCCCTTCCTTCTTCTGAGAGGAGGGCCACTTTTCTGCTGGTTTTAGGAGTCAGCCAATTCCTAACCACCCCTCATGCTGACGTGGGGAAAGCCACGCACGGCACCCCTCGCTGGTCACGGGTCCCGGCCACCTGAAACCACACGGTGGCCGGCCAGAGCCGGCATCTCTCACGGAGAAAACTCACCATGGAGCCAGGCTTATCCCAGGAATGGAGAAGTGGGGTCACCATTGATATTCTGCCCGAGTAACTCACCGCGCTCACACAATCCAGGCGAAGAGCCACGTCCGCGAGTCCGAGGCCGTTTGTAATCTCCCCTCACCACCGGCTAGGTTTAGGTGCCCAGAATATATAAAGAACGTCTCCAGTGTCTGCTGGAGAAAGACAGATGACAAGCATAAAAGGAGGTGTTGAACCTCATGAATCACGATGGAAATGCAATCTGAAATCACTGCCTTCTCTAAACACAGGAAAGGGGGGGGGGACAGAGCCCATCGTCCCTGGGGCTGGGGGCGGGGCCTGCAGCTTCTTGCAGAGATGCTGGGAGTGTGGTTTGGTGCCCCGCCTTGAACACTGGAACTGTCCACTAAGACCGCACAGGTCGGTGTCTAGTCTTTTTGTTGTTGTTGTCAGTTGTGGGGCTTGAACTCATAGCCTGGGCGCTGTCCCTGAGCTTTTCTGTTCAAGGCTAGTGTTCTACCACTTTGAGCCTCAGCTCCATTTCCAGTTTTCTGGTGGTTCGTTGTACATAAGAGTCTCATGGACTTTCCTGCCCAGATTGGCTCTGAATCATGTTCCTCAGATCTCAGCCTCCCGAGTAGCCCGGATGACAGGCATGAGCCACGGGTGCCCAGCAGGTATCTAGTCTTTAGCCAGCATTTGCCCAAAGGAAGCATGCACCAGGGGTCAGAAGCAGACTGCTCACCACAGGGCCGGGGCCTGCCAGTGGAGAAACGGTGGGGAGGGACAAGGGGTTTGACCACAAACTACGGCAAAGAGAATGAATGAACAATAGCTCCCACACCAGCACTATGCATCTCACAGGTAATGCTAGGCCAGAGAAGCTAGACACAAGAGCATGCATGTCGTACAATTCCATTGATCTGAAGATAGAAGAAAGAAAAAGAAGTGCTCTTAGCCTCTGGTGTCTTTGAGGAACAGGCCATGCCGGCTTCTGGGTCTATTGCTGATTGCACGGACAGGCTCACTCCGGAAATCCCTGGAGTTGCACACATACCATAAGACTTTGCTTTATTCATACTAAACTTCAAAGAAGAGTTGGAAGCTAGTTGACTGAGAACTGAGGATCATGGGTCAAAGCCAGGCTGGGCAGGAAAGTCTGTGAGACTCTTTTTTTTTGGTCTGGTCGTGGGCCTGAACTCTGGGCCTGGGCGTTGTCCCTCAGCTCTTCAGCTCAAGGCTAGCACTCTACCACTTGAGCCAGAGTGCCACTTCCGGCTTTTTTCTTTTTGCCTATGTGGTGCTGAGGAATCGAACCCAGGGCCTCAGGCATGCAAGGCAAGCGCTCTACCACTGAGCTACCTTCCCAGCCCCATCTGTGAGACTCTTATCTCCAATGAACCAGCAAAAAGCTGGAAGTGGAGCTGTGGCTCAAGTAGGAGAGAGCACCAGACTTGAGCAAAAGAGCTCAGAGACAAACACCCAGGCTCTGAGTTCAAGTTTACCAAGGAGAGGACTCTGTTAGGGTCTTAACAGCTTGGGGAGCCTGACCTGGGAGAGGTTCTGGAGAGATGGCCCAGGAGCTGGCAGCCAGCCACACAGCTACGCAGAGTTTGGGGAAGGCTGGGTCTGGGACTCACTCAGGGATGGGGGCAGGACTTGGTCCCAAGGTACGGATCAGCCATGTGGCCTGAAACACAGGCTTTGCATTTGTTGCTGTGCTTTTTTGTTGTTGTTGTTGAAATTGTAATAAAATTCACACCTCAAAATTAACCATTGTCGGTGTGAAATGCAGTGGCATTTGATGTCATGAAACTACCAGCTCTGTCTGGTTCTGAAACATGTTTAGTACTCCGAAAGGAAACCCACCCCAACACCCATTACTCCCCAGGCCCCCTCCGCCCAGCCCTGGTTCACCAACCTTCACACATTTATCTACCCAAAGGTGTCTTTAAAAATGCAGTCTTAGGGTGCTGGGAAGGTGGCTCAGTGGTAGAGCGCTTGCCTTGCATGCATGAGGCCCTGGGTTGCATTCCTCAGCACCACATAAACAGAAAAAGCTGGCCGGGCGCTGGTGGCTCACGCCTGTAATCCTAGCTACTCAGGAGGCTGAGATCTGAGGATCGCGGTTCAAAGCCAGCCCGGGCAGGAGAGACCGTG
>NW_012267223.1:2363001-2378604 GCF_000151885.1 Dipodomys ordii
CTTGAGCTACAGCGCTACTTCCGGTTTTCTGGTGGCTTATTGGAGATAGGAGTCTCACGGTCTCTCCTGCCCGGGCTGGCTTTGAACCGAGATCCTCAGATCTCAGCCTCCTGAGTAGCTAGGATTACAGGCGTGAGCCACCAGCGCCCAGTGGTGAGACTCTTATCTCCAATAAATCACCAGAAAACCGGAAGTGGTGCTGTGGCTCAAGTGGTAGAGTGCTTGCCTTGAGCTGAAGAGCTCAGAGATTGGCTCAGAAACCTAGGCGCAGAGTTAAAGCCCCATGCCTGATAAAAAAGAAAAAAAAAAATTATTGACCAGGAATGATTAAATTGCAGCACTGGGGTTTAGAACCCAGGGCCTTGGGCACATGGGAGCTGATGTCAATGGTTGAACCCGACCTTGCAGATTTGCTAAGCAGCCCGTGCTCTTTTCTGCTCCAGAGTTGAAGCCCCTGAGGCCATTCAGAAGCTCAAAGACTCCAGGGAGCAATTAGATGCTTGGCCCAGTAGTTGAGGGATGGGAGGGGCAGCTCTGGGAGGGGTCTCTGGGGGATGAATTGGAGGACGGGCACTTGTGTGCTCCCTAGGCAAAGCCTGCTCTGAAGGCAGACACAGGGACACCTGCAGAGTCTGGATGGGAGACAGGGGCGGGGCTGGCACCCAGGTGGGAGGCGGGGAGGCCATGCATGAGGCCCCTCACCCCCGACGGGACCTGCCAGGTGTGGCAGAGGGCACAGGAGAGGGGGGACAAGCGAAGGGCTCTTCCTTGGATGGGGCTGGAGGCCACTGGACCTCCTGTTTGCCTGTTGGACGTGGCCTGTAGGTTCCTTTGGGGACCCAGGGGTGCAAAGCACTGGCTGGTTGGGCAGCCACTGTGGCAATCTGGTTGTCTTGGAAGCCAGCAGGAGTCTGAGGGAAGATAAGAAGTGGCCAAACCGAAGCCTGGACAGCCAGAGCTCTGATGAGCCTTGGAGAGTTTGACGAATGAATGAATGAATGAATGAAGAGACTTCCTAAGGTCTGAGATCTAGTCAATGCTTGAATGGAGACCGGCAGTGAGCCTCCTGCTTCCCACAGGCCATCTCTCTTTCTTAAGGTCCTCCCTGGTCCCAGGCGGGACACCCTGTTCATAGTGACCATCACAAACAGCACCAGACATCCAGGCCCAATTCCTTCCCAACCAGCCAGAGCCCAGGGGCCCTGGGTGAGGGTAACGGGCAGGGCAGGTATCCACCCGCCCTGCTAGGGAAGTTTTCATCACCTCCGATGATCTCACATCCACACAGACTCCTACTAGGTAATCTCTGCATGACTGTATTTACACTAATTAGCAACCGTCTATCCACGGAGCCTTGGGGAGAGCCTGTCCCGGGTCAGCCCACAGGAGAGACTCACACCAGAGGGAGCAGCCTGCCCCTCCCCTCAGCCTGTCAGCCAGAACACAGGTTCCCACCCAGCCTGCCGCAGCTGCCTGAGACTCTCTGGGATGTGGGGGGGAGGATGGAGCCCCTCCGGAAGCCCACTGTGGGGAGCCCTTGGCCCATACCCCATGTTTTCTTAAAAATGGTGTGTGTGTCTTGCGGGGCGCTGGTGGCTCACCCCTATGATCCTAGATACTTAGAGGAAAAATCTGAAAGACACTTATCTCCAACTGTCCAAAAGCCAGAAGCAGAGGTGTGGCTGGAGGGGTAGAGTGCCAGCCTTGAGAAAGAAAGAAAAAAAAAAGCAGCAGCCAAGCTTGCGCTTAAGGAGGCTTTGAGTTCAAGCCCCAGCAGCAGCACTAAATAGAGAAATACATGAATAAATAAAAATTGCACGTCTGCAGAGCTCTCGGGGAGCCCCGGGGACAGGTGCATGAGGGGGCTGGGTCTCTAGATCCCTCCCCCCACCCCTAGTTTTCTCCCTCATCCTGGGGCCTTGGGCTCTGCCTGGAGCAGCCGGACGGGAGCTGGGACCTTGGAGAGGGGTGGGACTTGTGGCCGCCGCTTGTCTATGGCTTTTTTGCAACAGTCCCCGAAAACAAATCCCTCACCAGGCGGCAGTGGCTCACACCTGTCATCCTAGCTACTCAGGAGGCTGAGATCTGAGGATCGGGGTTCAAAGCCATCCAGGCAGGAATGTCCATGAGACTCTTATTCCAATTCACCACCAGAAAACTGGAAGTGGTGCTGTGGCTCAAGTGGTAGAGCGCTTGCCTTGAGCTGAAGAGCTAAGAGACAGTGCCCAGGCCCAGAGTTCAAGTCCCACAACCAACCAACCAACAACGAAACAAAACAAAAAACCCACAACAAAGTCTTCTGGGGACTTCACTACTGAAAGGACAATCTGTAGATCATTTCTATATTCACTGATGTTGGCTGCCACCATTTTCGTGACTGTCAGGTGAAGAACCAGGGCTTGTTCATTTGCGGCTGGCTAAGGTGAAGTCTAGCTCTGCTTCTTCAGCGCAAGGTGAGTGCTCTACCACTTGAGCCACAGCACCACTTCTGGCTTTTTCTGGGTAGTTTATTGGAGAGGAGAGTCTCATAGACTTTCCTGCCCAGGCTGGCTTTGAACCGTGATCCTCAGATCTCAGCCTCCTGAGTAGCTAGGATGACAGGTGTGAGCCACCGGCGCCCTGCCTGGTACCCACCTTTCTCAGGACCGTGTTATCGTTTCAAAAAGAAAGCTTGGGCCAGATACTGTGGCTCACGCCCATGATCCCAGCCACTTAGGAGGATGGTTGGCAGCCAACTTCCGGCAAAAAGCGAGCGAGAGCTCCATTTCAGTCAGTGCGGCGGCGGGCACCTGTCACTCTGCTGCAGGCTGCAGGTGGGAGAGTTGCAATTTGAGACCCCCATCTCAAAAATAAAGTGGAAATGGCCGGGGGTGTGGCTCAAGTGGTAGAACACCTGCCTAGCCAACACAAGGCCCTGAGTTCAAACCTAAGTACTAACAAAACACATTAGAAAAGGCTGTGGTTGGAAAGTAGACAGGTCACGATGAAAACCTCCCACCCACACCTCCTCAAAACCACCTAGGCCTTGGTTTTGGCATCTTTTCTTCCCTTCTCTGGAGGTGTTGGGTGGTGACACCATCGCAGCCATCCTGGCCCAGGCGACAGCTCCTGACCTGTCACCTGACCTCCCTAACAGCAGACAGAAGTCCAAAGATGTCTCCCGCCAGAATGGACCAACATGGAGTCTGCAGGGACCAGTCCCGGGGCTGGGCCAAGTCAGCTAGGAACCCACAGCCATGCTCTGCCCCCAGGTCCCCAGGCACCGCCCCCAGAGCTGCCCCCACCCCCTGCCCCAGAGGCTGGGCTTCTCCCAGGCCAGGGAGGCAGGCAGGCAGGGGCCGGGCTCAAGGGAGGGGCTGAGGGGAGGGGGGTGTCCGAGTTGGTTCTTTGCCTCCACACCAGGCTCGCCAGCCTGGCTCTGCCGCTTCTTGCTGCTGATCCAAAAGAGGAGGGGTGTGGAGAGTCAGCGGAAGGAAGGACTTGCCCAGCCAGATCTCCAGAGTTTCATGGAGAGAATAATTCCCAAGCGGCATGGCTGTTTTAATCTTTGCCTTTTGGCAGGAACGAACTTTTCTGTAAAAACAATGAAAAATCAGGGTGGAGTTTCCTCCAAGCCATTCAACCACCCCGGTGTGGGGTGGGGAGATATGTGGGTGGAGGGGGCAGGGCTGCAAGGGGGGGGCTCTGTCAGTGGGATACCCACAGTGGGGCCTAGAGCATGACACTCATTGTGTTGAAGTTATGTAAGAGGCGACTTAAAAGATGTTTTTTGTAGCTGGGCACAGTGGCTCACACCTATAATCCTAGATACCCAGGAGGCTGAGATCTGAGGATCATGGTTCAAAGCCAGCCTGGTCAGGAAAGTCCTTGAGACTCTTGTCTCCAATAAACTACTCAGAAAAAGCTGGAAGTGGTGCTATGGCTCAAGTGGCAGGGTGCTAGCCTTGAGCAAAAAGAAGCTCAGGGACAGTGGCCAGGCCCTGAGTTCAAATCCTAGGACTGGAACCTCCATTTCCCCCAAAAAGTTTTTTCTGGGTCCTGTGAATTAGCTGAAAGTCTCCCAACTTTGTGTCTGTGCTCTCTCACCTCCCTTCCTGTTCTCCTTGTTTGCAGGAGGGAAGAAGACTCAGATAACTTACTTTTTTGGTTAGTTGTGGGACTTGATTTCAGGGCCTGGGTGTTGTCCCTGAGTTTCCCCAGTCCTGGGGCTTGAACTCAGGGCCTGGGCACTGTCCTCAGAGCTGCTTTTGCTCAAGGCCAGCACTCTACCACTTGAGCCACAGCGCCACTTCCAGCTTTTTCTGTGTATGTGATACCGAGGAATGGAACCCAGGGCTTCGTGCATGCTAGACAAGTGTTCTACCACTGAGCCACATTCCCAGCTCTCCCTGAGCTCTTTTGCTCAAGGCTAGCACTCTACTACTTTGAGCCACAGAGGCACTTCTAGTTCTTCAGTGGTTAATTGGAGATAAGAGTTTCATGGGGACTTTCCTGCTGGGGCTGGCTTTGAGCTGCTATCCTCAGATCTCAACCTCCTGAGTAGCTAGGATGATAGGTGTGAGCTACTGGCTAAATCCCCTTTCTCTACCCTGGACTTTGGGTCTGGGCTCTAAAACCCCTTTTTCAGGTTCTGCTTCTCAAAGGCCTAGCCTTGCTGAGTGGCCATCTGGAGCCAGGAGGCAGCCAGGTGGAGGCTCGGAGATGGAACCCGTCCCTTTGTGCCGGGGAAGGGGACTGTGCTGTCTCAGGGGACTCCCTGTGTCTGGCATTGAGTGGCAGAGATGGAATATCCACCCCGGAGCTGGCTGCCTGCGGGTGGTTTTCAGGGAACTGGCTTTGAGCTTACCTTTCCTATAGATTGTCGGTCCCTCCTGGGCTTCGTGGGCCCAACTCACACGGCGTCTAAGACATCTGAGCACAGACTCCTCCCTGCCAGGCTGCAGAAGGAACAACCCTGGCTGAGCAGGGGTCACCAGGCGCGAGTGGGTTAGGGGCTGGCGGGGAGAACACAAGGTAAAATCCATGGGATGGAAGTGCCTTTGAGAACCGGGGTTCCAGGAGCGGCCAGGAGGGGCGTACAAAACCCATCCCCAAGCAGATCGGGCCACGGCGACCCTGGCCGGGAGCATGGGAGTCAGAGTTCCGGGCCAAAGGACCCAGGGTTGCTGGGGTGGCAGAGGGTGTGCAGCCCTTGGCACAATGCTGGGTGTGTGAGTGTGTGTGTGTGGGGGGGGTCCACCTGTATCTGACCTCTCACCTCTCGTTTCCTGAGCGTCCTGATGCTGTGTCCAACTACAGGGCCTCTCAACATCCTCTTAGTGTTCTCATTCATACAGTTCCAGGGTCATGGAAGCTTCTAGAGCGAGGCTCTCTGGGATGAGGGTGTGTTTTTCCACTCTGAGAAGAGGTGTGGGGGGCGGGATTCAGTGTCTGGCTGACTGAAAGGCCCAGGGCAGACTCGGCGTTCCGCAGGAGAGCCGACCGTGGCCCAGAGCAGGAGGCTCAGTCCTTCCCGTCTCACGCTGGTGTTGGCCAGGTGAATCCCCACACTCCCGTCCCGCTTCTGGGACCCGTGAGGATCCCTGTGGGAGGAAGGAGACACCTGCAGGCTGGTACGCATGCGTGTTCACATCCGTGCTCGCTCGTGCACATCCGTGCATGCGCGCACATGCAAAGTAGGCACACACTGGCATGCATGTGCACCCCTGGCCCCGTACATACCCACGTTCACATACGTACATGCTCACGCACATTCACACGTGTGGTCACATGCACGTACATGCACGCATGTATGCACCTGGCATGTGTGTCCTGTTGTCCGTGGAGTTGACTTAGAGCCCTGTGTGCAGAGCAGAGGCTTCTAGAAACTGTGCGTCTCTGGGGACTTGGAAAGAAGGCCCTGCCAGCAGCCAGGAGGCCCTAGACGCCAAGTCTCCCACCAAATGCTCTTCTTTGTTTTCATTAGGGGAAGATCTCAATTAGAATAATTACAGTCACAAAATAAAAATGGCAGAAGAGAGGAAAGGGGAGTTTAGTTCAATGCAAATATATTCAGAAGGAGGTTATGAACTCGCTCCCCCTCTGAAATCACCCATTAATGATGACACGCTAATTACCCACCTTTTTATTGTTTCCAGGCGGGAGGGCTGGAATAGGACAGCAGGACGGGACACCTCTGTGACCCCCCCGCCCCCGCTTCCTGTGAACTCCTGGGGGCAGAGCCAGTAACCTGCCTACAATTTACCCCAGGCACCCGCCTGCAAACTCCACAGGAGATCTAGGACTTTGGGGTGTTTGGTGTCCCCCTGGGGTGGGTGGGGTCCTCTTCCCCGGCCCGTGGGGCTCTTCACCACCACCCACAGACGCCATTGTGTCCAGAGCTCTGAGCCATGAAGGCAGAGGCAGAGAGAGGGCCCATGGACACACTGCCACGCGGGTGGGAGCTTAGGGTGTGGAATTCAGAGGGACTGCGTGGGGCTCAGATCCAAGCTCCCTTCCTCCTGCCTGGGACACTTGGAGCTTGGTCTCTGCTTTGGTGATATCTGGGCCCCATGTCCACCTCAAACAGTGTGGCTCAGAAGACAACAAGGGCCAGGCCAGGCACACTTTGTCCTGAATGGGGGCAGTGGGAGGATTTCCTGGCCCTGCCTGAGGTCACCTCCCATCCATGAACCCGGTGTCAGGGAATGCGTCTGCCCCACCCTGGGAAGCCATGGCCACAACTCAACAGCTAAGCCGCCAGTCTGAGGTCACGTGGACACCTGAGCCACACAGCTGGGGGCTGGGGGCTGGGTCCGGGCCCCTCCCCCCCACCCCCATCTCCTCCTCGCTGGGGACCTCATGCCACAGTCACCTGGGTGCTGTCTTCTCTTTGGCTCAGTGTCCCCGTGGATTCATCTGGGGCTGGGGTTGCTTACTTAGCTCCACCCAGCACACGGGGTCGCTGGTGCTGGGCGGGAGGGGGGAGGGGGGTCCCGGCACACCCTCCCCCCCCCCGTGGGCGCCGTGCCAAAGCAGCTCCTGCACAAGCTGTTGTTGTGTGTTTATTTTCTGCGTCAAGCAGGGTTCCCACGGGTCGGAGGCTGCGGGACCCAGGCTGGAACACTGGACTCATATCTGCTGCCCTGTGGCGCGCGCCCCTCCCACCCCTCCCACACCCACCTCCAGGAGTCCTGATGGGAACTCAAGGAGTTAGAGAAGAGAAACTGAGGGCTGGTGGCTCAGTGATAGAGCGCTTGCCTAGCATGCATGAAGCCTGGGGCTCGATTCCTCAGTACCACATACACAAAAAAAGCCAGAAGTGGCGCTGTGGCTCAAGTGGTAGAGCGCTAGCCTTGAGCTGAAGAGCTGAGGGACAGCGCCCAGGCCCAGAGTTTACAGCCCCAGGACTGGCAAGGGGGGAGGGGAGCACACAGCTGCGCCAGGATTTGACCTCTTGCAATTTGTTCATTGCTCTGCCTCTAGGAAGCAGAGTCGAATCTCGCCCCACCCTCTGCCCTCCTCTGCTCCTCCCTTAGCTGAGGAGTGTGCGGTCTTCGCTCTGGCCCCCGTGCGGTCTTCGCTCTGGCCCCCGTGCGGTCTTCGCTCTGGCCCCCGTGCGGTCTTCGCTCTGGCCCGCGTGCGGTCTTCGCTCTGGCCCGCGTGCGGTCTTCGCTCTGGCCCGCGTGCGGTCTTCGCTCTGGCCCGCGTGCGGTCTTCGCTCTGGCCCGCGTGCGGTCTTCGCTCTGGCCCGCGTGCGGTCTTCGCTCTGGCCCGCGTGCGGTCTTCGCTCTGGCCCCCGTGCGGTCTTCGCTCTGGCCCGCTCGGTGCCCGTCCCTCCGCAGACGTCCTGGTGATTCTGTTTCTTGTACCTGTACTGGCCTCAGCCCACCCATTGCCTCCTGCCTGGACAGGCCACAGCCTCTTGGCGGGGCCTCTGGCCTTTCTCCCACTCTCCTCCTTGACTGCTCTGCCCACGTGCTAGCTCCGGTCCTTCCTGCTGCATGGGCTAAAAGCCGACTCTGCAGGAGATCGTGCAGATCCGGCGTTGGCGGGTGCAGCAGCCTGACGTTCTCATGACGTTCTTTGCTGTTCCCTGGCTCCTTTCCCCACTCCTGCTTCCTAGTACAGAACACATACCTTCACCCTTTGTTTGCTCAGCAAACTCCTATTTATATGTCAAAACCCAGACTCTGAATTTCCTTTATCTACACTCTCTCCTCCCTTGGGCTCCTTCTAACTAATCTGAAGGGATTCCACCACTGCCCTTGTCCGTCCCGTGTCCATGTGGTCTGTCTCTCCTTGGCCTCTGACCCTGGGTGGAAGGAGTTGAAAGCCCATCTACCTGTCTGCCCCTTGTCCTGCAGAGCGTGGCCTGTGGGGTGCCGGTGGACTGGGCCCATGTTTGCTGCCCTCTCAGCCTCTTGGGAGGATCTCGCTCACTGGGGGCTCATCTGTGAACTTGCAGCCCCCCCACCCCCCCACCCGCTGCGCAGTGCTGAGGAGTCCTCCATGCCCAAACCTGCCCCTCCACCTCTTCCCTCACAGCCAACAACTTGGCCATGGCAAAGCCGAACGCCAGTAGGTAGTGTTTTCGCTTTTTAGAAGGGATGTGTTCCCGCCAACTTGGCGGGCAGGTGGTTTCCTGCAAAGGAGAGTAGTTGGATGAACGTTGCTATGGCAACGGAGCCTTTCCTGGAAACGGTTGGTCGGGGTTGGTCGGAGGGAAGGTGGGAGAGGAGGCGCTGGCTTGCTGGGTGCCCAGGACCCTGGCCTGGGGCCAGGCAGAAATGGCAGTGCTGCCCAGCAGCTCCCTCCTCTCTGCCAGTCTCAGACTCAGCCCCCTCCCGCGCCTCCCACCTCCTGTTCCTCTCTGGGCATTGGAAGCCACTTCCCTGCTGTGCACAAAGAGTCCTGGGTCTGCGCTCCAGAGCCCAATACAAAATACTCGGGATTGGCCTCAGTGCCAGGCAGAGGGAGGCAGGGAGGGAGGGAAGAAGGGAGGGGAGAAGGAGGGAGGGAGATGGGTTTCCCCTGGCCTCCCTCCTCTCAGCGGGGCAAGGCTAGGGAGAGAAGCCTACCTTGAGCTAGCCCATGAATTCCCTCAGTGCCTCCCTGCCTCTCTATAAATGGGGTGCCTGGAAGCCCGAGAATCCAGCTCTGGCTTTTGCTCCTCCTCTGATCTGGGGAGAGCTCCAGAGGCCCAGAGGCACTGGCTCCTCTGCTTGGAGGGTGCGCTTGTGTGCCAGTGTAGACGTGGATTCTGTGGTCTTTCTCCTCTTGGCACGGGGCAGGGCAGGAGGGGGTGGAGAGAAGAGGGGCAGCAGGGTTCTGGCGTCTCCACACCTCCATGGGGCTGAGGGCTCACCATCTTTTGAATCCAAGTGAGGGTTGGCACACACCGGGCACCTCTCTCGAATCCCTCTTCTGTCTCTCTTTTTGTGGTGCTGGATATATCCAAGACAGACAGCAGCGACCCACGCTGGACTTCACCCACCTTTCTTCCTTGTGTGCTGCACAGAAGCACAAGGAAACAGTGGTTTTCGCACTTCCAAAGTTAAGACTGGTTTGTTATACAGCCCTGGAGTAATTAGATAACCGGGACAATTTCTCCATGGATTCGTCCAGGGGCTCCTGGCACCCACAGGATGCCTGCTGAATCAAAAGCCCTTTCATCTTCCACAGCTGGATTAAAAGCATCTTCTTCAAGAGATAACCTTGACCTAGTAAGGCTTGGAGCCAATCAGCAGGGGAGTTAGTTGGTTAGTCAGAGGCAAAGCGTGACACCCTGAGGAAGAAAACAAAGACTTGGTGCATGCTGGGATGTGGCCATGACCTTGGTCTTGGGTTACCACAATAGCCACCTGCTGGACACAGTGGTACAGGGCACTTCCATCACCGCCTGGGCTCGCTCAGTGTGGCAGGAGGGGCCAGCCAGATGCTTAGGTCGAGCCTGGGAACTCACCCGGCTGCTTTGCACAAGCCAGAAATAAGCTAGTATTATTTTTCTATCCTTTTACCTTTAGTATTTCTGTGATGTTCTAAGGAGTGTGTAGTTTGCGATTAAAAAAAATCAAGTCTGACCATCTTTGCCTCTTACTTGGAGTATTTAATCCATTTACATTTAATGTAATAAACGTATTTGTTTGGGTTTTTAAATCTTCTCTCTTACTATTGGCTTTTAACTTGTCCCTCCTTCCCTCCTTTTCCTTCCTTCTTTGTCTTGTTTGGAATGAGTCACAAGAAGACTATGATCTATTTCCTCTGGCATTACCTACTCAGTTATTCTGCCTTTTTTTTGTTTGTTTGTTTAGTGTTTTTTCTCCTTCTTTTCTTTCTGTCTTATCATGCCATAGCGGTACAAAGGGGGTTTCATGGTGACATTTCCACACGTTTGTTTGTTTTGTTTTGTCAGTCGTGGGCCTGAACTCTGGGTCTGGGTGCTGTCCCTCAGCTCTTCAGCTCAAGGCGAGCGCTCTACCACTTGAGCCACAGCGCCACTTCCGGCTTTTTCTGCTTATGTGGTGCTGAGGAATTGAACCCAGGGCCTCATGCATGCAAGGCAAGCGCTCTACCACTGAGCCACCTTCCCAGCCCGACATTTCCACACATGTTTACAAGGCCTCCTGATGGACCTCCCCGCCTCCCGGTCTCTCCCCCATCCCACTCCCCCTTGGAACACTTGCAGGTTTCCTTGCTCTGCTTCAGTCATCGTCCACAGTCATCTTCACTCACGCTCTTCCTTAGCTCTCTGCTCCCATCGGTGCCTGACTCCAGCCCTGCCTGTTTTACTTTCCTGGCATTTATCTTTATTATATTTTAGGTATGTATGAATTGCGCCAAGGGGTTTCACCGCAGTATTTTGGGGTATGCGTGTGTTTTGTTTTCCTCAGCCTAGCCCTCTCCATTGCCTTTCCTCTCCTCCCCACCCATCCCCTACCCATCCCCAGCTTCCACCCAAGCTCCTCATCCTGCCAGCTCCACACAGACTTCCACCGACTTTTAGTGGTTTTTCTGCTAGAGGTTGTAACATGGATTCCTAACTTCTTGGAGTCATAACTAACGAATATAAAGTAATACTTTTACTAAACATCGATACGGGAAGTATGAGGAAAAGGTGATAAGAAATAGAATAAGACAATTGTTCCTCAGTTTATGCTGGGGGACTGGTTCCAGGAGCCCTGTGTGGGGTCCTGGGTATTCATGCCCTTTATGCAAAATTCCCTGGTATTTGCATCTAATTTATATAATCTTCCCTCCTGCATGCCTCTGCTCTGTGTAGATTACTTAAAATGTTTGTTGCAATGAGAATTTGGCACACATTTGGTACATTGTATTATTTAGGGAATAATGACCAAA
Source organism: Dipodomys ordii (assembly GCF_000151885.1). Classification (NCBI taxonomy): domain Eukaryota; kingdom Metazoa; phylum Chordata; class Mammalia; order Rodentia; family Heteromyidae; genus Dipodomys; species Dipodomys ordii. The sequence goes on from NW_012267223.1 coordinate 2,374,339, forward strand.
GAAGAGAAATGGGTACAGACCCATTTCCTTCTCAACTATTTCCAATTTATGGGTGATGGAGGATTCAGAGCGTTGGCTAAAGAAGTCAACTCTACTTAACATTCCCAACTCTGGCATTTGCAATGTCTGTTCTTTACCTTTTTTCCCCCTGTAGTTTTTAAACATATAACAATTGTGTATTCATTTTCTTATAATGAGAAAAACTAGTATCAATAGAAACAACAAAGGTAACATGAAAATTGCATTTTTTAGAGAATGCTAGGAAAGCCAGGACCTGCAGCTGCTATACATGAGGATTCCGTTTATTTAGGGTTGGTTTTTGTTTTTGTTTCTGTTTTTGTTTTGTTTTGTGCTGGTTCTGGGGCTTGAACTCAGGGCCTGGGAACTGTCCCTTAGCTCCTTTGCTCAAGGCTGGCTCTCTACCACTTGAGCCATATCTCCATTTCTAGCTTTTTGTTTGTTAATTATAGATAAGACTCTCATGGATTTGTCTTACCTGGCTGGCTTTGAACCGCGATTCTCAGATCTCAGCCTTCTGAGTAGCTAGGATTACAGGCGTGAGCCACCGGCGCCCAGCAAAAATGCATTTCTTTTTGGACAAGGTTGTTCCTTCCTTCACTTTCCCCCTCCCTTCCTGCCCACAGTTGCATAGCTCGTGGCTTATTTTCTGCATAATATCTACTGAGTATCCTGGCTGCACCTGTTGATCTTTCTTCCCTCCATTTCTACGCCCCGTTTGCCCCCTAAAAAGGCAAAAAAGACCAAAGGCGAAACCAAACAACTATTATGATTATTCTCGTACATTCCTCTTGTGAGCAAATGTTGACTTTTGGGTTGTGTCTGAGGGCTGTTTTAATTTACCCTTCAGTTCTTGGCTAGTCATTCTTTCCTTCTGGCATTTTTAAGATGTCATTCCATCTTGCTGTCCGCTGAACTCCTGATCTTTCTGAAGGTCAGGCTCTTTGTTTTCCTTTTGGCTGCTTTTGAGAGTTTCTCTTTGTCTTTCAGTGGGTTTGTTGTCATGTGCCAGTGTGTGTGTGTGTGTGTGTGTGTGTGTGTGTGTGTGCATGCGCGTACACACGCATGCGCATGTGCATGCCAGGGGAGGATGCAGCCATCAGTTATATAATTCACTCTATATTAGTGTCCTTTGGCTGCTACACTGAATTGCACAACTCTGGTAACTTAGAACAGGTGGACGCTTTCTCCGTTCTGGCAGCTCGTCTGTGGCGAAGCTTGCTTGTGCTCTGGGGCTGCCAGGGGCCTGGCTTGTGGATGCCTCCCTCCCTCCGTCTCAGCGTCCCCTGCGTCCCCAGCCCTGTAGCCTCCTCTTTGAATCCCTCACCAAGACATTTGTGATTGCACCTACCCTGTCCCCCGGCTGCCATCCTCTCCAGATCTCCCAAATGATGGCGTCCGCAGAGACCTTCCTCCAAATAAGATGGCTTTCAGTGGGTCCAGGAACAAGGATGGGGCCACCACCCCACCCACCACATGCCCCCCTCTGGGTCCCGTTGGTCCTGGGAAAAGTTGAGATTCTGAACTCAGCAGCTCTAGGTTCTTGCTCCCTGCTTCAACTTACTGACTCGGGAATGTGCTCCAGGCGGCTCTCACGGTCATGGTGAAGGGGTGTCTTTCCTGCCTCTCCCCCACCCGCAGGAGGCGGGCTTGTCCAAGAAGAGTGCTGGATTCAAAGCTACACACAACCTCCTGGGAGTCTGCTCTGCCCCTGGGGCAGTGGCTGGGGTGTTTCCAGAATCATCCGACAGTGTGTTTGGTGAACTGGCTGCGTGTCGTGCAGATAAGAAAGGAGAGATGCGTGTCTTCCCTGACGATCTTACAGGGCTGCCGCCATTTGGCAGGAAAGCACTCTGGGAAATTACAAGCACGATGCAAATGAGATGCAAACAAGGGGTTTGGGGGTTTGGACCCCTGCACCTGGCCCCGGTGGTGACGACTCCCAGCCTCCAGAGATGAACTTGGTCTCCATCACTCACCAGCTCCTTTTGCTTCTGGAAAGACCGAACTTTTCTGAGAGTGAAATTCATATAGAAAGGAAGCAATGTAAGGCTTGGTATGGTTGGCTTCCAGCTTCTCTGTCTGGCTGGCTAGTATTCTTGGGGTATCTAGAGAACAGTTCTGTTTATTTATTTATTTTTGGGTCCGGTCATGGGCCTGCACTCTGGGCCTGGGCGCTGTCCCTCAGCTCTTCAGCTCAAGGCTAGCGCTCTACCACTTGAGCCACAGTGCCACTTCGGGCTTTTTTCTTTTTGCTTATGTAGTGCTGAGGAATCGAACCCAGGGCCTCATGCATGCAAGGCAAGCGCTCTACCACTGAGCCACCTTCCCGGCCCTAGAGAATAGTTCTGAAACCCAGCACACGCTCTGAAGATCTAAGACTTCTCCCCACAGCCACCCTCGCTCTGGCAGGGAAGGACGGTGCTGGCCTTGGAGACCATCCATTCCCAAACCACCAGCTCAGAATCACCACGGCTCAGTCAGCAGTGCTGGGCATGGAAGGAGCAGGGGCAAGTTACCCATGGTGTGACCAGGAGTGTTCACCTTCCCTGAGGAGGAGGAGGCAGGAATATTTCTAGTTGGAGCCATGCTGTACTGTGCTCTAAAAATATTAGAAAGGGTTGTCTGGACGATGGGATTATAAACATCTTAATATCTTCTTTTTTCCTTGTTATTATTCAAGTAGGTTGAATTCATTGTGCGCATATGTGTGTGTGTGCTAGTGTGCATGTGTGTGTATGTGTGTGTCCACACTGAGTCTCAAATTCAGGGTGTGGGTGTCAACCCTTCACTTTTTTAGTCAAGGCTGGGGCTCTACCACTGGAGCCACAGCTCTCCACTTCTGGCTTTTCCCTGGTTAGTTGGAGATAAGAGCCTCCCAGACTTTCCTGCCCCAGCTGGCTTTCCAGCCTCTCCAGTAGCTAGGATTATAAGCCTGAGCCACCAGCGCCCGGCAGGAATCCACTTTAAATCCTCTTAAAATTTCCCAACATTTCACCTTGAAAATTATTGAAGGAAGCCATTGGGAATGGCTTTCTTCTCCGGCTGGCTGTTTGCTCCTTCGTGTAGGAGGGTCCCGCCTGTCGTCAGATGCACCTGTGGACAGGTGTGGACAGGGGTGGACAGGAGTGGACAGGGGTGGACAGGAGTGGACAGGAGTGGAAGGGTGGATCGTTCTGCACCAGCAGGTTCTGTTACAGCATCTGTCTCTGCCCCTCTGGAGCCCTCTGGAGCAGCATTTATTGAGCATCTGCTCTGTGGCAGAGGTGACAGGTGCTGGCAGGCGCAAGTCTCAGTCCCCAGCCAGTCCTTGGGCTTGGGGGATGACACGCCTGCAATGAGCCAGGTGGGGTCCCGGCAGAGGTGTGAGTGTGGCCTAAGCCCATGGGTCTCTGTGGGTGACGGAGGCGCGTTGGTGAGGCTGAGCAGGGCGAGGGGAGGCTGAGGGAGCGGATGTTTTGAAGCTCAGGTCTATAGGGCTGCCTGGAGTGTGGACGAGGAAGGTATTTTTTTTTTGTTGTTGGTTGTGGGACTTGAACTCTGGGCCTGCGCTCCTCAGCTCAAGGCGAGCGCTCTACCCCTTGAGCCACAATGCCACTTCTGGTTTTCTGGTGGTTCATTGGAGATCAGAGTCTCATGGACTTTCCTGCCTGGGCTGGCTTTGATCTCAGCCTTCTGAGTAGCTAGGATGACAGGCCTGAGCCATGGCACCGGCTGGATGGGGAAGCTCTGAAGATGCAGTCCGGGCTGTTGGTGACAGGGCTAGGCCCAGCCTCTGCACTGTGCTGCTGCAGCTCTGTGCACAGAGACCGGTACGATGGGTGAGCAGCGTGGGCCTGGCCTGGCCAGCAGGGGTGGAGATGGGAGGGGTCCCTGGCTCAGAGGTGGGGGACAGGACAGGGGGGCTGAGGAGGAGGGAGGCATGGTGAACTTCAGGTCTGGCGGTCTAGCAGGCGGCCATGGAGAGAGACACGGAAGGAGGAGAGAGCTTGGGCCTGGAGCGAGGGGAGAGCCACTGGAAACATCCGCCAGGGTCACCACTGCACGAACAGGTGCCCAGGAGCCATGTCCTGGGTGGAGGTGGAGGTGGAGGAAGTGGAGGTGGAGGAGGTGGAGGTGGAGGAGGTGGAGGTGGAGGTGGAGGTCGAGGTGGAGGTTGAGTTGGTGGAGGTGGTGGAGGTGGAGATGGAGGAGGAGGTGGAGCTGGAGGTGGAGGTTGAGGTGGAGGTGGTGGAGGTGGAGGTGGAG
>NW_012267223.1:2384794-2385050 GCF_000151885.1 Dipodomys ordii
GGAGGTGGAGGTGGAGATGGACGTGGAGGAGGTGGAGGTGGCGCAGGAGGTGGAGGTAGAGGAGGTGGAGGTGGAGGTGGAGGTGGAGGAGGTGGAGGTGGAGATGGAGGTGGTGGAGGTGGAGTTGCAGGAGGAGGAGGTGGAGGAGGTGGACGTGGACATGGACGTGGACGTAGATGTGGACATGTACGTGGAGGTGGTGGAGGTGGCGCAGGAGGTGGCGCAGGAGGTGGACGTGGAGGTGGAAGTGGTGGTG
>NW_012267223.1:2386791-2389202 GCF_000151885.1 Dipodomys ordii
GTGGACGTGGATGTGGACGTGGACGTGGAGGTGGTGGAGGTGGCACAGGAGGTGGAGGTGGAGGCGGAGGTGGTGGTGGAGGAGGTGGAGGTGGAGGTGGAGCTGGAGGTGGTGGAGGTGGAGGAGGTGGAGGAGGTGGACGTGGACGTGGAGGTGGCACAGGAGGTGGACGTGGAGGTGGTGGAGGTGGAGGTGGAGCTGGAGGTGGTGGAGGTGGTGGAGGTGGTGGACGTGGACGTGGATGTGGAGGTGGAGGTGGACGTGGATGTGGACGTGGAGGTGGAGGTGGTGGAGGTGGCACAGGAGGTGGAGGTGGAGGTGGTGGAGGTGCTATTTGTGTCCAGATGCCTTCCAAGCGGCGGGGCCAGCAGCTCCTTGCTAGCTCCTGGTCCTCTCTGCATGTTGCCTCGGCAACAGGAGGCAGGAAAACGGAACCTGTCAGATGGAAAATGTCAGTTATGGCTAGCTGGAGAGCAGGAAGAGTGGGGAGAGGAGAGCAGGGAGACTGGACCTGGGGGCTCGGGGTGCTGCCCCACACCCCATGGAGGCTAGCCTCCTTTCAAAAGGGGGGTGTGTCCAGAGAAGGGGGCTCTGAGAAGCGGGAGGGAGGGGGAAGTGTAGGAGGCCACGGGGTTAGCAGCAGCTGCAGGCAGACCCCTTCTGCGGGCGCTCCTGTGGGGCGTCCTGTGGGGCTGGACAGCCGAGGCGTGTCCCCTGGAACCCACAATGCCACCTCCTGGCTCCTGAGATTCTAGAACGTGTGCCTCTGTCCTCCCTATTGATCCCCACCCCTGCGTGCTGATCAAGGCCCCTCCCCACCGAAAAGAAGGATTGCCCCGTAGAACGGAAGGGAAGGAACGTTAATGTCCATCAAAACAGGCCCCTCTCTGGAAGAGGGGGGAGAGGGAACAAAGAAGGAGGCTGCAGAACAGTCTGGAATATTGTGGCTAGACAAGCCGTCAGATCAGAGCAGTGATGCAGGGAGGAGGGGTGGCGAGCCCCGCGAGGAGGGCGGGGCGAGCTGGCGTTGAGTGTGAGGATGTGTGTGAGTGTGCGTGTGTGTGTGCGTGTTGGACACCGGCTCCCCAATCTCCTCTTGTCCTCAGAAATGTCTGCCAGCGCTGCCCCCACCCTGATTTCCCCAGGGAACCCCAGCCCCCGTCCTTGTCCCAGTGGACCTGAGAGAGCATGGGGGGATGGAGGGGAAGGGGGGAGGAGGGGAGGGGAGGAGGGGGGAGGGGGGCCGGCAACTGTCTGCACTCAGCAGCGCCATTTCCTTGCCCTTGAGTGCTAGTCAGATGGAGATGACCCCAAAGGCAGCGTGTGTGTGCACACACATGTGTGCACACAAGTGCTCACCTGTGTGTGTGTGTGTGTCCTGCTTCCTGTTCAGGCCCCCAGGGAGGCCCTGGGCCAGGATCCAGGGATCCAGGAGGCAGCGGTGCAGGTCATCTTGAGGTTGGCGCAGGAAGGGCCACTGAGGCACGCTGGGGACGGTGGGGGTGGGGGGGTGCTGATCCTTGGCTGGCGGGTCTGAAACAGGGCGCCCGGCTTCCCAGCTGGGGTGATGTTCCAGGGGCAGGGCGTGTAGAGGATCCTCAAGCCTGGTAGCGCCAGATTTTGGGGTGTCCCCTGTGCCCTGGTTTCCCTGGCAACCCCATGAACACACCTTCACACCCACTGCCCCCCCCAGCCCCCAGGTCTTCCCACGGGCCTGAGGTCTCAGGTGAAGGCAGCCAAGGGGGGGGGAGGGGAGTCCAAACTCAGTCCCTCCTCTGACTCTTGGCTGTAAGCCCATGACTCCCCCCCCCCCCCTGTGCCTTTTCTTCCAGAATGTTCTGACGGGAACCCTTTCCCTCTTCTTTGTTTCCTGGGCCATTCTGCTTGGCCCAAGGGAAGACCCCAGATGGGGAGGGATAAGGGGGTGGCTTTCCAGAACCTCATGGACTGTGGCACGCACGGCCGGGCAGGAGCTCTGTAGCTGAGCGTGGAGTGGACCCAGGGGCTCAGCCGCTGCCCCCGACCGTGGTGTGAGGAGGAGGCAGCTCAGCCAGGGCCGTGGTACCATAAATCACCATAAATCACCACGCCTCCGCCACCGCTGGCTGCACCTTTCTTCTTGATTGACAATCACCTTGCCCGGGAAGTTCAGTGACAACCTGGCTACAATTACATCTCAGGCCGTGAAACGAGGGAGATAAAAAAGAAGAGTCATTATTTTATGACTAGGGTCTCTGGCAGTCGCACAGGAGGTAATCTTCATTCCCACGACTCCTGAATTTTATTATTGTGTGAAGAGTCAACTCTCCATTATCCACGTGTGAGACCCAGAGAGGATTTTTATTCCCACAGCTGCTCAGTCTTATTATTTTATTATCATTGGTTTGATTTGTTCCTCTACCCACCCGCCC
>NW_012267223.1:2393341-2429496 GCF_000151885.1 Dipodomys ordii
TTCCACACCAACAGTTTTCTGGTTTGGATTGCTTTGTTGGTACTGGGGCTTGAACTTGAACTTGAGGCCTCAGGCCCACTAGGTCAGCTGAGCCATGCATCCAGCTACGCAGAGGTGTGTCTAACACCCAACAGCTCTATTTCCACACTGGAACATGAAGAGGAAGCCGCCGCTCTCACAGAGGGGCTGACGACAGGGAGAGGGTCTTTGTCTCTGAGCCACCTGCCAGCCCCGCCCTCCCTCCTCCAGCCCTGGCACACTGGCAGAGTGAAAACGGCCAGGTAGACGGTGGGCACACCCACCTTAGTGGGTGCCAGCGAGAGGAGGGGGGACCCCATCCGGTCCCGTGGGGATGGGCCGGCGGGCTGGGCCCAGGGCACTGGATGTTTACATTCTGGTTCAGCACCCCATTCTCAGCCCCCCTCCCCCCACCCCTGTGCCCCAGTGGTGGTGTCATTTCCGCAGACCTGGGTGGGAAGGAGAAGCTTCTAGAAGCCAGGCTGTCAACTCCACCTGATTTTTCTCATTTCATCGCTTACAAGCTTGTAGGATGCTGACATGATTAAGTTCTTCACCTGATTTATTAGCTCGGCGTGGGAGAGCCGCCGTATTATACTGTCGGACTAATCCAATTAGCAAAAATGTATTTATTTAATGGAATATGAGCTACGTGCCATCCTGCACCGAGCGGCGGCGTCCCAGCCCCCTCGGATCCCCGGGACCCCCGGAGCCCTCTCCCCGCCCCCCCACAAGGGCTTCCGTGGACACGGAAGGGGCGTGGGCAGCGTGTGGGTCCCCAAGGGCTGGGGGAGGAGGCCCAGGCTGGCCAGCCAGCGCCTAGGGTTCGGTCCTGAGGCAGTATGAAAAGCCAGGCCGGTTCGCCAGGCCCCTTTCCACCACTGCTGTTTGCTCCTTGCTCTGTAGATCTCAGGCGCTGGACCGAGGGGAGGCTGGTGCCTTTGCTCTGAGTGTCCCGCCTCTGTCTCTAAGGACGGGCCCGCGTGGGTCCTGGCTTCCTGGAGCCCACGCCCTTCCTTCCCTTCTGTCTTCTTATGCCCCGCTGCATGAGGGGGTCTCCCTCCCCTAGCCCATCCCAGCTCCTCCATGGGAGCGAGTGCACCCCCAATGGCTGTTCTTCTCCCTTGGTTCACTGTGGGCGCTTGGAGCCAAGATCCGCTGAGAGGAGCTGACGTCTCTGTTGGGGGGGAGGTGGAGGTGTGATTTAGATGAAGAAGTGTCCAGAAGAGCAGGAACTCCATGGAGGGCGCCCAGGCCTGGCTTCAGAGAGGGAGAGGAAGCCGCGGTGATCTCAGCTCTAAATGCAAGGCCCTGAGGAGACCTGGCCCGTCCGTTGTCATGGTGGCCAGCCTCCATCCTGTATTTCACATACCTTGGGCTGCGGGCGCCCAGCCCCCCACCCCCTGTGGCAGGCAGGCGTGGAAGTTATGTTTTTATTTATTTATTTTTATTTGTGATACTGGGGGTGGAACTCACACCTCTCAGTCCTCTGACTTTTAGTTTGTTTTTCAGATAGGGTCTCAAGATACCTTTGTCCAGGCTAGTTTTGAACCGAACAGTGATCCGCTCTTTTTTTTTTTTTTTTTGCCAGTCGTGGGGCCTGAACTCTGGGCCTGGGCACTGTCCCTCAGCTCTTCAGCTGAAGGCTAGCGCTCTACCACTTGAGCCACAGTGCCACTTCCAGCTCTTTTTCTTTTTTTTTAATGTGGTGTTGAGGAATCGAACCCAGGGCCTCATGCATGCAAGGCAAGTGCTCTACCACTGAGCCACCTTCCCAGTCCCGTGGTCCACTCTTTCTGCCTCCCTGGTAGATGGGGTTACAGGTGTATACCATCACACCTGACCGGATTTTGAGATTGGGCTCTGGTTATTCTCTCCCCTCTCCCTAGGCTGCCCTCAGAGTAGGATCCTCCCACCTCTGCCCCCAAGTAACTGGGATTATAGGCATGACCTAATATGCCCAGACCTTCTTTTGAGAGATTTAACAGCAATAATCCCAGCACAAACTCTCCGTTTCCTAGTCACAAAAGCCTGCATTGTATTTTACACTGGGCCTGCAGATTCCAGTTCTATCTCAGCCCCAGAGAGCAGCTGTGAGCACCCCATTTAACAGATGAAGAAATGAGGGACGGGGTCAGGAAGACCCCAGGATTAGTGAGTCCATCAGTCCAGGCGTCATTGCTGGGCTGGAATGCTCCCCCTCCCCCGCCCTGTCCCCGTGTCACCCTCTCCCCAGGGAGGGTGAGAGCCGGTGGGTGTCCACGCTGTCATCCCCATCATCCCCTCTCCGTGTGTAGTTCATAAAGGACATCTCAGGCCAAGTGACCAGGGTCTAACCACCACCCTTGCTCCTGGCGTCCTCCCCTCGATTTCTCTCTCTTCCCAGGTACCTGGGAGCCAGCGCAGCTCAGGAGGGGGGCGCACACACCTGTCTCCCCAGATTGCCAATTTGGGGTGCCCAGATCCCGGTGGACCCCCCTTCTTTCCCACTAGAGCTATCGGTCTCCCTATGGGACTGAGCCGTCTGCGCTCCCCGCCCGCACTAATAGCTGCTGCTGTGTTGCCTTCCGGTGAATGGCAGGTGCGCAGCGCCGGCAGCCGGTGGCCCCGGGCCTCCCCCTCCCCCCCCCCAGCCTGCCAAGCAGCCGCCCCAGGCGACTGAAACCCTAATAGGTTCCTCTGCCGGCATGGGTTCTGACACCAGCTTTCTTCTTCCTCCCCACGGCTCCCCTTATAACTCTGTTATTGTCATTGATTTTGACTAAAAGGGGGAGAAAATCATCCTGCTGGTACGATTAGCATTGTGGCGATTAGCGCTCCGGCGGCAGAGCTGGGCTGAGGGCTTAGCCGTGGGGGCGGGGCCGGGGTCCCGAGGGGCGACCTGCAGCTCCTGCCCTCTCTCTGTCTGGGCTTGGGGGCGGGGAGGGGGGGCAGAGGGCTTCCCATCCCACTCTGGAAGGAGCGGTGGGGTCCCAGGGCCAGTCTTGAACCGTCATCTCCTCTTTCTGCCTCCCTGGTAGACGGGGTTACAGGTGTACAGCATCACACCTGACCCGATTTTGAGACTGGGGTCTGGTTAATTCTCTCCCCTCTCCCTAGGCTGCCCTCAGCAAGAACCTCCCACCTCTGCCTCCCAAGTAGCTGGGATTATAGGCATGACTTAATATGCCCGGCCCCTCTTTTGAGAGACTTAACAGCAGTAATCCTGCCTTCTCCTTCTTCCCACCCTTTCTGCCAGGTTGTCTCAGGAAAGCTGCCCAGAGGCTGGCACTTCCTGACACCCTAGGGTGCTGTTACAGCCTCAGCCAGGATGCACACCCCAAGTGCAGGTCTAGGCCGGCAGAGCTGGGGGGCGTGCTCTGGGCTCTTGCTCTGGGCCGTTGCTCTGGGCATCCATAGCTGTGTTGAGGCCTTGAGCCTGGGGGGCGGTGCCCTGGCCCCGGGGCTGAGAGCAAACACTCAGCTTTAGCTACTTCAAAACCTGCCTTTATACTTTATGCACATGCTAGTTCTATACTTTTTTGGGTGTGTTGTGGTACTTGTACTGGGGCTTGAACTCAGGGTCTGGGGGTGTGGTACTTGTACTGGGGCTTGAACTCAGGGTCTGGGGGTGTGGTACTTGTACTGGGGCTTGAACTCAGGGCCTGAACACTCTCACTTGGCTTTTTCGCTCAAGCGGACTCTACCACTTGGGTCACAGCTCCATTTCTAGCATTTTGCTGGTTAATTGTGGTTGAGTCTCACGGACTTCTTTACCTGGCCTGACTTCAAACCTCAAACCTCAGATCTCAGCCTCCTGAGTAGCTAGGATTACAGGCGGGGGGCACTGGTACCCCACTTGTTTTATTCTTGAATTCCGGCGGTATCCTCTTCCTTCCCCTACTCTCCCCTTCCCTCCTTTCTTCCCTCTCTTCCCCCCTCCTCCCACCCCTCCCATTTGGCCTGTGGGTTCTGGGTTTGACCCAGGCCTTGGTCTGGGATCCATCAGTAGCGCCCAGGTGGGCTCTGGTCAGATCTCTGCCCCTCCCTTGCAGGCATTGGCGTGGCCTCCCCTGGCTGGCAACTCAGAGCGAAGCGTGGCTCTTCTTGTGGGGGGGGGGGTTTGCCCTGGAGCCAGGCAAAGCAGGTGAATCCCTGCATTTTCAATGCCCGACATGGGGGGGGGACTGGCAGGAGCGGCAGCTTCCGGCAGCTTCCTGGCAGTTGCCAGGCAGGACTGCATGCCCGCCCCTTCCTAGCAACAGGAGCCATGCCAGCACCGAGGGCCTGGTCCATTCCATCGCTGCCGGGGGAGACAGCGCCTTGGGCCCAGTGCCATCCTGGCCAACCAGAAGCAGCTGCAGCTACCGAGCCTTGGCTCTCGGGTGGCAGCCGCTGCCTGCTGGGCAGTGCTCAGGGCATGGCGCTTGCTGCCTGCTGCCGCCTAGGCCTCCCCTCCCCCAGGCCTGCTCTTACTGCTCCTGACTCTCCTGCTGGCGCGGGGCTGGAGCCCTGACAGCAAATGTGCAGGAAACTGAGCACTGGAGAAATGGCGGCTCACTCAATTACCTGGCTTGTCCAGTGCCCAGGACACCCAGCCCCTGGTTCAGAGCTAGGACGTCCAGAACTGGGCACAGAACCTGGGACACACAGTACCCAGCACAGCACCCGGGTCACTCAGCACACAGCACAGCACCTGGCACCCAGGGGGGAAAAGAGCTCCTAGGGACGCTGACACAGCACCCCAGCCTCCGATCTGCACCTTCCCATGACAATGGGAACTTGGCTCTGCGGGGCTTTGCTGTGGGAAACAGCAGCAGCTGGTTGGTGAGGTGCAGGGAGGAAGGGCAGAATTCCAGAAAGTTCTGATGAACCATGGCCCAGGAAGACCCTCCAACCAAGGCCTGGGGCCGGGGACCAAGGTGTCCCGGAGCAACGGCTGGCGCCTAGGTTCAGTGGGGTCACAGGCTTGGTCCAAACAGCTGTGTGCCCCGGGACACGCACGGGCCTCCGGCCGGGCAGCCTGGCCGCCGGAGCCCTGACTTGGTTGGGGACTCCGCTGCTGCAGGCGCCGCGGGGCCATCACACTCAGCCTCCCTCGCTCATTGTTGTTTCTGGTGAAACCCAAGCCCAGAGACCACGTGGCGTGGACACGGTGGCGTCTTCCTGGCCCCAGAGGGCCGAGGCCTCGGTGACCACCGAGCCCCAGGGCTGTCACATGAGGCTGGGGAGAGGAGGGGGGGCGTGGGCGTTGAATGAATGGCTATCAACACTGTCGGAAACTGAGGGTCAACACTGCCATGGACAAGGCCATTCTAGGGAGTGTTCTGGAACATACTACAGCCTTGTGTCATGGGTACCTTGTGCCAGGTACCTGAGAATTTGCAAAAATGCTTTCGCATACATGATTATGATTATCATTACTATTATTATGTGTGCTGGTAGTGGGACTTCAGTTCAGGGCCTCACATTCTTGCTCTGATTTTTCACTTAGGGCTGGTACTCTACCACTTGGGCCATACCTCCAGTCTGGCTTTTTGCTGGTTAATTGAAGACAGGATCTTTTGGATTTTCCTGCCTGGACCTTACCACTTCTGCTCTCAGCCTTTGGCGTAGCTCGGATTACAGCCACCAGAACCCGGCTACGTATTTTATTTGTTCTTTTCAACAGCCTGAGACTCTTTATCCCATTTTACAGTGCAAGTGAGTCTGGGAGGCAGGGCTTTGTCCAAACTCCCAGAACCAACAAGCGCGGTAAATGTAAGGCTTGAACCTGAATCTGTGAGTTCGGAGGCCACAGGAACCCTCTCTGGGGTCTTTTAGCATCCTACCCCCTGGCCAGGTGTCCATTGACATTGAACTTGTAGCCTCCCAGGGAGAAACGGAGGCAGAACTCACACCCTGACTTCTGGGGAGAAGGATGCCCCTACCTTCCATCCCTCAGCCCTGGGGCATGCTGGGAAAAGCCTCAGGTGTGGAGACTCTCCCCCAGCCCCCACTCCCCATGGTGGCTCTAAAAAGAGAGCTATCCACCCTGGGAACATTCCCCAGGACTAATCGCTAAAAGGCCTAATTTTGGAGATAACCGCAGTTATAAACGTCTCATTACGTTAATTAAAGTCCCATCGATCACTGCCGGCGCTTTCTGGAAGTGAGGGGTTACCTCTGTGGCCAGCGAGGCAGGCAGCTGGTGCATGTGCACACGCACCTCGGTTGCCAAGGAGAGATGGGAGGCTGGGGGACCTGAGCCCGGCCGGACTGGGGACAGCCAGACGCCATCAGGCAGGAGGTGACAGGGAAGCGAGGGATCAGAGCGGCCTCTGGAGAGGAGGCAGGGTCAAGCCAGAAGGCGGCCTTCCCGGGACCAGTTTGCTGTGCCCAAAAGGTCTCAAAACCACTAAGCAGGACTCCAGAGCCTCCCAGGTTGGGACAAGGCCAGCGCAGAGGAACGTGACACTGGGAGGCTGGGAAGAACCTGCATCTGAGATCTGAGTCTGAGATCCCAGCAAACCAGGACATCGCGGTTACTGACCCTGCCCAGAGGGCTGGGCTGCAGCTGGTCAGCCGGGGCGAACAGCGGCCTCTGCTGGACAGTCTTGAAATAGGGGAAGGGCAGGTGGGCTGAGGGCTCCAGTAGGAAGACCTGGACAGGGGTGGGGTGGGCACAGATGTCAGCTGGGTTGGCCAACCACCAAAACAAAACAAAACCAAAACCCACAAGTGGAGCTGTGGCTCAAGTGGTAGAGCACTAGCCTTAAGCAAAAAAATTCAGGGACAGAGCCCAGGCCCTGAGTTCAAGCCCCGGAACCAGGGCTGGGAAGGTGGCTCAGTAGTAGAGCGCTCGCCTTGCATGCATGAGGCCCTGGGTTTGATTCCTCAGCACCACATAAGCAGAAAAGAGCCAGAAGTGGCGCTGTGGCTCAAGTGCTAGTCTTGAGCTGAAGAGCTCAGGGACAATGCCCAGGCACAGAGTTCAGGCCCCATGACTGGCAAAGAAGTAAATTAAAAAAAAAAGAAAAGAAAAGCCCCAGGATCAGCGTGTGAGCGTGTGCACACACATGCACACACATGCGCGCGCGCACACACACACACACACACACACACATGTGCAGGGCTGGAGAAGCGGGAGCCAGCGGGCTCTGTAGTACTGCTCCAGCCAGTCTAGTCCTCCGCCAGTCAGCCCTGGCCGCATGGCAGGGACACAGTTGCATGAAAGATTCAGGAGATAAATTTGAACAAGGATTAGTCTTTCCGGGCGGGCGCCCCTCCCCACTGGGCCATCCAAGTGCAAACAGACACCGGGCATCCACCGCTTCCAGTTTCCTCCTGAAATCAGCTTCTGAGAGCAGAGAGCAGGGCTGGCGGAGCTCTGCTTCAGCAAGGTAACTGGTGAAAGTTCACGTTCCACGTCAGCTTGACCGGGCTCAGGGGTGTCCGGGTCCCTGGACACATCATTTCAGGTGTGTCTAGAAGACATGTGTGTGTGTGTGTGTGCGTGTGCGCACGCGTGCATGCCAGTGCCAGGGTTTGAATTCCAGGCCTAGACTCTGTCCCTTAGCCTTTTCACTCAAGGCTGGTGCTCTACCACTTGAGCCACAGCTCCACTTCTGGATATTTGATGATTGGAGATAGGAGTCTAATAGATTTTTCTGCCTAGGCTGGCTTTGAGCCTCAATCCTCAGCCTCCTGAGTAGCTGGATTATAGACGTGAGCCACCAGTGCCTGGCAGAGATTGGCTTTTGGGTAGAAAAACATGAGTAAAGAAGATCTATCCCTACCAAATCTCCTGAGGAGATTTGGAGGCAAAAGGGGAAGAAAGGACGAGTCTTCCCCCCCACCCCCCTTCCTCCCGCCTTGTCTCCCGCCCTGGCACCTGGGAGCTACTGATTGTCAGGCCTCTGGACTCAGCTAGAACATCACTGCCGGCGTCCAGGTTCTCACAGACAGCACAGCATGCGTAGCTGCGGCCTCCAGCTCTATAAGCCCTGGAGCCAATTCCCAGAAGATGGTCTGTCTGTCCATCCTCCATCTACCTCTCTCTTCCCTCTGTCCATCCTATCAGACAATATGGGGGCCGGAGTGTGGAGGGGACGGCAGAGGACATGGGCTTTCCTGTTGCCGTTGGTAGCAGCCCAGGTAAGTCCTTATCTGCTTTTCCTCCGTGCCTCCATAGAAAGAGGCCCAGGTTGGCCCTAGGTAACTGACTCAACGTCAGGGATCCAAGAGCTGAGAACTGGCCAGGCTGACCCTCCGTGACCCCATCGGGTCTCCTCCCTTTAGACAGATACATCAGCAAGATGAACACATTGATTCTGGACTAAGGTTTCCGGAGAAAGGCCAGAGAGATCCTCCTAACCTGAGACTCTAGAGCGCATGTATGTTGGGGAGACAGGATGCTTTATGAACAGAAATGTAGTACGTGTGTCTGCCTTTGGGGACCAGGCGGGCACAGGTGGGTGGGCCTGGGGGCATCTGGAGCCAGCTCTGTCAGGGGACATCTGTAATCTTAGCACTCAGGAGGCAGAGGGAGGAGGATCATGAGGTGAGGCCAGCCTGGACCACATGGTAAAGACTCTGTCTCAAAACAAAAACAAAACAAATAACAAAAGGCGACCGTGGGGCTCTAGGAGCTGTTGTCACACGGGGTAGGAGCCTGCTCAACTCCAGTTACTCTAGAAGAGCCAGACATCCAGATTTGCACATGAAAGCTCGTGAGTTTTTTTTTTAATGTGAACATCCACTTTTGTTGGTGGTGGTGGTCATGGGGCTTGAACTCTGGGCCTGGGCACTGTCCCTCAGCTCTTCAGCTCAAGGCTAGCGCTCTACTACTTGAGCCACAGCACCACTTCTGGCCTTTTCTGTGTATGTGGTGCTGAGGAATTGAACCCAGGGCCTCATGCATGCGAGGCAAGCTCTCTACCACTGAGCCACCTTCCCAGCCCTGAGCCATGATCTTCAGATCTCAGCCTGCTGAGTAGCTAGGATTACAGGTGTGAGTCACCGGCGCCCGGCCTGAATATCCACTTTTTAAAGTTTAAAAGCCCAGTACAGAGCAGCCAGAAGCATTTGTGAGCTGGTGTGAGCTGGCATCTCCTTCCTCACACGCTGGGCGGGAGGTGGGCGACGTTGGGGAGGAGGGAGGCGGTTGGGAGGTGGGCTCCAGCCTCCGCTTTCAGTGGAGTCAGCGTGGTTTCTCAGGGACCGCTGCCATCCAGAGGAATTGGA
Organism: Dipodomys ordii; assembly: GCF_000151885.1. Lineage (NCBI taxonomy): Eukaryota > Metazoa > Chordata > Mammalia > Rodentia > Heteromyidae > Dipodomys > Dipodomys ordii. The sequence goes on from NW_012267223.1 coordinate 2,402,564, forward strand.
TTTCACTGTTCTCCTGTTGCCTTTGATCCTCCGAAGTTGCCAGGCATCGCTACTATTTTATTTGCAGGCTCTGATGATGGGAGATTGGTTTTGAAAGCTGCGGTCTGAAGAGAGATGCTCCCTCTGGGTTGTTGTCAAGTCAATTTCCATGGTCTCCAGGACTGAAGTGGAAAATACTGCACAGGGACCAAGCCACCGGGGAGGGAGAGGTCCCTGCGTTCCCAGGGCCTCCGTAGGCTAGGGCGATCTGCTTACATTTGCTACACTAGGCTATAAAGCCAGGAATTACCTCTTTCAAGTGGGTGCTGTCACTCACCCACCATCTATCAATCTATCTAACCATCATCTATCCATCAATTTACCTAACTACCTAGAGATCCATCCATCCATCCATCTGCCTATCCAATCACCCATCCATCCATCCAACTACCCATCCATCCATCCATCCATCCATCATCCATCTACCTACCCACCCAGCCATTCACTTACCTATCTATCTACAGATCTACCCACCTACCCATCCATCTATCTACTCAACCATCCAACCAGCCAGCCAGCCAGCCACGCATCTATCTAGATCTATCTAGTCATCTATACTCCACCTATTCATATGTGGATGCCATAAATGTTTATTTGGTCTTGGTCATGTGCCAGGGCTATGCTGGGTGGCAAAGGTGACTGTCCCCAGAGTCTGTATTCTTGCTCCCATTATTCTAAATTTCCCATCATTACATAATCACCAATGGGCTATCGGGGATTGGCTTAGCAATTCATTTTTCTTCTTTTCTTTCCTTTTCTCTGCTTTTCTTTTTTTTGGGGGGGGGCTGGTCCTGGGTGCTCTCCTGAGCAATTTTGCTCAAGGCTAACACTCTACCACTTAAGCCACATCTCCACTTCTGGCTTTTTGGTGGTTAATTGGAGCTAAGAGTCTCAAGGACTTTCCTGCCCTGGCTGGCTTTGAACCGCAATCCTCAGATCTCAGCCTCCTGAGTAGCTGGGATTCCAGGCGCGAGCCACCAGCGCCAGCCTGTAATTGGTATTTGAAACAAGCAGAAATCACAGCATTGCTCCCCGTGCATCTGGGCCAGGGTTGGGGGCATGGTGGAGATATGTGGCTCTGGGATTTATTTACCCCAGAAGCCCCGTTTTACAGACTGCTGTCTGAGCAGTCTGTCCAGTATCTGGAGAAATGCGTCCTCCTCAGACTGGCTTTGGCCCCCACCAGGGCTCTGTGTCCTCACCACCCTGGTCCAGCAGAACCCCCCTTCCCATACACATAAACACCCAGAGCCCTGCTCTCAGGGAGCCCCAGGCCTCCGGTCCACTCTCAGGACATATTTGGACTGCAGTTCAGTGACTGGACTGGTTCTAAAGGGGAACTGGGGCTAGAGAGGAACAGTCGCTCACCTCGGACGGGCCCAGCCAGCTCAAGCTCCCGTGAAATGCCTCTGGACACAGTGCCCGGTGCAAATGTAGACCCAAGAAGCATGTCAGGATACACGAATGGTCATTGAGAGGAATTAGGGACGCCAAGGGATAAAGCTCTAATCTTTTAAAGAGCATGCCAGGCATTTCCACAGAGTACCTGGGATGTGATAGAAAGGTCTACAGTATTGGGGGGGGTGCAGATTCACCCCCTTACCACCATCACCGGCCGGCTCTGAGCCAGTCCCATGTCTCTATGTCCTCCCCCTTTGGTGTCTGTACCTGTAGTCCCCTCACCCGGCCCATCTTGGCTCCCCAGCCTTGACCCAGGGCCTCCGCCCTCTCAGACCGGCCAACAGGCTTCAGGCTGTCCCTTTGAGCTGTGAAACATGGTATCCAGGGGGCCTTTGACCTTCAGTCTCTGGCCACGGAGTGCTGCGGTGCGCCCCCTATCGGCCAACTGCAGCATTACAAGGAGTCATTCTAACAGGAAACCCTTAGGAGGTTAGCTTCCCCAGTGTGGCTGGGGGGGGGGGGGGGGGCGGAGCTCAAGGGCGGGAGATACAACCCCAGTGCAATAGCACGCCGCAGGGCCCTCCGGGAACACCTCACCCTGTCCCCTGCTCACACGGAGATAGAATTCTCATGCCACCAGTTCATCGTTTTAAAGTGTGTAGATGTATATTGAAGTTGGGTGTGGATGGCTCACACCTGTCATCCTAGCTCCTCAGGAGGCTGAGATCTGAGGATCGGGGTTCAAAGCCAGCCCAGGCAGGAAAATCTGTGAGACTCTTGTCTAACAATTAACCACCACAAAAGCTGAAAGCAGAGTTGTGGTTCAAGCGGTACTGCACCAGCCTCGGGCAAAGAAAACCTCAGGGACAGCGCCGAGGCTCTGAGTTCAAGCTCCAGGATGGGCAAGTGTGTGTGTGTGTATATACACACACACACACACACACACACACAAAGTGAGTTCAAGTATGTAAAGTCTGGCAGTCTGGCCTAAGTTATAGAAGTCACAGTGTAGTAGAGCCAGCACCCTGACTTCCAGAACATTCTTATCACCTCAAAGGGAAACCTGTTATCAATCTCTCTCCACCCCGCTCCCTACAGCCTCTAGCATCAACCATCCACGTTCTGTCCCCGTGGGTTTTCCACTCCGGACGTCTCACGTGAGTGGGTCCTGAGTCTCCGATGTCCTCTCTGACTGGCTCCTTTGTCCCCCGTCATACACCCCCTTTCCCTGTGTCACAGAGCCCCGGGGTGCGGGGGGCCGGGTTCAAACTCACCCAGCCCATCGGGGGGAGGCACAGGACACAGAGTCACAACGTCACCTAGAAACAAAGACAGACAGCAACAGAGAAAACCTGTGCACCGACGCAGCCATCTTCTCGTTTGGTGGGCATTTACTGAGCCACTGCTGTGTGCACAGGCCGCCTGCGTGATCCTTCCTTTCTCTGGGCCTCTGGTCTGGTTGTTTCCAGGCTGAGGCCTGTGCACAAGGGCGAAGGCAGCCTCCTGCTCCCTTCCTGCCCCGCGCTTGGGAGAAAGAAGTGTGTGAAGGCCTTCCTGCGGAGGGGCTTGGATGGATGGGGAGCAGGCCGGGGGAGGGCGGACCTCAGCGGGCTGTAACCCTGGTGCTTTCTCCCATTCCCAAGGAAGGGGGGCGGGACTGTAGCTCAGTCGGCGGTCACCCGCCTTCCTGGGTATGAAGTCTTGACCGCCATTTCCCGCATCTCCACTAACACTACCAGGGACTGGCGCCTCTCTACTTCTAAAGCTCAGGCCTGAGCCTCGTGGTTCAAAGCCTCCCTGGGCAGAGAAGACTGGGCAGCAAAAACCAGAAGTGGAGGTGTGGCTCTAGTGGTAGAGCACCTACCCTGAGCCAAAAAAAAAAAAAAAAAAAGCCCAGTAAGAGTGAAAGGCCCAGAGTTCTAGCCCCCCTACCAGCACAAAACCAAACCAAACAGACGAGCGTGTGTTCCTGGTCCCGTGGGGTGTCCTGCGAGGGACCAGCTCGGCCTGAGCACTGGGACCGACGGGACAGGGATCTCGGGATAGGTGGGCAAGGAGTCGGCGAAGTGACAAACAGACACAGATTCAAAAGAGTTGCATCTGAGTATATCTTTATTGGGGAGAATTAACGTTTTTATACAGTGTGTGATTGTGACATAGATTCTTTGTTTATTTAAGCACGTAAGCAATTTTTAAGAAAAGCAAAGCATTGATGGATTACATGAAAATTGATGACTATCCCACCAACTGTTTAAGCTAAGTGGTGCGAAACAAGTCTAGCATATAGTTTAATAGCATGCATCATCTATTCAGCCTTTTTATGTTTAATAATTAACAAACCTAAGACAGGGCTGTACTTCTATCATACTCTTTTTATTTTTTCCATTATTTTCAAGTCCCTTTGAAACCATCCTAAAAACCACTTCCAGGTTGCGTCAGGCATTCTGCGTTCCCTATGATTTTAATCCCAATATTTGTTCACATAAATTTCTAATTGTTATTTTAAACTATCTTATTGTTGTTTAAATAATAAACACCATAATGGTCTAGATCTACCTAATCTTTGCATAAAATCTAATAAGTTCCAAAATACGCTTTTTTCTTTTACATTAATCCATCTATTTTCATCTTTATAAGCTCCTGTATAAGGTTCATCAATGGTTCGTCAGTCGGCTCAGGAAATGTGATGTCACTAACTTTATATTTTGTGGGAAGCCACCATCTATTCCCTATAACGTAAGCTAGACCAAACTTAGTCATAACTGTTGGGGGAATCTTTCTTTTCCTTTTATTATCAGGGGTCCCTTTTTCTAGAACTCTCTGAGCTTCTGGGATAACTCCTTCTCACTTAGCTTAATTCATTAATTCTGCCTGTTGTAACATATCTGGAAATTTTAAGTTTCTATATTTACTATGCATGAGCCACAAAACTGCTTGTGAAGTTGTAGGAGTTTCTGGAGGCAGCGTTATATCAGATGATAGATTGATTGGGGGCATTGCCCACATTTAATATTTAGTCCTAGTCTTTATTATTTAGAGAAGCCGTCTCTATTGGACTGGAAAGATACAACATGCTCTGTTCGCGGATCAATAGAAAAATAGCCAAAATGAGAATAAAGACAACGAATGTACAGCCAAGAAGAATATAGTAAGCATAAAGGTAGAGGCGATAAAGGTGCAGCCAAGTGTTTGGGAAGCCTTGAACCAGCACCCCTTCCTGCAGGCATGCTTCCTTGAAGCTCTTTGTCTAACGCCATCTCTCACGCAGACTCCACAGGAGGTGGCCTGGCAGTGTCCCACCCGCCACCCACTTACCTGTTTCCCCCTCCATGCCCTCCCCCCTCCGTGTCCTCCCCCTCTGTGTCCTTCCTGCCTCCATGTCCCAGACTGGAGCGCCTGGCTCTCCGGCTTCCTCGGGGGACCCATTCTTCCAGATGCTCACGAACGCTGCTACCTGACAGCTCCTGGTTACAGCTGCATCTGCTGGTGGGGATAAATCACAGCCGCCATCAGACCAGCCACAAGCAGCGCCCAGCCCGGAGCGCAAGGCCGGCTGGGCTGGCCCACGTGGGCTCAGCAGCGCCGGGAGGCCCTACCTTGATGTTTGGAAGGGATGGGATAGTCTCGTTTTATTTATTTTTAATCAGCCATTTCAGCGGGTTCCCTCGACTGAGGCAGAGCCGGCGGACGCAGGCACAGTATTGATATTTAGCTTTTATTTGCCCAGGGAAGTCTTGGGAGATGCGGTATCTCGTTTGTAGAGACATCCCAGTAGCAACACTCCATTAGTCAGAGTGGAAATGAGCTCTGCGCAGACAATGAGAGGGGAGGGGAGGGGCGGGGAGGGCAGGGCCACCCTCAGGACTGGGGCGTCAGCTGCCTGTGCAGGGCCCCGTCTCCAGCCTGCCCCTTGGACACTGGAAGCCAGGCTCTTCTGCAGCCCGCAGGGGCTGTCTGCTGGACTCCGCCAGGCTGCCCAGGCCTGCCCCGTGACCCTCACCTGGCACCTGGGAGCCACGGCTCCCTTCCCTGTTGTAGATGTCATCGACCGTGAATCTGACTGCTCCTCCTTTGTTTGCGCTGGTCTTTGAGCTTGAACTCAGGGCCAAGGCGCTCTCCCTTAGTTTTTTCTCCTCAGGTCTGGCTTTCTACCACTTGAACCCCAGCAACTATTTCTAGCTTTTTTGGTGGTTAATTGGAGATAAGAGTCTCAAGAACTTTCCTGCCTGGGCTGGCTTCAAACTGCCATCCTGGGATCTCCGTTTCTGGGTAGCTAGGATTGCAGGCATGAGCCACCACGCCCAGCCTGGCTGCTCCTTGGGGGAGGTTGCCTATGTCCAGGGCACTCGGTGCTCTGTGTGCCCTAGGCAGGTTTCTGAGCAGGACTGGAGGCTTTACCTGCTCTCCTTGCCCACCTCTGCCCGCCACGCCGTGGCACCACCTCCCACCCGGGACTTGGGGAGACCGTGGCCATTTGACCAAGCCAGGCGGTTCTAGCCCAGGGTCGGGGTGGTTTGCTCTGCTGCTGACAGCACTGGTGTGGTGTTTTGCAGGTGTGGGTGGCCCTTCGGAGGCAGGTGTGCAGGGCGGGGGGAGGGGGAGGGAAGGAGCCAGTCCCAGCCCCTGAGGCTGATAACCTGCTGTCGCCCTGTCATGGCAATCGCTTGCATTCCAAGTGCCCACTTCTAATGCTTTCCTCTGCATCTCGTCTCCAGAAGGACTCACTGGGTGCTTTCATTCCATTTTTCAAGTGAGCCAAAGGAGGCTTGGGATGGTTAGCCACAGAGCCAGGACCAGCAGGGCCGAATTCAGCTCCACCTCAGACCCGGAAGTTCTTTCTTTCGCACCTCTGACCCGGAAGTTCTTTCTCATCCCTGGCCTGGAAGCCCTCTCTTTCCCATTTCCTATCCCTGAATCTCTTTCTTTCTTCTGGGCAGAGGAAGGGGAAGGGGCGGTGCGCAGATGCTCTGGGCGGGGCCTTCCCTGCCCAGCTCCTGGGGGGGAGGGGGAAGGAAGAGGGCTGGATGGAGGATGAATGGGACGTTTTCTGCTACCATCGCATCTGTGAGCAACGCCACCCAAATCACGGCGCTGAGATGTGCTCTCTGCCTCCACCCATGCCCTCACCGGGTTCCTAGGGCCACCAAGGGGAAAGGGGGCACATTACTTGACCTTAATTCCCCAGAAGCCCTTCTAGCTATTTGCTGGGTGTGAGTTTGCAGAGTGGCCGACAGGTTGGTTCCACAGCAGGAACCCCCGTCCACCACAGCGCCAGGCTGAGGATGCTGTGATTTAGCAAAGGAAAGAAAAAGCAGATAAGGCTGTTTAGCCCGGAAGAGACCGAAGGCAATCACAAACATCCCTTGAGCGAGAGAGAGTGTCTTCAGTTTAGAGGCCATGTGCTCGTTCCCTGCCACGATTGGATATCAGAGCTCCTTTCCCTTACAGGGAGGCAGGTGGGGGGACCGGAGACGCTGTTACTGGCTGGGTTCCCTGCTGGGAGCCCTGATGGAGCGCCATTGAACTGAGTTGCATCGGGAAGGTCTTTCAAGTGGGCCAGCATGAGGCAGGGCCACGAAGTGGCCAGGGCTTTACCGCTTCAGGACTGGCTTGTCCGCATGGCTGGTCAGGGGTGGAAAGCCAGCCATTGCAGATTCCTCCCTGGGCTGTAGGTCTCCAGCTGGCTGTCTGCTCTGGCCCAGTTCCTGCTCTTCCAAACTGGGGCTCCACTCCCCCTTCCCCCGGACCCTTCTGTGGTGTCTCCAGCTCGGACTTAAGGCCAGTAGGAGGCAGGTCCCGAGATCCTGGTGGGAGGGGAGGCCGGAGCCTGGTGTGGGCGTGGGAAGGCAGAGTTGACCGTCGCCTGGTGCGTCCGGCTGGGGTCTCCCAAGTGGCCTCTCCCCCGCTCCCGAATGGAAACCACCACGGAAGGCGATCCAAGCCAGGTGAGGGGAAAACAGCTGGGGCAACTTGGAACCAGCGGCCGCTCTGCCCCGGGAGCCTGGGCAAGTCAAGGCTGGAAGCAGGTGATGTCAGGGAACTCGGCCCTGAGCTCAGCTCTGGCGCTGTCTGGGGCAGGGGCATGGAGCATTCTGCCTCCGGGATCCAAGAGAGCCAAGGTGCCAGGCCTCACCCACCCGCCACAGCCTTCCCTCCTTCCCACCAACCCCTGTCACAGCCCCTGGGCCTGAGCAGAGAGCCAACCCCCACCCAAACTCTGGGCTCAGACACCCCGTAAAGACTGGACTGCAGGTGAACCCCTGGGGTCCTCACTATCTCCGCCCACCCCTCCCCGGCAGGGAGTGGGCAGTGCGCCTCGCTCAGCATGAGCGTGGGTAACAAGCAGGCTGCTGTTGCTCCAGCGCATTGACCTCCAGCTGTGACCCAGGGGGAAAAAGCCCACATTCCCCGTGTCTCCCCATTTCCAGCTCTTGGGCCCCCATGTGGCGATGCCTGTGGACGTGCCGGGCAGGGGGCGATGTGTTCTGCCCTGGGTTGGGGAGGGGGCATCTGGGATGGGGGTAGTGCGCTGGCACGGGCACCGGGGACAGTGCGTGCCAACTGCAGTGCTGTCACAGCCCATTCCAAGCTGCCACAGTGGCACAGGACAAGTGGCCGAGCTGGCCCCGTCTGTGCGGTCCTGGCACACTCCCCACAAGGCCTTCCCCTCCTCCAGGCCCCTGTCCAGGCCCCGAGCCGTGCCATGTGCACCCCGGGGCCTTTGTTCCACTTCCAGGTGCTGAGGGTGAGAAGCAGCTAGTTGTCCGTCATGGAGGATGGAGCAGGCCCAGGGCAGAGGTGAGCTCCATCTGTGACGCCCACCCCTGCTTTCTAGAACTTTCCCTACAAGGAGAGAAGAGCTGGGAATTGTCCCTCCTGAGGATGGGTAGATTGAGGAGACCAGGGTTTCAGTGCTTGGATTTCGGGGCCTCCAAGCTCTGGGCACCATGTCCCCAGGAAGCACTGTGTTAGGGATCCCCGATCCCTGCGCTTAGTCCCCAGCTCCCAGTGAAACTTAGGCACAGGAGCCGAAGGAAATGAAAGCCAGCCTTGTCCTGGAATAAAGCGCGCAGTCCGGGCCTGGCTGACAGGAGGCGCCTTGCATTTTTTCCCCAGGCAGCAGATGCTCTAGTGGGAATGGGGGGGGGGGGGGGGGGGGGGGGGGGGGGGGGGGGGGGGGGGGGGGGGGTGCTGAGGGCTGGAAGGAGGGGGCTGGGATTTGCCTCTCAGACGCCCAGCCACCACAAGGAACCTTGATGAGCACCCTGCCAGTGCTCTGCAACGCGACCCAGAAAATGCCACACAGTCATGTATTTTTAATTCACCATCTCCTCGCTGCATAACGAGGGCGAAGATCACAGGGTTTGACTGGCATTCGTGAGGGGCCTCCGAGGGGGGCTCGGGGCGGGCGGGCTGAGCTCCTGGCTGCCGCCGCCAGCTGCCCCTCCCATCTCGTCTGTGGCAGGGGGCTGGATCCTTTCCCCCCCCACAAACCCCAGCTTGACTCTGGTTCTATGGTTGGACTGGGGTGGGGGGCTCTGATCAAAACAACCCCGTACGGGCCAAGCACAAGGCCAGGGCTGTGGCCCACCACTGGCTCACGGCAAGGCTGACTCCGAACTTGCCGCGTGAGGTCTGCTCCCGCTGAGGGCCGGGAGGGTTGGGGCCAGGCGTGTCAGCAAGCTCCCCAAAGCCGCAGCACCAGGGCAGAAGAAGAGGGTCAGGAGCTTTGTGGGCGAGGGGCGGAGAGCTGAGTTGGGGGACTGTGTGTTCTGAAGGCTGGATACAATATCAGTGGAAGGTGAGGATTCCCTACCTCTCTACCCCTGCTGCCACACAGAGAAAGCCAGGGCACACCCACTGCCACAGCAAACAAGAAAACCATCACCATAAAAGCGAAGACACCCAGGAGCATTTTGGCATAAAGTATACAAGTAAGAAACGAAGGCGGCCTGAACACAGGTCTCTATAATGTCTTGGGCAAGAATGTCCTTCTAACGTGTGGTCTTACAATGGCACCCTGACTTAACATTCTGTGACTGTGCATTCATTCATTCATTCGTTCATTCAATAAGCATTTCTTGAGCGTTGGCTCTACTGGGTATTCAAATGTTGATATGGCTAGATGCAGTAGCCTGCGCCTCGTAGGCACTTGGGAGGCAGACACGGGAGGATCATGGTTTGAGACCAGTCTAGGCATAAAGGACTCCATCTCACTCAATGGCTGGAGTGGCAAAGCACACCTCTTACCCCAGCTATGGAGGAAGCAGAATGGCTGGGTTCAGTGGTGAGCTCTTGTCATGCCCAAAGACAAGTGGGATTGTAGTCCACGTCAGCCCTGACATAAGTAAGATCCTACTTTAAAGACCAGTATAACACCAGGCGCCAGTGGCTCACACCTATAAGCCTAGCTACTCAGGAGGCTGAGATCTGAGGATCATGATTCAAAGCCAGCCCAGGCAGGAAAGTCTGTGAGACTCTTATCTCTAATTAACCACCAGAAAACCAGAAGTGGTGCTGTAGCTCAGGGACTGCGCCCAGGCCCAGAGTTCAAGCCCCAGGACTGACCAAAAAACAAAACAAAACAAAAAAACAGTACAAGTTAGATACGAATGGCTCATGCCTGGCCTATAATCCTAGCTACTTGGGAGGCTGAGATCTGAGGATCTAGGTTTGAAACCAGCCCAGGCACCAAAGTCCATGAGACTCTTATCTCAGAAGTGGAGCTATGGCTCAAATGGTAGAATGCTAGCCTTGAGTAAAAGCAGCTTAGAGACAGTGCCCAGGGGCTGGGAAGGTGGCTCAGTGGTAGAGCGCTTGCCTTGCATGCATGAGGCCCTGGGTTCCATTCCTCAGCACCACATAAGCAAAAAGAAAAAAAGCCGGAAGTGGCGCTGTGGCTCAAGTGGTAGAGTGCTAGCCTTGAGCTGAAGAGCTGAGGGACAGCGCCCAGGCCCAGAGTTCAGGCCCCACGACCGGACCCAAAAAAAAAACAAAACAAAAAAAGACAGTGCCCAGGACCAGAGTTCAAGCTCTAGGACTGGCACACACACACACACACACACACTCACGCACGCATGCACACAGACACTCATGCACGCACATACACAAAATAAACCAATTCAGAAAGAGGCTGGAGGTGTGGTTCAAGTGATCGAGTGCCTGCCTAGCAAGTGGACAACCCTAGTTCAATCCCCAGTGTAAACAACACTGACACCCACATGTGTGCGCCTCTTGGGTGTGGCCACGTTATCAGAGAAGCTCAGCTCTCATCGCAGGAGGCATGTTGAGGCCATGAGCCCAGATCAGGACTGCAGGGAGGCTGGCTTGATCCGTCAGCTCCCCCCAACCCCCCACCCCCTCCTCCTCTCCTTCCCACTCCCCCCTCCCGGCCCTAGCCCAGAACAACCATCAGTGAGCACTGACTGAGGAAGTGGACAAGAAGGACAAAAAGAGTTTCCGGGGAAACCTGTGAGCTGGACTCCCGAGTCATAGTTTTATTGGAGTTTCATTATGTAGGCACTGTTGATTGATCATGGGCCACGTGACTGAACTTGACCCGCCCCCTCTCTGGACCTTGGCTGGACCCATAGTTCCTACCTGATAACCCCAGGGCTGGTGTTCCTGGTGACCAGGTGGCCGCTCCCTCCCCAGGCTAAGAGCCTAGTGCTGGTCACATGGACTGTGTGAGCCACGAAAACCACAAAACACCCCTGTCACTCAGGAAGTCCCACGGAGTTTGAAGTCTTGTGCCAGGAGTCGGGGGCGGAGACCCGATGACATCTTTTATTTTTGCCACGGAGAGGGCATCCACCACCGTGTTGTCAAGAATGGACTGAAGCAGGAAGAGAGAGACGGGGCATCTGACTGAGGGACCTGCAGCTGACCATTGAGGGGCAGTGAACCACAGCTCAAGCGACTGGGTTCAAAGTCTTTGCTCTTCACTTCGAAGAGGCTCCATGGTCTCATGTGAAGAAGCCCAGACAAGCTGAGCGCTGGTGGTTCACACCTGTCATCCTAGCCTCTCAGGAGGCTGAGATCTGAGGATTGCAGTTGAAGCCAGCCCAGGCAGAAAAGTCCATGAGACTCTTATCTCCAATTAACCAGCTAAAAAGCCAGAATTGAGTTGTGGTACAAGCATTTGAAAAAAAAAAACACCTAAGGGATAGCTCCCAGACCCTGAGTTCAAGTTCTAATACTTGTGTGCATGCGTGCGCATACACATACACACACATATGCACACAAAGACATAAGGAAATGTAAATCTAGCAATGTATTTTACTTAACCCAGTATAATCTGACATTTTATCATTTAAACATACAGAATCCTTAAGGAGTTTTAATTAGTGAGATCATCTTCTGGAATCCAGTGTGGATTTCACTTGAACTAGCTTCATGTCAGAGGCTTCCAGGCCTTCCAGGCGTGGCTGCAACTGTTTGGAGAGGGCAGGTGGCTCCCCTTTGTCTGTTTCCAGGGGGGACTTGCTGCCACCATCCCGGCTGAGCTAGCGTCTCTGCTCAAGTGCCCTCCACACCCCAGACGTCCCCGTGCCCCCCTCAAGCTGTGGAGAGCCACTTCAGCTCTGCATATTAGCCAGGATTGTTTCCCTAGCGTGATGCTTCGGGGCCCTGGGCTTTGCTGGTGCAAGAGAGGCCCCCTCTCAGGGCTCCAGAGCTCCTCACATGGCACAAGACCTGCCTGGGACCCGCCATTCAAACGTTCCAGAGCCCACTTGCCCCCAGCTCAGTCTTTCTCCCAGCCACCAGCCACCTGCCCAAACCTCTCCAGGGCCACGCCCGCCCAGGTTCGCCAGGGACAGCTCTGCCTGCTCTAGACGGGGCAGAAATGATCCAAACTAGCCAGTCCTGTGCCCGTTTACCCCCCCTTCACCCATCCCTTCCCCAGAAACCACCCCCCCTACCTGCTCTCTCTATGGCTCCCCCGTGTGGCCCTGTGTGGGACAGCATGGCCTCCACTCGAGAACCGTCAGTAACCAATGTCTTCTCTCTCCAAGGTGTTGCGCTGGTCATCTGTTGTGCCACTACTGGAGCTGGAACTCAGGGCCTGGGTGCCGTCCCTTGGCTTTTCCACTCAAGACTGGCACTCTACCACTTGGACCACGGCTCCGCTTTCTGCTTCTTGCTGGTTAACTGGAGGTAAGAGTCTTTGGGATTTGCCTGCCCGGCTGACTCTGAACCATCCTTCAGCCTCAGCCTCCTGCGTCGCTAGGATTCCAGGTATGAGCTACCGGCTCCCTCCGCTTTCCCATCAACGCATGGTCATTTAGAGCACTCCCTCTTTGGATTTGGGGGCCACTGGCATGTGTTATTAACCTGATCAGTGGCTAACTTGGCCCTAGTGGCAGGGGCCCTGCCTGCAGTCCCCTACAGACCTGCCTCAGAGGTGGGGAGGGGGGAGGGGTGGGAAATAGACCCCAGTCAGCCTTGGGTCCTGGAGTCTGAGAAGACTGTGATGGTGCGTGGCCTGCAGTCATGGTCACGGTCCACGAGCCTGCTGGGCTCAGAGGCCACGGACACCCCAGGCCCCAGTGGAGAGCCGTTGCGCCCACTGAGCTCCAGGAGGCTGCCCAGAAGGTGCCTGACCTTGTGAAAAATCAATGCCCCTCTTGTTTGTATCTCCTGAAACATCTCACCAGCGATGAAAGATTTCCTTCCCAGGTGACAACATATTTTATGACTAAGCACGGTGGGGCGGGGGGGTCCTCCAGTGGCTTCAGACACAGCCGGACATGCCTTCCTGTCGTTCCCGATGAGCCTCACCGCACTCAGGGCCCGCTCCTGCCCCGTGGGAAATCGGACTGGAGCCTCACACCAGCCATGCCGGGTGGGGGCTGGCAGGGCCCAGTGTGGGTCCTCAGCTGTCAGAGCTGATGTCAGGGTCCCCCCTCCTCTGTTCTTTCTCCTTTCCTCCCCCCCACCCTCCCTGCCTCTATTCTGCCCTGACCTCCTCCCACACAAGGGAGACACTGCCTGGTGCTCATTTTAACTCAGCCCCGGTTTGTGGGCAGCACTGGGGGGCGGGGGGAAGCTGTGCTGTCCACGCTCACCATCACGCCCCGCCTTGCACACAAGAGCAGAGCTGGAGCCAGGGGTCCAGCCCCGAGCAGGGCCAAGCGCAGCTGCTCTCCCTGTGGCGGAACTGAGGGGAGCAGGGTGCAGCCAGCCAGCCCTGCAGCAGGAGGGATCCAGGCAGAGCTCCAGGCCACGCTTCGCTGTTCAATACTAGATGGGCCCAAGGGGTTGGTCCCCACCCGGAGGCGGACCCCCCTCTGCACCCCTAGAGCCTAGGGGGCAGAGGCAGACTCCTCTGACTGTAGGGTTCAGGGAGAATGAGAGGAGCCTGTTTGCCCCTCTCTGTAGTCTTTCTTTGTTCTATTATTATTATTGGTACTGCTCCTGGGGCTGGAGCTCAGGGCCTGGGCGCTGTCCCTGGGCTTTTCTTTGCTCAAGGCGAGCGCTCTACCACTTGAGTCCCAGCACCACTTCCCTCTTTTTGGTGGTTCATTAGAGATGAGTCTCACAGTCTTTTCTCCCCAGGCTGGCTTTGAACCTTAATCCTCAGATCTCAGCCTCCAGAGCAGGTGTGAGCCACTAGTGCCAGCTTGCTCAGTTTTCCGAGTGGCTGCCTATGAGTTCCTCTTCCGTCTGTCTGGCTGGCTGATGTGAGGGGGAGGAGTGGGATTGCTCACCTCCTAACCACAGCCTCGCTGAGGAGGTTGGGGTGTCTCACCCCAGGCCCACCTTGGGGTTGTGAGCATGCAGACCTTGGCTCTGTTTCAGAGGTAGGGCTGGGCCTGGGAATGGCCTCCCCTGGCCCCTCCCCAGCCCTAGCTTGCAAGGGTGTGGGGGGGCAGTTGGTGGGGGGACTGTGGGAAGAACCTGAGTCTTCATCGCCCCCCCCCACCACCCCCGATCTTCCCAAGACGTGCTTGAGCCCAGCCAGATCCTGGGAGCAGCCAGCCAGCAGTGACTCAGTGTGTCCTCATTCACATGTGAATCCCTCTGGGGCCTGTCCTGTCACCCTGCCAACCAGGCTTTCCCCGGACACAAGGGGGCTCTGCCCCTCCCCCATGCCCAGCACGCTCATCTCCACCCTGCAGACTGGCACGTGCCAGGACACTGGCTCCTGGTCTTGGCAGAGGCTCACGGCATTGCCACCGCTGAGTTAATTAGGGAGAGGGGCGGCAGGCGGGGGTGAAATTGGCAAGCAGAGAGGCGAGACATGCCACGTGCCTGGTCCTGGGAGGGGTGGAAGATGGGCAGAGCCAGCTGCCCTGCCTGCACCTGTAATTCAGCAGATGGGATGTCTGTGTCCATGGCTCCCCCACCCCACACCCGCCTTCTCAGGCCCCTCCAGGAGGAGGGGGACCAGGCCCATGACGGGGGACCCTCAGAGTGCTGTTGCCTCCACTAGATCTATGGTGGTTCATTGGAGATCAGTCTCAGGAATTTTCCTTCCCTGGCTGGCTTCAGACAGCTATCCTCTCGGATCTCAGCCTCCTGAGCAGCTAGGAGTATGGGCGAGAGCCACCAGCGTCAAGTTTCACAGATGACAAGCACTGGAAATGTTGGGATGTCGGGGTGTTGTGTAGGAATAAGGACATTGACTCCAATGGAACTGAGCAAGGCAAAGTTCACTTCTGCCGAAAAGTAAGCAAGCATGCAGGGTCGGCTGGCCACCCAGGTTTTATCCCTAAACTGTTAGTAATGCCCTTTGTTCTGATTGGTCAGAACTTAGGTTCACAATCTTGCACGATTGACTGGTTTGAAAGGGGTTAAAGGTTTATCCAAGCTGGACACTGGCGGCTCAAGATTGTAATCCTAGTTGCTCAGGAGGATGAGATCTAGGGATCATGGTTTGAAGCCAGCCTGGGCAGAAAACTCTGTGAGACTCTTATCTCCAATTAACTACCCTAAAACCATAAGTGAAACTGTGGCTCAAAGTGGTAAAGCATTAGCCTTGAACAAAGGAGCTCAGGGACAGCACCCAGGCCTTGAGTTCAAGCCCCAGGACCAACCAAAAACAGAAAAAAGGTTATCCAAACAATTAACCCAAACCAGGACACCTGGCCAAAGCAGGAACTTGTCAGAAAAGCAATGCTTCCTCAGCTGCTACTCTACCACTTGAACCACGCCTCTAGCCCTTACAAAAACAATTCTTACAAGAGAATGTGGCTTCTTGTAAGTTGGCAGCTCTCCTTAGGGACAGTGCTTCTATCATGCAGCCATTTGACAGGAAAGATTCCAACACAGCAGCAAGAAGGGCACTGGGGAGAGGCAAGGGAAATTAATAAAGGGAGGAGTCCTCCGAGCCTGGGGGTCGGGTGGGGGGCAGGCTCAGTGTGGGTCCTCCCCTCTGGCCCCTGAGCTACAGTTTGTTCTTGGTGAAATCAGAGAACCCTCTCGGTCGGGCCCCAGCCTCTCAAGGGCTCCGGCTCCCAGCTGCATCTGATAACCCGCTGCGCCGGGACACCTGTGAACAATTAGGTCTCTGGGATTTGTACCAGGAGGTGGAGGGCTCTGGTTGTCCCCAGAACCTTCTCTGGTGGCATCTCCTGTCCTTTCCCGCTTCCCATTGTTCAGGAGCCGACAGAGCCTCCTTCCTGGCCTCCTCAGGAGGTAGAGAGGTCTTCGGGGAGGGGCACGGAGGGGTTCTGGGGGTGGCGTGGGGGCAGGGGCTGCCCTCCCCCCTCATGCCAAGCTTGTATTGGGATCCACTGTTTTTATTTTTGAAAGCCAAAACCGCTAGCTTGGCACGCTCCCCCTCCCCCTCCCTCCATTATCCTTAGGCCATTTGGTGGTTGTTGCTATGGAGACCACAAGCAAATGGCATGCAAATCAACACAGCAATAACAACGGGGGAAGGGCAGGGAGGAGGGGGAGGGGAGAGCAGGAAATGCCTCTGCCCTCAGCAGCACCCATTAGAGCCCAGACTGGAAGAAAAGCCTCCGGGCGGGTCCGGCAGGGTTCAAAGAGGTTCCGGGCCCGGAGCCCAGGGGGCAGAGGCAGGGATGGCAGGGGGCAGGCTGCTTCTCTGAGGGAATGGGCGGGGAAAATGCAAGCATGAGCCGTCCAGTGGATACTGGCAGGAGGGAACTGTTCCCTGAGGCTTGTCCCTTGCCCAGGCCGAAGGCCTTCAGGGCCAGGTGACATCTGGTAGATGGCCCCTCCAAAGCTGGACCCCAGGGCTGGAGCCAGGCTCTTCCTCTCCCTCCGCTTGGAAGCTGACTCAGCTCCAAGCCCCTGGTACCTCCTGCGTCTCCTCCCTCTCCTCCAATAAGCAGAGACAGCTGAATATTCAGCACCTTTTTTTTTGCTGTTTTTGGTGAGTTGTGGGGCTTGAACTCTGGGCCTGAGCGCTGTCCCTCATCTCTTCAGCTCAGGGCAAACGCTCTAGCACTTGAGCCACAGCACACTTCTGGTTTTCTGGTGGTTAATTGCTGGTGGCTCACGGACTTTCCTGCCTGGGCTGGCTTTGAACTGCCATCCTCAGATCTCAGCCTCCTGAGTAGCTAGGATGACAGGCGTGAGCCACCAGTGCCTGGTTCAGCTTAATTTTTAAGAAGAAAAACCACAGCCAAATACGTGCAATTGGGCTTCTTGATTGAATAAGGACTGAGTGCAGGGAGGGAGATTTGGGGGCCTCTCCATTTTTCTGAGGGGTTTCCCCAGGTAGTTTGATCATATCCCGCCCTCCCCCCCCTACCCTGTACACACACACTGGGTTCCACAAAACTGAGCTGTGGCCTGACACCAGGGATTTAGGGCCAAGGTCGCAGTCCCAGTACACCAAGGAAAGAGAGCCAGCAGTGGTGAAGAGCAGAGAGCGATGCAATCTGCATGGCCACGCGGGAAAGAGCAGAGAAAGGGGTTCCGTGCCCGTGTGTTCATCTGCCAGAAGGTGGCAGTAACTCAGGTGTTGTAGAAGGGCAAGGAAGGGGGAGGGGGGGATGTGTGGCTCACAGAGTGGCCATCTTGTTCAGGTGTGGGGTGGGGTCTGATTGACAGTTGGCTCAGCTCTGTTCCGCAAGGGGTCTGGTTGCTGTTGTTGTTTTGCCAGTCCTGGGGCATGAACTAGGCCCCGGCGCTGTCCCTCCGCTCTTCAGCTCAAGGCTAGCACTCTACCACTTGAGCCACAGCGCCACTTCCAGCTTTTCCTGCATATGTGGTGCTGAGGAATCGAACCCAGGGCTCTATGCATGCTAGACAAGCGCTCTACCACTGAGCCACCTTCCCAGCCCTGCAAAGATTTCTGAAAAAAATGTTATGGATGCCCTCACTGGAGGGGGCAGCAGGGGGGTGTGGAGTGGGGTGATTTCTCCTGCTCAGGGGTGCAGCCCGGGGTGGGGGAAGGGAAGCCCTATCCCTGGTGCCATTGCTTGTGGGTAATTTTGGTCCATGTCACAACGTTGTCTGTTGATCAGCCCTGTCGTTCCCAGAATCCACAGCAACTCCAGAGGAGAGAGTTAAAGCGGTAGACATGGTGGATGGAGGCGGGCAGGACAAGGGAAGGAGGTAGGCCGGTGACTGGTGGCCTGCGTCAGGCCTGTGTGGTCAGATGATCCGGGTGAAATGTCCCCCGGGGAGGACCACGGCAGCTGGTGAGAATCGGGGTGGCTCTGCAGCCGGGTTTGGGTAACAACCCTCCCTATGCTTTCTTCTGCACCCTGCTCTTCATCTCTTGCAACCCTCCATGGTCCTGCTCCAAGCTCTTCACACCATTTCTCACCAACCATGAAGCCTGCGATGGCCCAGGAGGACTCAGTAGCGAGCCAGGCACCACAGCCAGCCGAGGGATGGCGGTGGTGGCCCTGACTGGGTCCTGCTGACCCAGGGCTGCTCAGCCAGAGGCCGGCAGATGCGTTGTCTTCCAGTCTCACCCTTCTGGTATGTGAGCACTGAGGAACCCCAGAATCTAGGCAGTTTGGGCATGCTAAGGGCGGCCACAGAAGAGTTTGATCGTCACTGCTTGCCCTACAAATATCCATTCATTAAAAACTTGGTCTAAGCCAGGCGCCAGTGGCTCACGCCTGTAATCCTAGCCACTCAGGAGGCTGAGATCTCAGCATCGCAGTTTGAAGCCAGCTGGGGCAGGAAAGTCTGTGAGACTCTTATCTCCAATTAAGCCTGGAAAAATACCAAAAGTAGACCTGTGGCTCAAGTGGGTAGAGCTCTACCCTTGAGCACAAAACCTCAAGGACAGTACTCAGGCCCTGAGTTCAAGTCGCAGCACTGACAACAAAACAAAAAAAGCAAATCTTGGTCCCCTGGGTATTGCTACTGCGGGGGGGGGGGGGGGACCTTTCAGGGCTGTGGGGCTTAATGAGAAGTCATTAGCTTATGGAGGTGTGGTCTGAAAGGGGACAGCAGGACCCCAGCCTCCTCTTCGCTGTCTTCTTTTGCTTCTTGGCTATGAGATAACTTTGTTCCACCATGGGCTCCTGACATGATGAGCAACCGCATCTCAAAACAATGGGGCCAGTGGATCATGGCTGAAGCCCTCCCCCACAGAGCTGAAATAAGCCTTTCTCTCTCCTTTTGAGCATTAATTTTTCATTGTTACGATAAAGGTGATGTACACAGGGTTGCAGGTACATAAGTCAGGTAATGACTACCTTTCTTGTTGGACAATGTCAGCCCTTCCTTCGCCCACCCACAACTTGTATAGTTCATTTTCAATGTGGTGTCCAGTGAGGCCCACTGCTGCATTTGTGCACGCTTTGTCCCTCCACTTCTGTGTCCCTCTTACCCTCCCAAGGACAGATAAATGAACAAACTAAACAAAAAGAAAAAAAAACCTTTGTTTCCATTTCCTGGAGTTCATTTTGATAATTATAATAATTAAAATTATTATTGTCAGTCATGGGCTTGAACTCAGGGCCTGGGCACTGTCCCTGAGCTTTTTTTTGCTCAAGGCTAGCTCTCTACCACTTTGAGCTACAGAACTACTTCCTGTTTTTAGGTGGTTAATTGGAGATTAGAGTCGCTGGCTTCAAACTGGGATCCTCACATCTCAGCCTCCTGAGCGGCTAGGATTGTGCCTTTGTGTTCCTCCCCTAAGACTATCCGCCTTTGTGAACCTTTTGTCCTTGTACATGGACTGGTTTGCACATTTTGTTATAGTCGTGGAAAGCGGACTGAACAGGCCCCTCAGCTTGAGTGTCTGGGACACAACCCCTACTGAAGATTGAGATTCCCCAACACCAAAAGCTCCACAGGCCCAGAGCCTGGAATCCTGGCGGCAACTCCAGACAAATGGCTCTGGGTAGACACGGAGCTGCCGGGCTGAGGCTGACGTGCCAGCGGGAGAGAAAGGGCCCTGTGGATGAAGCATGGGAGGAAGGATCACCCATCAGGGGCTGCCCCTCTCTCTGGGGACAGGAGCACAAAGATGCCTTCTGTCAGCCCGTTGCTTACTTGGCAAGAGACCAGTGGTCTAGGCCACGTGTGCCAAGAGCAGCACAGCAGAGGCGTGGGACACGTTGGAACAGGGCTGGTTCCGTGTTCGCGTGTGCTAGCTGGGATCAGAGGTGGCCGGATCATTGAGGGGCAGGACACGTAGACCCCAGGAGACACTGCCTCATGCAGGCCGGGATAGGGTGGTCTCCGGAGACCACCGACCTTGTTCAGATCCTGTTTTTCAGACAGGACAGAACTTAAAGCATCCGCTGGGAGCCAGATCTGACCTGGAGGAGCCCCGTCACCAGCTCTCATGACTGCCATTGCCGTTTGGCCCAGTAGCGCAGGAGATGGAGACCAAACGGCAGACATTTGCCCAAAGGTGCCGAGTGGATGAGGGTGGAGTGGCGTTTGAACTCAGGCCCCGCTACGCCCAGGGTCTCAGCCTTGTGCTGTCCTTTGCTTCCTTGCTCCTGGGATTGATGTCCTAGTCCAGGCTGGATAGGGGAGAGGCCTTCACTTCTGGGTAGTTGGCATATGGCATATGTGTGTGTGTGTGAGAGAGAGAGAGAGTCTTGAGACTTGAACTCAGAGCCTGGGTGCCGTCCCTGAGCTTTTGTGCTCAAGGCTAGCACTCTTGAGCCACAGCTCCTACTTCTGGCTTTTTGCTTGCTCACTGCAGAAAAGAGCCTCACAGACTTTCCTGCCTGGGCTGGCTTTGAACTGCGATCCTCAGATCTCAGCCTCCTGAGTAGCTAGGATGACAGGCGTGAGCCACCAGTGACTGGTGCCATTGTTGAATCTTTTATATACTTTCTAGCACATTCTAAGTCTGTGGAATCCTTCGAGGTACCCCCCTGGGCACACAGAAGGGTTGCTGCTGTGGAAGGTGAGCAGAGCAGCAGGACCGGTCTCAAGTCCAGGACAGGGCACCCTCCTGCTAGAGAATGTGTGCATGTACCTCCTCGCTGAAGGACACCGTCTGCATTGGGAAGTGTATTGTCAACACACTGAATGCATTAAGTAAGTGTGAATGTGTTTCTCCATTTCTATTAATGAAAGACATATGTACCTGCCAATCAGAGCTCCCAAGCAGCACCCAGACCCCCTGGGCAGAGCTGAGACCAGCCAGCTGAGACTTAGCCAGACTCACCCCCTCAACATCAAACACTCCTGTTCCAGCGGGGGGGGGGGAGGAACTGGGGGGGGAGACAGATGAGACGGAAGAAACACATCATAAATATGCATAGGACGTAGTGTTAGGCAGGCCGACAGCTCTGTGGACAGGAAACAAAGCAAGGTGAACATCAAGGTTAAAGGTTACTATAGAAAGGTTTTTCTCTGATCATGTCCCTGATCTTAATAGACTTGGGAGTGTCAAAGGGTGCAAAGGTGGTGATCACGGGATTGATAATGCAGATCTCCTGGAAACTGGCAGCAGGTGAGACAGGCTCCCTCTGCAGGGACACAACAATCATAGACGGGCACACAACGCCGGGTCAGGCTAACCTGGATGGGGCATTGGCCAGAATAACCCAGAGGGAAAGATGAGAACTAGGACAGAAAATAGAATTAATTCCTCATGCTTGTTCCGAAGGATTGCCAGAGGCTCCTGGGACTCCTTTATTGAGGAAGAGGGTGGGGGTGGGGCTTGGTGCTCTCAGTGAGCCAGGGTGCTGTGATTGATTAGTTATGTCTGGCCTGGTCAGGGTGGTGGAAACTCATGATTTGGTCTACGTTATTGTCTTGGAGAAAAGTGGAAGGAGCCAAACAGAGCAGTCCCAGATAATACTGACTCAGGGCTGAGAGAGGAGGAAAAGCAGGAGATGATACTGGAAACAAGACTTAGATTGAGCTGGAAGGAATGTAAAAGATTAAGGGCCAAGACACAGCCCCTGCAGGAGGCAGCTGCCCAAGACTCAGTTCTTTGCAGGAGCCTTTGCCACAGTAGGCTGGGGAGCTGTCTTTGCTCAGGGCATTATGGAGGAGAGGTGTCTGAAAGGAG
The DNA here is from genome assembly GCF_000151885.1 of Dipodomys ordii. Classification (NCBI taxonomy): domain Eukaryota; kingdom Metazoa; phylum Chordata; class Mammalia; order Rodentia; family Heteromyidae; genus Dipodomys; species Dipodomys ordii. The sequence continues at coordinate 2,424,429 of NW_012267223.1, forward strand.
TGGTTCTGTAGCTATTCCTCACCTCCCAGTGACCCTGAGGCTGGATCCCACTCATAGACAGGAGGCGAGTCCCGGGACCATGCCCACAGCAGGCGATGGAGTGGCCCCATGCCCAATTGTGGCCCAGCTGTCACCCACAAAAAGCACTGGTGTCCTTCATGCATGGGGCTGGGGGACTCCCTGTGAGGGGCATCTAGGCCGTATCCGATCCTGTTTTGCCCTTGTCTCTTGGTGGCCTGGACCTGGTGGTCCACAAGTGTCCCCTGCCGGTGTCCAGTGGTCTGGGCAGGCCGCGTCCACACTTCCCTCCTGTGCACTGACCCCAGGCATCAGAGCACAGACAATTGCAGGTGCCCAAGCTCTGTGATCTCCTGTCCGACCTCAGCCTCCGGAGGGCCTGCCTCTGTTGGCTGACTTTGGGAGGGGCCGCGGTGGGGGGGCGGGGGGGCAGTGCTGAGCATCTTCTATCAGCTTCTTTCTGGTGCCATCCTCCCTGCCTCCAGGTGGCACATGGCCCGGCCCGGCCAGGGCTCCTGGCAGCCTCATGCCCATCCTCTGGGCTTTGGTGGTCCAGGTGCCTTTTCCCTGGTTGCTCTTGAACCACCCTGGCAGCTCCCTGGCATAAGGCATCCCAGCAATATCTCTGCTCAGTGAGGCTGAGGCTCAAGCTTCAGGGAGGGAGGGGGGCCTGGGAGGGAGGGCAGAGGAGGAGGGGCCGGGAGGGAGAGTAACTTTCTTGTTATCTCTGAACAATCCCTAACTCCCTCTCTTGCCTTCCCCTCCATCTAGAGATCTCTCCAGCCTCTCTCTCCTCCTCACCTCTGCTTTTCTCCTCCCTGCACTCCCTTCCACCTCCTGGAATCTAAAAAGAAAATAATAATAAAAAAGCTCCTCTTGGGCCGCCGGACCTCCCTCCTGACGGTTAAGAGCCTTATATTAAATGATGATCCCAGCATCTTGCCGCCTACAGCCGCTGCCGCCGCTGCCTGTTGGCTTCAGAGCTCCTCATACAGCCCAGTCCCAGGCTGCGCTCCCTTGGATAAATCTCCCCATGCTGGATTCCCACAGGTCCCGCTGCAGGGCCTTTGTGGTGCATTCTTTGTTTGAAACGTGGCGATGTACCTGGTGCCAGCCTGTCCACCTCTGCGTAGTAAATCCCTGCAGCTTCCTGGAAGAAAACAGGAGAGGACAGTGGAGGCATTGACTGACACCTGACGCCCCTCCCCCCGTCTGTCCCCCCCTTGCCCCTCCCTCCCCCATCCTTCCCTCCCCCTCACCTCACCCAGAGCCCTTGCTACAACTTCCTTTGTTCTAGCTGTCTGCTACGTGCATGACCACCTGCTAAGACACCACTGAGCAGACTTGATAATTTGATGAAATCAAGAGGCCCTCACTGCCCTCCCCCAAGCAGGGTCCTGTGGGTGAATAGTAGAAGGTTCTAGAAGGAGGCTGCCAATGTGTGTGTGGGGGGTGGGGAGCAGGCGGCTCCCCTCCTCTCCACCCTTGGGGCACTATGGTTTGCTGTTCGGCTTGGATACAAGTTGGAGCCCCATCTGGCCCGGGGGACTGTGGCTCTACCCCATGGCTTCCTTCCATTCTCTTTCTCCAGCATGGGCAGCTTCTCGGGCTCCAAATTCATGCCTGCCCTGCCCCCGAGGGTGGGACCTGATCTGGAGGCCTAGTTAAAGCAAGATGGAGATGAGATCACCTGGGTCCAGGGACAGACAGGAGCAAGACACACAAAGGAGACAGCAGCCAAGGGCGCCAGGGCCGTGGCACGGCCCGGAGCTGGGCGGTGGCAGACCTTGGAGCCCCGGGAGGCACTTGCCTCTGTCTTCCAGGACTGTGAGAAGAAGTTGCCTGCAATTCAGGGCTGCTCAGTTTGGGGTGCTGTGCTGTGGTACCCCCTGGGGGAGTGGCCCACCCCCCTGTCCAGCAGCGGCAGCCACGGCACTCGGTCACCCTGTACCCAGGGACGGCTCTCAGGACCCGGGAGAGGCCGGTCTGCAGGGGCATCTCTGCCGGGGCTCCGTGAGTGGGTAGGGGGCAGGCCGGCCCCACAGACCTCTGTGTCTGCCTCTCGGTCTCCCGATTGGTCTTCTCATCTGGACTTTCTAAGGTGCAGGCATGAATGGTTTTGTTGTTGGTAAATGGACGAACCATGTTCCAATGACTAAGTGCACCACCTGTGTGACACCAAACAGGGTGTGGAGCATTAACACACGCTGCCCTTCCACCCTCACCCAGGCGGGAGGGCAAGCTGCCCCAGGCCACTCAGGCCAGAAGTGGAAGAGCTCAGGCTCCAGCCCCAGAGCCTTCGCCAGGAGCCTCGCTTCTTGTCCATCACACAATCCTGCCTCAAAGAAGGACAAACAAGGGACAGTGGATGAGCAGACAGGTGGATGCTCGCATCTATGGACAGATGAAGGGTGAGAGGGTGGATGGGTAAATGGAGGGAGGAAGGATGCATAGATAAGTGGGTGGAGGGACCAACAGACGGATGAGAGGGGCTGAAAGATGGAAAGGTTAAGTTGTAGGTGGATGAACGGTGAGTGGAGGAAGGGGCAGGTAGATGGGTGGATAGATAGGTAGATGGATGAATGGGTGGAGGGATGGATGGACAAATGAATGGGTGGCTGGCTGGATTCATGGATAGATTGATAATGGCTGGATAGAGGCAGGGAGGAAGAAATAAAGAGAGGGAGGAATGAGTAGATGGATGAGTGGGTGGGTGGGAGGGGGGCCAGAGTGATGGGAGGACAGGTGGGGGGGTAGGAGGAGGGTGGGATAGGGGACAGGGACCCCCATGCATCTCCTTCCATGAGCCGAGCCGGGCTGGAGCTGGAGCTTCCGGCAGAGACAAACTTCCCTGGAAAAGCAGCGTTGTTGGGTTGTGGGTCCCAAATCACTGCCTCCTCTGGAGACGCGTTACACGTGAGGCGAGAAGAGGCTCGGTTACCTGGAGATTGATGGTGCCCACGGCAACACATTTGCATAAAACGTTTCCCTCCCGCAGCTCCGGCCGACCTGCACAGCACACTGGGATCCCAGTAGCGTTCCAACGTTCCTCCGAGAGAGACAATAGGCAGCCACGTTGCTGGGGCTCTGCGCCAGAATGCATCGCTGAGATCAGCCGGTGGAGATGGCACGTGCCCCCCCGCCCCCCCACAATCACACACACACACACACACACACACACAGACAGAGCTCTCTAGCTTTCTCCAGCCATCACGCTATCTCCTGGGTGCCAACGCGTTGCTGTAAGTGGAGAGGAGAGGCTCAGCGGAGAGCCTGCGGTGTCTGGGATTCCCTGCTGGTCTCAGGGTGGCAGGGCCCTGAGGGGTTCCGGAATTCACACTCTTGGCCCCTTGTGGTGTGCTGGGAATGTCTTCATGGGGCGGGGGTTTAGCTCCTGGCTCTGGCTGGACGGACAGAGGAGGAGACTAAAGGGTACACTGCAGATTTGTCCCCAGCCTTCCTGCCAGAGGGGACCCCAGTCACGGGAGGGGGTGCTACCCTCAAAAGTGGCTCCCTGTACCCTCAAAGCCCTGGGATCTTAGCTGCTCAGGAGGCTGTGATCTGAGGATGGCAGTTCAAAGCCAGCCCAGGCAGAAAAATCCACGCAACTCTTCAATTGACCAACACAAGGGTCGGAAGTGGAGGTGTGACTCAGGTGGGAGAGCTCTAGGTGTGAGTGAGAAGCGAGAGCCCTGAGTCCAAGCCTCGGTACCAGCACCGAAAATGAACAATCAAATACAGCAAATAAAAGCCATCACACAGCGCCTTTCATCACCCAGCTGGGGACACGGAGGCCGGGAGGCAGCTCAGCCTGTCCTGACCTGGAAGCTGGGCTGGGGCTCACTGCTCCCCACGATGACACACGTGGAGAACAGCAATTCAATCTTTGCACCCTCGCAGCTCCCAGACTGGTCCAAGGCAGGCGGTGGCAGCACTGGGCTGGGCATGCAGGTTCCCAGGTGCCAGCCTGCCCCCGAGGGGGCAGACCCCAATGCTGTGCATTTCCCCGAGCCCTCCGGGTATCTCTGAGGGAGCCTAAGGCTTGAGAATCTTTACTTGAAGGACATTTGAGCCCAGAATTTCCCTTTTTTCCCCCTTGCAGTTTCTAATTGCTTACTGCAAGGGTGTAGGAAAGCAATTGATTTTTTTTAATGTGCCTATTAGTTCTAATAATTTGTCAGCTGATTGTATTAGATATTCTAGGTAGGAGAGACTACTGTCCGCAGCTAATGACAGATTTGACTGGTCCTTTCCAATTCCCCTGCACCCTCTACGTCTTTCCTTTTTCTCTGCTAGTCCTTCCTGAGTGATAATGGGCTCTGTTCTGCTCTGACCAATAGCTCCCGGACATGCATTTGAAGAGGCCCAGGCAGGAACATTGACTGTAACTACACTAGAAGAGCCAGACCCTATGAGATGCAAAATTACCGCCAGCATTGGACTGGTTAGCTAAACCAAGGCCTAACTGAAGCATTGGAATACTATGCAACCAGTAAGAAATCTGCACAGAGCCCAATATTCTGGTATCAAATATGTCAGCTGAATGTTCTTTGCATAGGAAGGAAGGAAGGGAAGGAAGGAAGGAGGGAAGGAAGGGAGGGTAAGAAAGAAAGGAGGGAGGGAGGGAGGGAAGAAGGAAGGAATGGAGGAAGAAAGAAAGAAGGGAGGGAGGGAGGAAGAAAGGAAGGAGAGCCATATGTGTAATATAAAGTTATACAAACCTATTTGATCACCTGCATGATCAAACCTTCTGGAAGGTTACACAAGAAACTCCCAGAAGTTGCTTCTGAGACGGGGACTTGGGAGATGATGCCAAGAAATTCCTCTCGTCTCTATTTTCTTTTTAGATCCTCACCATGTTACTTTTTCAGAAAGGAAGTACGTTTTTCTCTGCTGCACCAGGCCCCTGTGCCGGCGGCACCCCAGGGTCCCAAGTCTGGGTGAAGGGCTGAGGGAGGAAGGTGGCTGGATACAGTGCACTGGGGGCGCCATCTCTCTGGTAGCGGCTCCTGCATCCAGGTGGGGTGACGGAGTGGGAGCCGGTGTGGGG
>NW_012267223.1:2431685-2464684 GCF_000151885.1 Dipodomys ordii
CTGGGTACTTGCGAGGGGGACAGCTCCTCCTCGCCCTGGAGTGGGCCTGACTCCCAGCTCAGGCGGAGGCCTCCTCACCGCAGGCCTTCCCACCAAGCAGGAGGCTGGGAAAGTGAGTCCTGAGCCAATTTATCCAGCCATGTCCTTAGGCAGGTGCTGACCTCTGACTGCAGAGAGGACTGTACCTGGCAAAGGAAGAGGTCAGGACCTGTCTGTCTGTCTGTCTGTCCTGCCAAAGGACAGGGGCCTACCTTCAGGATGGGCCCAGCAGGGGACCCTAGGTTCTGGGGAATTCCAGGCAGGAGACCCCAGGCTGGGTTCTCAATCCTGCCTGAGGGAATGTGGAAGACAGGAGAGGAGCTGGGCCGAGAGAGAGAGAGAGAGACAGACAGAGAGAGAGACAGACAGACAGACAGACAGACAGACAGACAGACAGAGACCAAGAGAGACAGAGAGAGAGAGGAAGACAGAGAGAAAGACAGACAGACAGACACAGAGAGAGACAGAGAGACAGAGAAAGACAGACAGACAGAGAGAGTGTGACCCACACACTCCCTCAAAAACCCCACTTAAGTCCAGATGGCTCCTCACCAGAATCACAGTGCAAGGAACAGCGTTAGGAAAAGTCCCTCAGGCAAAAGGAAAATACCAGATGGAAATCTGGGTCTAAATGAAGGAACAAAGAGCATCATTACTGCTGCGTAAGTGAGTCAACAGGAAGTTCTCCTTTAATATTTCTGTTTTTAAAATTATTTACTTTATTATTATAAAAAATGATGTCAGAGTGATCACAATCGCACGCATCAGGTAACCAGCACATCTCCTTCTGGATGGTGTCTTCCCTTCCTGCAGTCTCCTTTTAAAAATATTTTTCTACTCTTACGTTTTGAATTGTGAGTTTTACAATACAGGTAGTAGAAAAGCGTATGTTAGTGAAAGCATGAACGTAGAGGAAGAGCAGGGGGAATTCGTGAATCTGTAAAGTCCATAAATACATATCATGTATACTATGAAAACAGGCTGTAGAAAAGACACACATTGGAAACACTGGAATGACTGGAGGGAAGTAAGTAGCAGAGATAAAATGCAATCATGAGGTAATACTAGGCAAGACAAGTAAAAAGCAAAATAAAGAATAGAAGACAGAATACACAGGAAAGTGAGACAGTAGGTTTGAATAACAATAATCACCTCAAATGTATAGGTCTTGAATGCTCCAGTCAAAAGACAAAGACTGTCTTATTGATAAAAAGAGGGAATTGACATGATTATTATTATTATCATCTATCAGAGATGCACTTTATATATATATATATATATATAATAACATTGTGTATGCTGAGTGATCCTGGGGCTTGAACCCAGGGCCTGGGTGCTGTCCCTGAACTTTTTTATTCAAGGCTAGCGCTCTACCACTTTGAATCACAGCTCCACTTCTGGTTTTCCGGCGGTTTATTGGAGATAAAGTCTCACAGACTTTCTACCTGGGCTGGCTTTGAACTGTGATCCTCAGATCTCAGCCTCCTTAATAGCTAGGATTACAGGCATGAGCCACTGGGACACACACACACACACACACACACACACACATTTAGAGCCAGAGTCTTCTACCACCAGGCGCTTCCTCTGGGGCATTGGCGAAGGATGATTGACGGTGGGGAATCCTTGTTGCGCGATCAGCCGTAATTATTTTAATTCAAGCATACTCCCTTATAGGACTGACATTGTAAGTGCTGTTTTCTAGAACAAATCGCTGTCAGAGCTGTCAACCAGAGATGCTTACTCTTTTATATCATGACGATATTTAATTTCAACTCTGCGCTTTCTTTTCCTCAGTGAGCAGTGTTCAAGACCATTTCTTCCACTTCTATATGGAAAAGTTAGAGCCAAAAAAAGGTAAGAAGGAGGAAGAAGTCATGTGTTCACCCTGAAGAAATGATTGCCTTGAAGGTAAGAAGGGAGGAGGAAAAGGAAGAGGAGGAGGAAGGAGGAGGAGAAAAACAAAAGGAAGGGAAGGAGAGGGTCAGGCTGGGAGAAGGAGATAGAAAATTTAGACAAAAGAACAAAAGGAAAGAAAAGGAAGGAGATAGAAGAAACCAAGATTCCGCAATTCTGGGGCTGGGAAGGTGGCTCAGTGGTAGAGCGCTTGCCTTGCATGCATGAGGCCCTGGGTTCGATTCCTCAGCACCACATAAGCAAAACGAAGAAAGCTGGAAGTGGTGCTGTGGCTCAAGTGGTAGAGCGCTAGCCTTGAACTAGCCTTGAGGAACAGCGTCCAGGCCCAGAGTTCGAGCCCCACCACCAGAAAACAAAAAACCCAACAACAACAAAAACTCCTGAGCTTCTTTTGCCTGCCAAGTACTTGGAGGAGAAAGAGCCCAAGAGCATCAGGGTTTATTTTGAAATGGTTTAAAATGAAGAAAAGTTGCAAGAATAGCACCAGGAATCCCCAACCGGTATGCTTTACCTGCACGCTGTCCTAAGCCTGCTTCCCTCCCTCCCTTCCTCCCTCCCTTCCTCCCTCCCTCCCGTCCAAGTCTGGTGCCACGCCCTTGACTCTCCCCAAGGACGAGCAAAATGAACCTCTGGTCTTCCTGCCCTTGTCTAGCCCCTGGTATTTCATCATAGCAATGACAAAGCCGGCAGGGTGCTCTGCCAGATGGACGTGGTGCGGTACCCCGGGGAAGGAGAGGAGTGTGATGGACAGGCAGAGATGGGCAGGTGTCAGCTCCCCGGGGAGCATCCACCGGCTCACCTGAGCCTCCTGCTGTGTGCTGGGGCTGGGATTCCTCCCTCCTGTCACCCCTCCCTCCCTTCCCCTTCAGGATGTGGGGGGGGGGGGGGAACTGGCTGCCTGCGAGGTGTCCTCTTTCTGACTAACCATCCTAAGGAGCTAATGTGTTCCTGAGCCCTGGCAAATCATCCATTGCAATGTGGGACCCTTTGGAGCCAAGTTGGGCGGAAGTATGGGGACCCTGGCTGTTTGGTTCCTGTGGGTGGCATCTGAAGACTTGTGTTCGGGGACCCCTCCCATGCCAGTGCTGGGTACTTGCGAGGGGGACAGCTCCTCCTCGCCCCACCTCTGAAGGCACACAGGGCCGGGCGGCTGGTCCCGTCTGTCCTGTCGTCCAGTCTGGCTGATCTCAGGCCTGAGCCTGGCTGCTTGGGGCCTGACTCTGGCTCTCGCACTGACTTTCGCTTTCAGTACTGGGCCCTGCTCTGAATCTTCAAGCTCCTTCCAGCTCGACATGCATGCCCGGTCCTTTTTGCTTTTATTATTTTCTTTAATTGCCACTTGAATACGGCCTCTTTCTTTTGCCTGGATAACCTTGGACCAAGATCCTCCTACCTCTGCCTCCAAGGCTGTCTCTTCGAACTACAATCCCCACCCCCAAGAAAATAGAAAATGGGGTACAACATCACAATGGCCCCAGGCAGCAGGGCTAGGCAGGGGCAAGGCAAGAGGCGGCCCTGACTCCAGGAGAGAGAAGAGGAGGGAAGGGAAGGGAAGAACTTCCTCCTCCATCCCTTCCTCCTCCTTAAGCTCCACGCACGCCTTCTTCACGGGGCTGAGCTCCTGAGCTACAGCCTCAGGGATGTGGCCATCCAAGGGGGGCTCCCCAGAGACGCCCCCTCACTGCAGGGTCCAAGGGAGCCCTCAGCCACAGCACCCAAATAGATCTTGTGGGAGATGTGACCGTTTGTCACCGCGATGGAGCAGGCGATACGCACCGTAGCAAACACCGTAATGACTAATTTCAAACATTTATTACAATTCTTGGGAGACTCGAAAGCTGTCCCTGCTCTTGATTTTAATAAATGCAGTCTTGAAGCAGCAGCTTATCAAAGTGACACAAATTGTGTGGTAAATAGATTACGGCACAGCTGAAATACTGGAAAATGAGATCAGAAATGCTCCTCTCCCGTGTAAGGCTCTCTGAGACCCGCAGCCCCAGCCGCAGCGCCGTGTGCTGGGCTGCACGGCGGGGGGCAGAGGGGCCACAGCCCAGGTGGCTTGTCTCGGCCTTTTGAGGAAGGAGACTCAGGGCCCATGGGCAGGATGGCCGCTGGCTCTGAAAGAGGGTCCCACACATCCATCCCAGGGGGCCATGCCGAGGCAGGCAGGCAAAGGAGAAAGATGATTACAAGGTTTATTAGAGGAGCCATATTTCCCCCAAGAGGGAGCTCATGGCCTCCGTCCCCATCCAGCTAGCTGGAGGGTCTGAGGGTCAGAAGTGAAGTGGATGGGAGCCCAGGTGGGTCTGGGCGGAGAGAGGGAGGGACCAGCTGCAGGCGGAAGGCCAGGAATGGGAGGGGGCCCAGGTGTGGGTGAGCATAATACAGCAGGCTCACGCCTGTAATCCTAGCTACCCAGGAAGCTGCGATCTGAGGACTGAGGTTTGAAGCCAGCCCAGGCAGAAAAGTCTGTGAGGCTTTTTTTTTCAGTTGTGAGACTTGAACTCAGGGCCTGGGTGCTGTCCCTGAGCTCTTTTTGCTCAAGGCCTAGTGCTCTTACACTTTGAGCCACCGCTGGACTTCTGGGTTTTGAGTTGTCATTGGAGATAAGAGTCTCAGGGGGACTTTTCTGGCCAAATTGGCTTTGAACTGCGATCCTGCTGAGTAGCTAGGATGACAGGCGTGAGTCACCAGCGCCCGGCTCTATGAGACTCATCTCCAGTGACCCACCAAAAAGCCAGAAATGGAGCTGTGGCTCAAGAGGTAAGGTATCAGCCTTGAGCAAATAAAGCTCCGGGACAGCATCCAAGCCCTGAGTTCAAGCCCAAGGACTGACTTCTCCCTAGTTCAGAAAGTGGAGGCTCCTGTGGCGTCTTTCCACAGCCTCTCCATGTCCATTCCTGTTCCAGGCGGTGTGCGAGGGCCACTCGGACGTGTCCCAGGCCCAGCCTGGAGGGTGCTTCCGGCCTGCATACTTGAACCAGTACCTCGCTTTGCCCAGATTTCCTCTCTCAGCTTCACTTCCTCTGGGACAAGCGACCAGGGAAAGCCCCGTGCACCCAGAAAAGATGAGGAATGGGGTGGGGGTGGGAGGGAGAGGGAGAGGGGATTGGGGGGGGCGGGCAGTGCCTGCCTTAATCCCAAACCAATGGCTGGTCCAAGGCCCCCCGAGACTCAGAGGAATTGCCACTTCTGGTGTGTGGTGTGTTGAGAACCAGTCCTATGTGTTGTCACTAAGCAGCTGACAAAGAAAATGTATCATCCTGGCAGCTTTGTGGCTGCTTTGGGAAGAGCCAGGGCTCTCTGAACTCTCCCTGTCAGGATTCCAGGAGGCAAGATGCAGCCCTGATCCTCACTGATCGCTAACTGCCAGTGTCTCTCTCTCTCTCTCTCTCTCTCTCACACACACACACACACACACACAGAAACATCACTGCCAATGAATATTTAGATGAAAGCACAGTGCATCTGTTTATGTGCAGCTCCGTTTCCCCATCAGAAGCCTCCTCTCCCCACCCCCACCCCCTGCATTGACTGGTTGCGACTTCTCAGTGGCTTGCCTCCTCTGAGTTTGGGGAGGTGAACCGTTAGGGCCCAGCACCCGCCGCCCACAGGTCACCTGCCACGCTGGACGTGCAGACACTGGCGGGGAGCCAGGGGTGTGGCCTTGCTAAGAAACATCGGTTTGGTAGCTCTGGGGACTGATTCCCGTTTTGTTTTCTTAAATAGACGTTGAATTCTGCAATGGAATCATTTATTATTTAAACCCAAGTTAATACATGTTGAGTTGTGTTATTTATTATAGGCTAACTAGTCATTGGGCTCTTCAAATTAGACATCAAACCTCTACCAAATTAAGTGGAAATAACTTAGTGGTGGAGAGTGACAGAAGTTGGCTCCAGAAGCTATTTTGTTGTTGTTGTTGGTGGTGGTGGTGGTGGTGGTGGTGGTGGTGGTGGTGGTGGTGGTGGTGGGGCTTGAACTCTAGGCCGGGGCGCTGTCCCTCAGCTCTTCAGCTCAAGGAGAGCACTCTACCACTTGAGCCACAGCATCACTTGCAATTTTCTGAGGCCTTTATTGGAGATAAGATCCTCATGGACTGTCCTGTCTGGGGCTGGCTTTGAACCACAATCCTCAGATCTCAGCATCCTGAGTAGCGAGGAGGACAGGCGTGAGCCACAGGGCAGCTGGAAGCTATTCTTTTAGTCAAAGGGGCACAAGGCTGGGCACAGGCGGGACAGGAGAGCGAGGAGGCTGGAGGAGTTCACTCAGCATGGACCTCACAGCTCTGAGCTGGGCTTTAGGCCAGGCCTCTGTTGCTAAGTTCCAACCCACTGCTGGGAACACACCACGCGTGTCTGCTCTGTGATCCTCAAAGGTCGGAAGGCCTTCTGCAGCGAGGCTGGAAGGCAGCTGGACAGAGATGGGGTGCTATCTTGTGGGGTGAACACAGGAGCCCTGCAGAGGGAACCCAGGGTGCCCAGAGGAGAGCAGGGGGTTGAGCACCAGGGGGAAGGGGAAAGGCAGGTGGGAGTCAGGTAGCGACACAGCTCAGACCTGCTGCACTGGCTGAGGAGCTGGACACCAGCCCCCACGGAGCCCCTTTTCCCCATGCCTGTCTTGGGCTGAACACTTAGCCCCCCCAAAAAAAGAGATGCTACATCCATATCCCCTAACCTAAGCTTGGGACCTTGTGTGGGCAAGGCCCCTCTGCCCATGTAAAGATGAAGGACCCCAGCTCCATCATGTGGGACGACCTGAATCCGTGACAAGTCCTTAGATGATCTAGAAGGGGATGGAGATGGAGAGGAGGAGGCGGTGGGTGGAGAGGAAGGTGGAGATGGAGGGGGGCAGCCGCCCGGCGGGAGAGCCCGGCCCGTGGCGTCAGATAGCCTGGTCTCCAGAGCAGAAACCAAGAGCCACATTCCTGGGTCCAACTCCAGCGCTCATGGCTCTGGCTCCGCAGGGGCTCCCGGTTGGGCTGAGGGTCTTGCACCCCCTTTGGGGGGATGGCTCCCCCACTCGGGCCAGGCCATGTCTCCCCTTCTGCCCTCTCCTCCTCCGGCATCCTGGTCTCGGCTGGCCTCTGTCTCCCGACTCCCACCCCATCATGCCACTCGCCCTCTGCCTTCCAGAGCAAGCGCAAAGCGGGCCTCCTGTGGCTAGGGGCACGTGTCCACACCCCCACGAGCCGCCCGTGTGCCCCGCCCCTGCCCCTCTGAATGCCAGGCCTCCCCTCCCCGGCCCGGAGGAGGCACACGTGGTCTTCGTGTATATTCCGCTGCTGTAACAGGAATCCGTCAGCCGGGAGATTCACTGACAGTGGACAATGCTGGGCTTGGGTTCCGGAGGCTGAGGGGACGGCTCGGCTGGGGCCTCTGCTCTGTGGCTGAGGAGCAATGCTTCTCTTCTTCCTCAGGATCCTACTGCTGCCGTAAGAAACCCCCCCCCCAGACCTTAATCCAGTCACGGCAGGCCGAGGACCCAGGTCCCTCTTACAGGCCTTACCCGCAGGACGTCACAGTGGCTACTCAAATGTCCGCGTGGGCTGAGCGCCGGAGGCTCATGCCTATAGTCCTAGCTATTCAGGAGGCTGAGATCTGAGGATTGCAGTTTGAATTCAGACTGGGCAAAAGAGTCCATTAGACTCTTATTCCAATTAACCCTCAAAAGGCTAGAAGCAGAGGTGTGGCTCAAGTGGTAGAGCGCCCTGAGTTTAAGCTCCAGAACTTGGGCGTGCGTGTGCACACACACACACACGCACACACACCTTGGAGGGAGCATGCAGACCACAATGCCCATTTATAAGCTCAAATAGGAGTTCTCGGCCGCTACCTTCATCACCAAGAGAGGCTCATGAGCTTCCACAGTCTGAGATCCAGAACATTCCTTGCCAGTCCCCACCAAACCAAGCACTATAATTCTCACTGCGATGCCAGGAGACACCAGGAGACTTGGAGATACCACAGTGACCTCTGACCCCTTTTTCCTTCCCACTTTCTCTCTTCTTCCTCCTCCTTCTCCTCTACTTCCTTACTTCTTCATGGAAATCCCTCAGCTTCTTTCCCACCCACTCAAGGCTGCGTTTGGAGCCAGGCCCAGGAGGTCTTAGGTAGATGCTGGTGGACTGACTAAGGACGGGGAGGCTGACACGGGCTGGTTGCCACGGCAACTGGCTCCGCTGAGCAGTGAGGGGTATCCAGGGCTCTGAGATCCACTGCTGGGCGCGGGGGGGGGGGCTGTTGACAATGATTACCTGTGAACTTCTCCTTAGGGAGCCCCCAAAGACAGGGCTACCCACACCCGACTCAGGAAGAGGAGCAGCCTGGAATGGCTCCCGCCTCCCATCCCCCCAGGACACCGCCCGGCCTTTCTCTGCATTACCTGGGGGCACCTGTGCTCTGTCGGGTGCGGCTGGCACGCTTTGTGGACAACAGGAGGGGTACTGCGGTCATTTCCAGGTGGTCCCCGCCCTGCCCCCGCCATGCACACACCCCTGTCCTCTCGGCTCTCCTGCCTTCCCAGTGTGGATTGTGGCTGGCCCTCACAGATGGGGCCTAGGCCATGGGGGAGCTGGGGGAGGGATTGAAGACCCCCTCACTCCACCTGCCCAGCCATGGCTCAGGGATACCCCAGACCCTCAGGCTCAGAAGGAACTGTCCCCTCCTGGCATTCCCCGGCAGCTCCCAACCCACCCTCCTCCCTCAAGGCCTCCCTCCCTCCTCCCGGGTGAGTGCGATGTGAACTCTTCAGAGGTCATCCTCCGGTGTCTCCTCCATTCCTGGTCACATGGCCAGCCCTGAGCTGGACACGGGCGAGCAGACAGAGCCAGCGTGCCCAGGACAAGGCAGTGGGTGGGATCTTTGCATTAATTAAAGGCCTAGGGAAGAGATCATTCCAGATGCCCAAGTAGCCCCCAAATCTCATGATGGCAGCCCTGGGGAGGGCAAAAAGCAGAGGGCAAAGCTTCTGTGGTGAAAGCAGCCTAGAACCAGACAGCCAGTCCGCTCCAAGAGACGCCGCTGGCTGGAGAGAGGGGCTCTGGCAACTGCTGAGCCATAGAAAGGATTTTATAAAAGATATAAAAGATCCCTTCTATCCAGTGAAGTAGAGAGTCTTCCAACCGCAAGACGACAGCTGATTCAGACGTCCAACCAATGACCAGGCCTCAGATATGTAAATCCTAATACAGCACAAGCAATATGAAAGCACAAAACAATGTGACTCTTCTACAAGTAATCCCACAATAAAAGACTAGAGCCCACGAAGCAGACGAACCTTCCAACGATAAACTCAAAAGAAAAATGATAAGAATGATCAATAAAATGCAAGAGTATATGTAGAAGCACCAGGATGCATTCAAAGAGAATACACATAAACAGCCAAAGAACTCACAGAGAATTAAAATAAGCACCTGAATGAAATAAGAAACACAATACAGGATATGATAAAAAGAGAATCCAATAAAGGTAGAGCAACACTGGGAGAGAAAGAATCAGATTGAAACTGTGGAAATGAAAAGCTCAATAACCCAAAGAAAAAGCTCAGTTGAAAGACTCACTAACAGAATGGAATGAGATTAAAATATAGAGCTGCGTGCCAGTGGCTCAAGCCTGCAATCCCAGCTACTCAGGAGGCTGAGATCTGAGGATCATGGTTTGAAGCCCATCTGGTCAGAAAAGTCCATGAGAGTCTTACCTCCAATTAAGCACAAAAAAAGTCAGAAGTTGAGCTGTGACTCAGGTGGTAGTCTTGAGCAGAAAAGGCTCAGGAACAACACTCAGGACCCAAGTTCAAGCTCTAGGACTAGAAAAAAAATGTGTCAGGGATCAAAGAGATAGTAGAGGAATTAGATCAATTAAAGGCAAACAAAACAAAACAAAAAAAAAACTATGAAGAAAATATAAATGGAACATGTAAGAAGATCTCTGGGACACCATCAAAACCAGACCTACAAACCACGAGTGTAGAAGAAGGAGCACAGAGAGGAACTAAAGGCATAGGCAAGGTACAACAACATAAAAGCAGCATGTGTCTCTAATCTTGAGAAAAAGAGATACAAGGGTACCAAGGTACCAGTACAAGGGGCTTCCAAAACACCCAACAGGCTAGATCAGAAAAGGAAAGCCCCTAGACATATGATAGTTAAAACACCAAACACACAGAGCAAAGAAAGAATATTGAAAGAGGGACTGGTGAGGGGATCTAAGGAGCAGGAGGCAGGGAAGAGGGTTCTTGGAGTGAAGAGAATCAAAGTGTGTGTGTAGACAGATAGGAATATATGTATATATGTGTGAATGTGTGTAGATAGATATGAATGTGCGTGCATGTGTGTGCGTGTGTGTGTGTAGTGCCAGTCTGGAATGAAATAGCTAAGGAACAATGCCTAAGCCCTGAATTCAAGCCCTAGTACTGGCACACATGCATGAGTGTGTGCACGCACACACATACACACACACAGAATTATTATACAATCGGTTCGTGAAGAAGAGGCAACACAAAGCAGGAAGCCTCTCAGAGTAAGACATACCACATGGAACTTACTTTGGTTTTAACTGGGTTATCAGACGTACAGGTCCAGAGCATGACCACGCACACATGGGTCTAGGCAGGTGTACTCCGGGCATCTGCACCGAGACTTGAAGATCGACCCATTAGGAAGGCCGCTAGTTGACAGCTGCCCACAATGAATCTTGCTGCAAGAAGAGAGTCAGAGTCACAGGGCTCTGTGCTTGTTTTGCTCTAAGACAGCTTTAGCTGGACGCACAGGGCCGCCTTTACCAGGTCTGCATACCCACAAAGCAGGGAGGGGTGTTTTAAAGGAATGCAGGTGGAGGCAAGGGTCAACATTAGCAAACAAGAGGCCACAGGGTGCTAAAAGTAGATGGTTGGAATTTCTTCGGAGGTGCGGAGGTGCGAGGTGCGGAAGCCTGAGCTAGGGGAAGGGGCTGTGTGAGAGTTCTCAGACCACCTACAGGCACGGATTCACAGGGAGAGCAGCTCAGGGGAAAGGCCTGCCACCAGCCAGCGCACATCTGGGACTGAAGCGCAGGAGACACAGGAGGCCGTTCTGGGAGAGGCAGCCTTGAGGGGCGCGGAACCCCCAGGCGAGGAGGGGGTCTGTGTGGAGGAGCCCCGGTGGGGAGGCCAGGCCAGTGAGCATGGGGGAGGGTGGACGGGGGACTCTTCACGGCCACGTGGGGCTCTGATGGTACTATGGGGGGGGAGCAAATGGCCCTTGTTAACGCAGAGTGACCGTGGATGCTTGGCCTCTTAGGAGGTGGTAGAGATAAATCCTGTCCAAGGAAAAATGAATCTCGCCTGCCACAGAGACGCAGAGAGGCTTGACCGCCACGGCTGCTGGCCAGCCCTGACGCAGAGGCCACGGTAATGGGCGTCAGAGACGGGCTCTGGGGTGAGGGGAGCCTAGCCGTCCCCAGGAAGCATGGATGGGTGTGAGCTGGAGGAGAAGCAGGCAGGGCCAGAACGGGGGGGGGGGGGGAGTAGAGGCTGCGCAGGAAGATCACTTGGGCCCAAGGCAGGGGCTCAGGCCGTGGAGCAGGTCAGACAGGAGGGGCGCTGCCAGCAGGGGGCCCAGGCGGGGCGTAGGAGCGGCCCTGGTGTGGGGGCTTGCTGGGCAGTGAGGCCCTCCTCACCGCCAGCCCCATCTCTGCCCCAGTGTGGGGACAATGAGGGGACAACGGGAAAGACAACGAGCTAAGAGTCCCTCTGCCAGGGCAGAGCCAAGAGGAAGCAGAAGTCCCCCCTACCTCACTGCGCCCCAGGCCCCAGGAAGCTGGGGAGGACTTGGGGTCCACCTCCTGTAGGGGGATTCAGGTGAATGTTTCAAAGCGCAGATGACAAGGTTTCTCCTGAAGGGGGCGCTGTTCTCTCTCAAGGATTAGGGCCAGCAGAGGGCCCTGAGGAGGGCTGGTCCTGCAGGCCTCCTGCGGGGATGCTGCGGAGCCTCTACACCACCCAAAGAACCAAAGACCCGTTCAGCTGGCCCGAGTTAAAGGAGCTTCACACGACAACCAAGTCCAGAATGTTCTACACCTCGGAACCCATGTGTACAACCATGTCCTCAGGAGCGGCTCCATCTCAACTCCGGTTTCCCCATGTTGGTTCACACGGGCAGATTCCAGCCGCCCTGCCTGCCAGGCTTTCTCCCCTCCCACGTCACCCACAGAGACCGGGGGCCTGGAACCCCCCGCTGGCCAGGTCTGCCCCGCACCATCTCTGGAGCAGGGAGGGGTGTGTGAGAGCAGATGTTGGCCACACGGGTATGGAACTTGAGCCAGAAAACAAAACCACAAGTTCTTGTCGAAGAGCTACAGTTCTGTCACTTTCTGATGTTTGCTTTTTGCACAAGAACCAGAGATAGATACACAACCAAAACTGGCCACCCTGTGGCTGGTTGACTTTAGAAGTGCGTGACCAGCCGGGCATTGGTGGCTCACACTTTCCTCCCAGCTACTCCAGAGGTTGTGATCTGAGGATGACGGTTCAAAGCCAGCCCCGGAAGAAAAGTCCACGAGACTCATTTCCAGTTAACCAGCAAAAAGCTGGAAGTAGAAGGGTGGCTCAGCTGGTAGAGTGCTTGCCTTGCGAGAAAAACATAAATGAGTGTGAGATCCTGAGTTCAAGTCCCCGTCCTAGTGCATGTACATAGACATGTGTGTGCATGTGTGTGCCTGCATGTGTGCATGTGCACGCACACACACACAACAGAGCACAAGATTTCCTGCGCTCTCCTTCTAATTACATTCTGATCACACCTGATATTCGAGTTAGTCTGGGTCCCCTGAGGTCTCATCTGCCACCAGGAAGGAGCAATGCCTGGAGCATGCTGAGTGGTGAGGGGTGAGGGGTGAGGGGTGAAGGGGTGAGGGGTGAGGGGTGAAGGGTGGACTCGTGTGCATTTAACGCCACCCTTCAAAACAATTCCATGAAGAGACCAGAACTAGGGCTGGGCAGGTGGCTCAGTGGTAGAGTGCTTGCCTTGCATGCATGAGGTCCTGGGTTCGATTCCTCAGCACCACATAAGCAAAAAGAAAAAAGCAGGAAGTGGCGCTGTGGCTCAAGTGGTAGAGTGCTCACCTTGAGCTGAAGAGCTGAGGGACAGCACCCAGGCCCAGAGATCAAGCCCCACGACTGACGAGAGAGAGAGAGAGAGAGAGAGGGAGAGAGGGAGAGAGAGAGAGAGGGGCCAGAATCCCTGGAGTGTTTGGGGCTAAATGCCATTTTGAAGTTATTGGGGAAGGTTTGAATTTCTTTAGAAAAGGTGAAAGGTCTTGGGCAGAGTAGAGCCTTATGAATGTTTCAGAGTCTCTCTCTCTTTCTCTCCCTCCTAACTTAGGGAAAGCAAACTTTTACAAATGGTTGACAGAAGCAAATGGATTGCATTTTGGCCCAGTCCATGCCCAAGCAGAGACTCAGCCAGTTCAAAGATTGAGCTGCTGCCTGGAGACCTGATTTAACCTCCTAAAGCTCCTGAACCAATGCTACTCCATTTTGAGTTTCTTCCCTGACACCTCTCACCAGACTAAACTGAGCTCCGGGTAGAGTGCGTGCCTGAGCTTCCCCCTCTCCGTGGTGAGTTCTCCACCATCCTGGCAGCTGGCCCAGGGCAGCTGCCACAGGACCGAGGACACTGCGTGGACAGGCAGCCAGCCTGAAGCCAGCCTCCTCAGTCCAGGGGCGCACCAGGAGCTTCCGCTACCCACTCTGTCCTTTTAATTCTGGTCCTCGGTGACAGATTTGGCAGGGAGGCCTCAGGGGAAGCCTGTGATTAAAAGAAGAAGGAGAAGAAGGAAAGTTGTGAAGATTTCATTATAACTGTGAGACCTTGCACTCTGCAGAGCAGTTGGCACTCAAGTGTTCCCATTTGCAAGGTTCTCCTGGCCATCTCTGCAGGGTACAGGGTCAGCCAGCTGGGGGGGGGGGGTTGTGTGCTGGTGTGTGTGTGTGTGTGTGTGCGTGTGTGCGTGCACGTGCACACATATGCTTGCAACAATCACCAACCTCCAGAGAGGGGGTGGAGAGAACTCCCCACTTGCACAAAGAAAGCTGCTGCTATACGGCAGGGCCTTGGCCATCTTCTGCTCTTGGGGTCACCCCTCCCCAGTCCTTGGCTTGCCTTGCTAGTCTGTGCTACCTGCCTCCATGGTCAATGCGAGCAGGCGTCCATGGAGAAGTCTGCGCCTTCCCCCCCACCGGGAGGGCCGTGCTTCCGGCTCCTCTAGGAAGAGGTCGGGAAGGGAGGGGGGTGGAGCTCTGCGGCTCACACCTGCCAACAGCCCAATACAAATGGGACACGTGGCGTTGCAGCGAGTGGCCCTGGTAGTGACACACACAAATCTCTTCCCGCACTGGTCCGCCTCGCCAGCCCCCCACCCCCACCCCACGCCTCTCCTCCCCCGGTGGCGGGAGCTGATTTATATCCTTGATAGAAAGCTTCCGTCCTGAGCTGCCTTGCTCCCGCGCCGGAAGCAGTTCTATGGGTGCTGGGATGTGGAAGGCTGTCGGTCAGAGATCCAGGTGGCCTGGAGAACTTGGACCTCGTGGCTGGCTCACCTGTGAGGTCGGCACTAACCCCAGGTAGCGAGTGTCACAGTGGCAGGACAGAGGTCACCACGGACAATCTCTGGGTTATTCCATTAATAAGAAAGACCTAGGAGCAAGGGTATTTAATAAGGGGCATTTAATAAGCCAAGGGTGGGGATGAACGAGGCTCCTACCGGCTAGATAGCAGCGCACGGAGACCCCGCCCCATGCTCCTCCTAGCAGCGGGCTGGGGACACAGATGGCCCGGCCCTGGTACAGTACCTGAGATGGCGTCAGAGGCCAGGGGAGGCTGTGGATGATGAGATCAGACAGGAGACAAAGGGAGGCGTGGGAGGAAGGCTCGGCCTCCACAAGGCACCCTAGGAACGGTGTAGACACTTGCTCACCTGAGGTCCTAAAGCCCCAGAAACCCAGATCAGAACAAGTCTGAAGTCCAACATGTCTCCATTTAACAGACAGGAAAACTGAGGCATGCGGATATTGCAGACAGGAGGGCCCATAGGCCGGACACTGATCCTCCGGTCTTCAGATGGACTGGACCACTCAGGAAGGAAGATGCCCCCCTTCTCTCCATGCTGGGGGGGCCACCCCAGTAAGAGAGGTGTTCAAACACGGGGGTCATGTCCAGGACCCAGGGCCTGACTCCTCCCTCAGTGGCACTAGGAAGCCACCTCCGGGGGCCTGAAATCCCCACTGCTGTCTAAATCACCCCAGGAGCAGCCACCTTCTGGAAAGGAGACTGGGGAGCCAGAAACCCCAAATTAAAGATGGGGCCACAAAGGTGTCCACCTTCTCCAAAGCCCAGAAATGGTGTCAGAACCAGGCAGCTTCCCAGAGCTCAGGGAGAAGCTTCCAGAACCAGAGCTTGGGGAGACGTTTCCAGAGCCTTCTTTGGTGGTAAGCTGAGCCCCACCTGCGCTGGCTTGTTCTCAGCTTGGAGCCCTTAGCTTCTTTTCAGGTGGGAAGCCACTTAAAAAGCTTTCTGGATTTCCAATTGCTCTGACCGGACAACATTCTTAGGAGTTAAGCAATGAATCCAAACACACATGGATTCAATTTCCTCCAAACTGAAATGGCTTCAAGCCCAAGGGAGACAAACACTTGGGCAGGGGGAGGGGGAGCCCCTTCTGGACTGTGGGAAATCCCCCCCTGCAGAGCAGAGCCCCCTTCTCAGCCAAGGCGGGAGGGGGGTCCCCCCTCCCCCACGCCCCCCAGGAGGTGAAGCTAGCAGAGCTGCGCACTCTCCCCGCTCTCTCCGTGCAGAGGGCTCTTCCCGTTTCCCAGAGGCAGAGGCAGAGGTTTGCTGCACAGCAAATGCTTTCCAGCCCCTGCAGAGTTTTAAAACTTGGCCTCAACTTGGGAGCTCAGAGCCTTCAGAGAGTCACGCCGAGGCCTTCCAATGACCTCCCCAAACAGAGGAAATGAAAGACAGGCCAGGGCTTACATGCAGCTCCCGGGTCAGATGGGATGGCAGCCGCTCGGCGTCCCGAGGAAGGGAAACGAACCAAGAGCCGCCTGCCCCTGCTAGGGAATCGAACCTTAGCTCCCAGTGGAAAGAGGCGGGTGGGGAGGATACGCTGAAGGAAGCTGCAGTAGTTTAGGAAGTTCAACGCATCTGGAGAATTAAATATATATACATATATATACAAAACAAAAAAATGTGCAATGCCACACTGCTTACTGTATACATTGTAACAAACAAAATGCTACAACCCTTGCTGTATACATTGTAACACGCAAGATGCAGCAATAACTGCTACAATCCTTTATAGCCAACAGGAAATACTACAGCACTTGCTGTAAACATTGTAACAAACATGATGTGCTTGGATACTCAGCAGCATGCAATGTAGCAAACATGAAATGCTACAGTACTTACTAGCAATACCTTGTGACAGTTATGGAGCTTGTTAGTATAACATCTGATTTATTAGTAAACACTAACGCATAGTTTTATATGGCAAAAGTAGGTGTGCTTATTATTTTTCAGCGAGCATCATCTCTACAACTTTTATTTCCTCTTTTCAGAATGAAAAACATGTACATACCGCAGGGCCCCGTCCTATGCCGTCCCCAAAGAATTCACTATAGGGGAAAAAAAAGACCATCCCATCCTATCGTTGACCAATCGTTTGCTTGTGCCTGTTTGCTGAGATTTATTCTCTCATTAATCACTGCCCTCTCTTCATTCATGTTAAATATAAAATTGATTAGGAAAGATCCCCATCGTGGTTTAAAAAAAAATAATTAGCTGCTACATCATGTTGCCCACAGTGTGACAGAAAGGAGTGATTAAATTAGGAATATTAAAACCCCATTAATCTGCACTCAACTTAAGCTCTGCGTGTTCATCTCACGGTGGCGCTTATTATTTCTGACACTGAAAGATCTTCGAATTACCAGCTGCAACAAGGTCACCCGTTGAAATATGTCAGGTCGGCCATTAGTCAGCGTAGAACAGGCGATCAGAAGAGAGGGCTTCCCGTGTGTCAGGGAGACCATCCCTCGGGAACCTCGTTCCAGAAGCATCAGCCACACCTAGCGGGGTCATCACAGCTTGGATCCACGCCCTCTCTGTCACCCGCCCTGTGTCTGTCACCTGTGGTGTCAGGCATCTTGGCTTTATTTTCTGGGTAGGCTTTCTCTGCTGCAGCTCCATCAGGGCCCTCCTTCCCCTTTCTTCTCCTCCCCCCTCCTCCCCCTCATCTGCAGGTCTCCAATCCAGCCCCTCTCTCCTGCAAGTGATTCGTTCGGACAGGCTGATGTCAGCTGTGGATACTGGCATGTGCCCAGCCCTCGTTGAGCTCCTTCCGCTTGGTATCTCCCGTGGTCCATCAACACCCTGGCAAGGTGGCCAGCTCTGGTATCATTTGAGGGGTGAGGGAGTCTACTGACGTCTAGGTCCAGAACCTCTGCTAAGGTCACACACCTGGAGTGGAAGCACCCATACTCAGCCCCCGACATGTTAGTCCCGAAGGGGCTGCCCACCCCCTCGCTCTGATGCTTCTGACGCTGCCCCCCTCCCTCGCTCTGATGCTTCTGACGCTGCCCACCCCCCCCCTCGCTCTGATGCTTCTGACGCTGGCTTGGCCCTGGAGTCCACAAAGCTGCCTTTGAGAGGATGGATGATGAGGGCAAAGGTAAGCAGATGCCTGGTAGAGCATCACCCGTGGCTGCATGATTTACACATCCAGTTGGCAGCAGTGTTAAGCCACCTGCTCCTTCCGTGTCGGCTGAGGAGGGGCAGCGTCTCCTCAGAGCTGGCCCTGCCCCCTGCAGCTGTCACCAGCAGCCAAAACTTACCATTCTCATCTTTTTCTTTAGACTAAAAATTTAGGAGCGGGGGCATGGCTCAGTGGTAGAGTCCTTTCCCTGGCCTATACAAGGCCCCATGTGTGAGCCTTAGCATCACCTCCCCCACAATATATATATTTAGCTTATCTCTGCCTCTAGTCAAGGAGGTGTCTCCCACAGGTAAAGAACAGCATCAAAGAGAGAACGTGGGTCTCGTTGAGGACAAGACATGGAGTCCACACTGTGAGAGACAGGACTCCTGTCAGGCCTGAGCACAGTGGTGGGGCGGAGGGCAGGGCTCACGCATGCTCTCCACAGCTCCTTCCTGAAGGAATGAAGCCAGAGAACAGAAGCTGGGAGGCTGAGTTTCATTCAGGGAGGAGAGGGAGAGATTCAAGCCTAAGGATGCAGAGCAAGAGGAACAGGGCCTGGGAATCAAGCCATGGCCACAGGGCTTCAAGGTGCAGACCCTACAAGGCTTCAGCTGACCTTCAAACCATCCCTCAGCTGCCAAGCTGGGCTGCTCACCACCCTCCCATACTAGAAGCTTCTCTCTTTGTTGCTATGAGCACAGTCTGGTCTCCCCGGGGACTCTGCCTTTTGTAGGTAACTTGCATTAACCCTTCCCGAGATGAATTCTGTCCAGCTTGGACAAAAATCAGGCTTCCCACTTCTTGTGCTGTGCAGTCGCGGGGGCAGGCCCGTGCCTCTCATGCCTCTGACTTCTCACCCACAGTTCCTGGTGGGTCCCAGTCGCGGGTCCTGTTCCCCTGGGGCATGGCCCCCTTGGCTCACCGGGAGCCTGGATGTGCAGGTGCGCAGTGAAATCAAGGTGGGCTGGAGACCCCGGTGCCCCTCTAATGTCTCTTGCCCTCCTGGGCAGCTGGCTTGGCAACTGGCTTCTGGGGGAAATGGGCCTGAGGTCCTCCAGGGCAGGAGCATCCCGGCCCTACAGAAGGGCCTTTCTTCCTAAGTGACACCTGCAAGGGCCTTCGCTGCTTCCCGGCACACAGAGCGATGTTTCCCAGATGTGTCCTCGAGGGACAGGCCGGGAGAGGTGCACTCACACCGGTGCCACAGCTGGTCCACAACCACAATCACCTGCCCACCGCACCCCACCCCAAGCAGGCTGGAACCCTGAGCCAAGCAGGCCGGCCAGCCGGGGGCCCATCATCCCTTCCTCAGTGACTGGGAGGGAGCTTCCTCCATCCCTTCCCGCCTCCCCCAGCACACTCAGGCGCAGCTTTGTCTGTGTCTGGGCTGTGGCCCTGGCCCACAAGGGCTCAGCTGGATTCCTCGAACACTGAAGATGAAACCCTGTGAAACCAGCACACACACTCCTACTTCATCACAGAAGCTATTCACAGAGGCTGGGGCCCGACCCTCGGGCCTCCTGGGAACTATCAACGAATCCTCCCAGCAGGAGCATGCGACATGCTGAGCGAGATGCACAGTTCCCATCGCGGTACGGGGCACGGGGCACGCCAGTGTTAGCGCGAGTTCTCCAGGAGGAGGCCTCAGATTCCCTTCACAGCTGGCATTCGCCATGCGTGGTCGTGCACACTCAGAGTTCCAGCACTAGGAAGACCTGAAGGATCGGAAGTTCGCAGTCAGCCCCTTAATTACATAGAAAGATGCTCTTCTCTTCCCCCCTCCCCTGAAAAAAGGAAACAAAGGATTAGGGGGGAGAGAGAGAGAGGGAGGGAGGGAGGTCGAGGGAGGGAGGGAGGGAGGGAGGGAGAGAAAGAGAGCGAGAGAGAGAGAGAGACACACACACTAGCATTGTTCATTCTGGGGTTCAGGCTTCAACATATTTCAGAAAGACACGTCTTAGTATAGTCAAGAATGGGGAGAGATGGATGCTTGAGCATTTTATTTCATTTTATTCTTTCTTAAGTCATTGTGCAAAAGGGCGACCAGTGTCACCCTTCATCATTCTCCCTCACCCCTCAACCCACCATCCCCTCCAGTGCTCTCGTTCCATTTGAGCATTTTAAATGGTCTGTTGGTCATTAAACTCGTTAGCATAAAATATTCTAGGGAAAAAGGATTGGATGGTGACTTCCGGACATTGAAAGAGAAACAAGTTGCATTTAAAAATTCTCCGTAGCCAGGCATCTGTGGCTCACGCCTGTCATCCTAGCAACTCAGGAAGCTGAGATCTGAGGATCGAGGTTCAAAGCCAGCCCGGGCAGGAAAGTCTGTGTGACTCTTATCTCCAATAAAGTACCAGAAAACTGGAAGTGGCGCTGTGGCTCAAGTAGTAGAGCGCTAGTCTTGAGCAGAAGAGCTGAGGGCCAGTGCCCAGGCCCAGAGTTCAAGCCCCACAACTGACAAAAAAAGGAAAGGAAAATAAAAGAAAAGGAAAGGAAAGGAAAGAAAAAAGTTCTTTGTGATGGGACCAGCCCCTGGACAAGGCCTGGTGAAGAGGAGAGGGCACCCGTCACCCCTCCCCCATACCCAGCCCAGGCCCTGGAGCTCAGCCCTGGCTCAGATACCCAAGGAAGACGAAGCATGCGCAGGAAAGGGGAGGCCAGGGTGAGACCCCACAAGGGAGCCCCTCCTTCTGCCTGAGCACCAGCCAGTCAGCAAGGAAATAACACCGATTTGCAGCTAGCTCTTGACAGTGACCAGGGTTGAGAAGTCAATGGGTCCATTTTCTCAGCAAAAGGGTGACACAGTGGAACCCAGCAGGTGACAGATGGGACTCTGCTTGTCGATGACTGTGGGGGCAGCAAGTGAGGATAGACCGAGAGCCTGGGGGCGCCCTCATCTCCCGCCGAGCAAGCCCAGCAGAGATGCCCCAGCCAGCGGGGGCTGTGGGAAGAGGAAGGCAGAGACCATAGGTGACTGCCTGCTGCAGGACCTTGAAGAAGAGTCACCCGGCCTGGAAAATGGGACAGGAAGTCCCTGGTGGGGGAAGGGCAGTGCCAGTGCTGAGCACGAAGGCCTGTCTCTACTGAAGGTTTCCAGCTGGGTCCCCTCCAAGAGCAACCTCAGGCAAGCCCCGCGGCTGGGTGCCCTCAGCCCCCACTCTGGTTGGCTTGGGCCTCGGATCTCACAACTGTGAAACGGGGCGATGATTCTTCCTCCTGAAGGTTACCGTGAGAAGTGGATTTGGCCTACAGCAGGTGCTCAATAAATGCTCATTGAGCCTGGATCTCACCTTGCTTGTATTCTTCACATGCCTGGGGGTTTTCAATTCTGTTAAATTTAAATGTGTGCTGGCATACTTTGTGAAGATTAAGGTCCCTTTAGGAATGAGAGATTGATGGGGAAAATTGGCCTAGAAGCCACAGAAAATTCTGAGAAGGGTGGGTCAGTGGTGAAGCACTTCCTTCACCGACACAGGGCCCTGGGTTCCATCCTCGGCATTGGGAAGTCGATCTCGCAGCTCGGAGGAGGGTTTGGGGAGGCCAAACAGCAGTCCCACCGATGTGGTTGCATTAGGGACCTTGAGAGGGGATTATCCCAGATCATCTGGGTGGACTCCAAACGCCTTTCCCAGTGTCCTTGTAAGACAAATGTCCAAGGAACTATGAAGCAGCCAGGAGAAGGCCACCAACTGTGGCCACGGAGACTGGAATGAGGTGTGTCAGGACCATGGAAGCTGAGAAAGCCCAGAAGGCTCTCGCCCTTTCCCAGAATTCTGGTCAACACCCTGATTTCAGTTGTTAATTTTGGGGTGTCTATCAGCTGTACAATAGGGTTTTGTTGTGAGATTTCCACACAGCAGCACACAATGTATTTAGAAGGCTCAAGGCACCTGTCTAGGAAAGGTTAACTTTCCTCCATCTATGCTTCTCAAATGATCCGTACCTCACACCACCCAAATCATGTTGCTGTTATAAAATTTCAGTGTTTCCACCTAAAGCGAGAGAGACACACACACAGAGACAGAGAGACAGAGACAGAGTCTGGGGTGATCATACTAATTACAGAGTCTTTCTGGCATGAGAAGGTGTTTATTTCTTGTAGCTTTTGTTGGCAGGCTTTTGATTAGATGTCAAGCATCTTTAAGTCAAGTATATCACTCATTGGGGAAAGGTATCTTAATTTGAAAAAAAGTGAACTGTGTATACTGTATGTACAATGTTTAATTTTACCATCTTAATAACTCTCCTATAATTGCATCTTACGTTTTGGAACTAATACAGTTGAGATTCCCAAACACCAGGTCTCTTTCTAGGTTCTGTGCGCTTGAAGATCTTGCAGGTACTTTTTTTTTTTTTTTTTTGGCAGTACTGAGAGTTGAACTCAGGGCCTTATGATTGCTAGGCAAGCGCTCCGCCACTGGAGCCACACGCCCAGCCCATGGCCCGTACTTTCTTTTAGAAGACTATTCATATTGAGAGTAATTGTTGAAAGCTTTGTGGCAACTGCTCTCCTCCTATTGTCTTTGTAACATTTGGCTCTTTCTTAATTCTCACTGCTTATCTACTCATCTAGTGAGATTCTTTCCTGTATTCTCACGATTTACTTTCCTCTTCTGTGAGTAGGATTCCTTTGAGTATCTTCTCTAGTGCTGGTGTGGAGATCATGCATTCCTTCACTTTTTGGTTTTGTCATGGAAGATCTTGGTTTTGCCTTTAATCATGAAGGACAACTTTGGTGGACACAGTAATCTGGGGGGGAGTTATTTTCTTACAAGATGTGAAAGCCCTCCTTTCATGCCTTCTTTACCTTTAATGTTTCTGCTGAATCATCTGCAGATACTGCAGCTTCCACTACTCTTTTCTGTTCTGTATACTTAATGTTTTTATTTTTCGCCGGTCGTGGGGCCTGAACAGTAAGCCTGGGCGCTGTCCCTCAGCTCTTCAGCTCAAGGCTAGCGCTCTACCCCTTGAGCCACAGCGCCACTTTGGCTTTTTCTGTTTTTGTGGTACTGAGGAATTGAACCCAGGGCCTCGTGCATGCAAGGCAAGCACTTGACCACTCAGCCACCTTTCCAGCCCCAGTATACTTAATGTTTTAACTATAACATGACAGGTCTCATCCATCTGAAGTTTTAAAAGCTTCCTGGATGACAATGTCTCTCATAATTTGGGAGATTTTCTATTTTATTGAATGTTTCCTGTGCCTTTACACTGTGCCTCAGCCTCCTTCTGTACCAACAATTCAGAGGTTCTGCCTTTTAATGGGCATCCCAGAGGGAAGGCAAGTTCCTCTCATATTTAAAAAAACTTTTATCTTTATCCTAATGCTCTAATTCACCTACCTTGTCTTCAAGCCCTTATATTTTAATCTTTATCTTGATCAGTGGATCAAGTCATTGTTTTTGTTTGTTTTGTTGTTGGTCATGGGGCTTGAACTCTGGGCCTGGGCACTGTCCTTAAGCTCTTCTGGTGGTTAATTGGAGATAAGAGTCTCAGACTTGGGCTGGGAAGGTGACTCAGTGGTAGAGCGCTTGCCTTGCATGCCTGAGGCCCTGGGTTCGATTCCTCAGCACCACATAAGCAAAAAGACAAAAGCCGGAAGTGGCGCTGTGGCTCAAGTGGTAGAGTGCTAGCCTTGAGCTGAAGAGCTGAGGGACAGTGCCCAGGCCCAGAATTCAGGCCCCACGACCGGAAAAAAAAAAAAAAAAGAGTCTCAGACTTTCCTGCCCAGGCTGGCTTTGAATTGCGATCCTCAGATCTGCCTCCTAAGTAGCTAGGATGATGGGTGTGAGCCACCAGTGCCCGGCTTTCAAGTTGTTGTTATAATCATTCTTTCGAATTCTTTGAGTTTATCCACTTCTCTATCATCAATAACTTTTGGTGGAGTTATTTTGTGTGTGTGTGTGTGTGTGTGTGCATGTGTGTGTGCACCCACACATGTGTGTTGTCTAGTGTTTCATATGATTCTGCATTGGAATTTGTGCATCTGAGGCCAAGTCATTGGTGGAAGGTTTTGAAGGTAATCATTCAGTTGGAGTGTTCTCAAGCTGTTTCCACAGTAATCCTTAGGCGATGGGCTTTCCCTTCTCACCAGAAAGGCTGAGTCCAGTGACCACCGTACCTGTTACTGCCTAAGACTGCCCTCCCCCACTGAATGACCTTCTCAGCAGACCCACACAAACGCCATGCTCTCCATCTCCCCTCTTATGCCAGCTCCCGCCCCGACACGATGGCTGGGTGATCCACATTGATCCTTATTTTCAGGTCCCAGCATGGCTCAGTCTTAAACAAGAGTCCTCTTCTCAAGATGGCAGCTGGCGATAGCTCTAGAGATATGAGGCGTAACAACACGTCTTCCCATCCCCAGCCTTCCACCCCTGCCCTGGGTTTAAGGCTGGGTCACCAGGCCCATCTGGCTTATCTTCTGGTTGTGACTTCAAATCCCCCCAACTCCCACCATTAGGAAGCCAGGGCTAGGGGCCGTGGACTTTTCTGCTTTTCTCTGTTGCCAGTGACTCTTGGTTTTAAATCTGTCTTGTTCTATATTTGTGATTTGTCATACTCTTCAGAATGGAGTGTCTCCTTTGCTGGCCTGACTCTTCTCATTCTCAGAGTCGAATCAAAAACACTTCTACTCTGTCATCTTGGCCTCCAGAACCTTTATTTCAGACTTTGGGCTCTAGAACGATGAGAGAGTAAATGTATGTTGTTTTAAGCCACTCTGGTTGAGGTCATTTGTCCCAGCAGCAAAGGAAGCTAACGCAAAGGTGGACATGCTCACAGCCTGGTGCCAGTGGCTCACGCCTGTCATCCTAGCTACTCAGGAGGCTGAGATTTGAGGATTGTGATTCAAAGCCAGCCCAGGCAGGAAAGTCCCCAGTGAGACTCCTATCTCCAACGAGCCACTCAAAAGCAAGTAGAGGAGCTGTGGCTCAAAGTGGTAGAGCACTAACTAACCTTGAGCCAAAGAGCTCAGCCCTAGCACTCAGGCCCTGAGTTTGAGCCCTATGACTGACAAAAGAAACAAAAACAAAAACAAACAGGAGGCAGCTCCAAAACCCTCAAGAAGGGGCATGAAGAGTGTGCTGAGTCCATTTTTTCCATCTCTGCCAATGCCCCCCATCCCCACCCAGACAGGTCAAGGCCCTATCTGCCCTATCTGCCAATGGTCCCTCAAATCTGAGGGCCTCCAGCCCTGTGACCTCATCACCTGATGGACCAGAGGAGCAGGCCTTGAACTTTTTTTTTTTTTCTTTTTGGGTCCAGTCGTGGGGCCTGAACTTTGGGCCTGGGCGCTGTCCCTCAGCTCTTCAGCTCAAGGCTAGTGCTCTACCACTTGAGCCACAGCACCACTTCTGGCTTTTTTCTTTTTGCTTCTCTACCACTTGAGCCACAGCACCACTTCTGGCTTTTTTCTTTTTGCTTATGTGGTGCTGAGAATCAAACCCAGGTCCTCAGGCATGCAAGGCAAGCGCTCTACCTCTGAGCCACCTTCCCAGCCAGGAGCAGGCCTTGGAAAAACTGATCCATCACCTGTCCCCTGGGACTCTCCAGCTGTGGGTGTGGCTCCCAGCTATAGGTGTGGCTTTCTGCTGTGGGTGTGGCTTCCAGCTGTGGGTGGGGCTTTGGGTTGTGGGTGGGGCTTCCAGCAGTGGGTGTGGCTTTCTGCTGTGGGTGTGGCTTCCAGCGGTGGGTGTGGCTTTCTGCTGTGGGTGTGGCTTCCAGCTGTGGGTGTGGCTTTCGGTTGTGGGTGTGGCTTCCAGCGGTGGGTGGGGCTTTCTGCTGTGGGTGTGGCTTTCGGTTGTGGGTGTGGCTTCCAGCGGTGGGTGTGGCTTTCTGCTGTGGGTGTGGCTTCCAGCTGTGGTGGGGCTTTTGGTTGTGGGTGGGGCTTCCAGCAGTGGTTGTGGCTTTCTGCTGTGGTTGTGGCTTTCTGCTGTGGGTGTGGCTCCCAGCTATAGGTGTGGCTTTCTGCTGTGGGTGTGGCTTCCAGCTGTGGGTGTGGCTTTCGGTTGTGGGTGTGGCTTCCAGCAGTGGGTGGGGCTTTCTGCTGTGGGTGTGGCTTCCAGCTGTGGGTGGGACTCCCAGTTGCGGTGGGGCTCCCAGCTGTTTGGCTTCCTGAGTCCAGGTAAGACCAAGGTGTGGAGCTACCAGAGCCCATTGTGGAGCAAGGTCATCCCTGGGGATGGAGCGAACACAGAGGAGAGCAGTGGCACAGACACCTGCTTGAGCACTAGAATTCAGCCATGCCTGAGGTGCTAGTGGATTTTTCTTCTTTCTTTTCTTTCTGTGGTTTTGGACTCAGAGCTTTACACTTCCTAGGCAGATGTTCTGCTACTTGAGACGCACCTGTAGTCCTTATTTCTCTGGTTATCTTTGAGATAGGGTCTCCCTTTGTGCCCCAAGCCAGTCCAGACTGTGATCTACCTTTTTCCACTGGGATGACAGATGGGAACCACCATGTCCACTTTTTTTCGGTGGAGATGGGGTCTTGCAAACCTTTTGCCTAGCTAGCCTTGGATTGCGATTCTCCTGGATCTCTGCCTCCCAGATAGCTACTTGCAGGCATGAATTTCTTCCTCTTTGTTTCAGTTTGGGATGTGTTCCTGGGGCAGCAGAAGCCTCCTGCATCACCTCAGTCTCCTCCGCAAGACCTGGGAGGAGCCAGGACCAGAGGCCAACCATGGCTTTATTCCAAAGCTTCTTCTCTCCCTCCAGGTCTGTTGGTTCTCTGCCTTGTGCCACAGATCCTCCTCTCCACCTGCTCCAAGTACAGGTTCAGGGTCCGTATGGGTAACTGTGGGGCTGGGGTGATGCTGGGGTGGAGGGACCAGGCATCATCATTGGGGGTACCCACCAAGGCCTGCATACCTCACCGGAGAGCCAGCCATGGAGTGGATTCCAGGTTTCCGGCCCGCCTGCTGCCCCTGTCAGGAGAGCAGCTGGCAGGACATGCTTGTTACTGCAGCTGGGGCTGCGTCAGGTGGCTGTGGCAGCTGCCTGCCAAGTTCCTCTCATGGAGGGCTGGCGGGGAGCACCTGCAAGTGGATCCGAGCCTTCCACCAGCGTGGGTGCACGCGGCCAGCGCCCTGGCCTCTGCCTCTGCCTCCTGATGCCAGCAGGTGCACAGGGGAGGAACTTGGGGACAGAGCTGGGGCCGTTGCCTTACAAGGAGCCACAGGGCAGGCCACGGGGTCCCCGGAGCCTCTGAGCCGAGGGAGGAGCATGACGGCAGAAGGCGCAAAGATCCCCAGTGGTGTGACACCCCGAAGACTGGCAGGGCCCCAAGACAGCGCATGCGCAGACCAGCACGGAGGAAGCGAGGTGCCGCCTCCGGACCCCACCAACTTCTCAGCCTCCAAACTCAACCTCCTGCTTTCAGCCCAGCTCCGAAGGCTTTGATTCCATGACAAGGAACTCTGGCTGGTTCTCTAAGGCTTACTCTCGGGTGGGAACTCTTAATTAGGAGTCTCTGTTTGGCTGATTGTTCCGATCACAATAAGGAGCTGGGCTTTTAAATGATCTGATCTTTGACCAAAATCTTGGATCTATCAGAGTAAAGGTAGACATTGAGACCAAGACTCATGTTCAAAAAGGGACCATTTACCCTTCTCAGCAAAGAGAAGAGGAAATAAAAGGGAAAGTAGGGTCAAGTTATTAAAACTCTTTCAATGATGTTTTCAAGCATTAGAGAAGATGGATAGTAGCTGGGCCCTGGTGGCTCACACCTGTGATCCTAGCTACTCGGGAGGCTGAGATCTGAGGACTGCAATTTGAAACCAGTAGAATGGTAGAGCACAGCTGTGAGTGGAAAAATTGAGTGAGAGTCAGAGACCCTGAGTTCAAACCCCAGTACTGGCAAGAAGGAAAAGCTACTCAGGAGGCTGGAATCCTGAGGACTGTGGTTCAAAGCCAGCCCAGGCAGGAAAAATCTGTGAGCCTCTTACCTCCAATGAACCACCAACAAAACTGGAAGTGGAGTTGTGGCTCAAGGGGTTGAGCACTAGCCTTGAGCACAAAGTTCAGGGACAATGCCCAGGCCCTAGAATAAAAACAAACAAACAAAAAGATGCTGTGCTGGTGGCCCATACCTGTAATCCTAGCTATTCAGGAAGCTGAGATCCATGGATCACAGTTTGAAGCTAGGCCAGGCAGGAAAGTCCATGAGACTCTTAACTCCAAAATAAACTACTCAGATAAAGCTGCAAGTGGTGCTGTGGCTCAAATGGTAGGGCGTTAGCTTTGAGCACAAAGAAGCTCAGGGACAGGGCCCAGGCCGTGAGTTCAAGCCCCAAGACTGGCACAAAAGGAGGAAGAGGAGAAGGAGAAGGAGGAAGAGGAGAAAGGAAGGAAGGAGAAAGAAGAAAAGAAGGAGGAGGAGGAAGGAAGGAGAGGGGGGAGGAGGAGAAGGAGAAGGTAGAGGAGGAGAAGCAGCAGCCACTGAGTTGCGGAAGCTTAGGGGAGGCCGAGGGTCCAGACAGTGGTGGCCCCATTACCGGATCTTGCCTGACACCTGCACCCATCACCAAATCAGACTTCCCCCAGAGCCAGGGTCCCTTCCCCCACTGCCTGCAACACTGAAGTCTCTAGATCAAGCTCTTTATTAACCCCAGGCTGGGGGTGGGGTGGGCTGGGTGGGCAGCACTGCGCAGCGAGGAGAGCCTCATTGGCCTCTTCATCTCTCCCCTCTCCCCACCTCCCAAATCCACCTCAAGCCCGTGACATTTGCAGAGCCTATTTTTCCTGAGGGCTCCTTAATCCCTGCAGAATATTCAGGCTGCATTACTTTATCTTTGGTTACATTCACTTCCATTTTCCTTATGAGTAAGTATTTGGCTAAAAATTAATATAGTGAAGTTGAGAAGAATCTAATGATGGTGGGATGTGGTGGGGGGGAGAGTAATTTCATCTCTGGCTGCATGGACCCCCGAATACAGCGGGGTTAATGTAATTAACTTTTCCATCGGAGCCCGGGCTGTGTACACACACGGCATCTCCCCACTGGAAACGAGATTAGATTTTATTACTCTATATATCCTGCTTATCTTCACGGCGTCTCCAATATTAGTTCCCACAGTGACTTCAAGGCTCTGAGCAAAACCATCTGGTATGGAGCCCGTGCCGTTTATTTAAGGATTTAATTAAATGCTCTAAACGGAGAGCTTCCCCGAATTAACGTTTTAAATGTGACTTATTGCAGGTTTAATATTGTCTTAATGCCAACCTGGGAAGCTCCAGCTCCAGGTTGTTGACGTTCAAATTGAATTCGTTGGGGGTGGCTCCAAGGGGACCCATTAATTAATCTAAACACCTAATGGGGATTGGTTCTGACTTTTGATGAAGATTATTTACTGAGACAATTGGCAATGAATAAAGAGTCACAGTAGGCAAATGCTTAATTGAATTCCGAAAAGTCTCATTGCGTTGAATATCGGGGATGTATCGTGTAAAAGAAGCTTTGAAATTCCATAAAAGGGGCCATCATTCAATCTTCTTAGCCGGGCATTAATGACGGAGTGAACGGGTAATTACATTTTCCTGGGTAATTTGCTGCTTGCAAAAGGAAAGACAACAGGTCTGGCTGGCTAATCTCGCTAATCACGTCCTTGGAAAGAAAAAAAAAACATAAACTTGGTCCTCGGCTGGTGTGAGGCAGCAGGAAGGCTCCAGTACCACGCTGGGCTTCGCACGCACACACATTCACGCGCATGCACACCCTCCCCCCACATGCACACACGCCCCTTCCACCATTTGGAATTGGCCTCCCTGAGAAAGCTGTGCCCTTCCCAGCCCCCTCCCTGGGCGTCAGGGCTGGAACCCCACTTGACTACGTGGGCGCCGGCGTGCCGGTCCCTCAGCTCGGGCCACGTGTTGCGCTGAGCAGAACAGCAGTTGCGTGTGCGTGTGTGTGTGTGCGTGTGCGCCTCCGATCGCGGGGGAACCGTGAGTCTCAGGAGATGGATGTGGTGGCGGGCCCCACGGGGCCCACTCTGGGCCCTGCCCCCCCACTCCACGGGCAGGAATGCGGATGTTGGTTTTTTTCCACTCTGCTTCCCCCTCCCCCCCCACCCCAAGAGCACCTGCTACTTACTTGCGCCTATGAAAGCAGGGGGGGGGCTGGGCGCCCTGTCTGCATTCCGCACGCGTCTTTGCCTGATGCCACTCACTCCGCAGCGACCTTGGATTCCGAGGAAGGCAGGAATGGTGCACGAGGTATTTATGATGAAAGGATCAAAGCTACGCCTAGGGAATAGCAGAGCCTGGAGGACAGCCCCCCCTCGGCCCCCCAGTAAGGACTTAAGGACAAGTCCCCATCCCTCCACGGCTGTCCCCAGGAGCAGGGGTGTGACGTGATCCCCTCCAGAGAGAGCCAAGACTGGACCTCAGGTCACCCAGGGCCCCGCCTGACCGATCCCGGGCAGCCTGCGACTGGCAGAGCACCAGCGGGACATGCACGTGCGCGTGGGAGCAGGCACACCCTCCATCCCCACCCCCCAGTGCTCTGTCCATGCAAACCGGTGTCTTCCCCGCCCTCGGTCCCCGCCTCTCACACCCACGATTCCTTTTCATGGAAGCTACCTCTGGAATCCAGCCTTTGCAAAGCCAGCCCTACAGTTATGTCAACCACCGGGGAGGCTGAGACAGGAGGATCATCCATGAAATGCGGCCATCTCCAGCTACACAGACTCCTCCTGACACACACACACACAACTCCAAATGTTTTTTTTTTTTTTTGGTTTTTGGGTTTTTTTTTTCTGTTGGTCATGGGGCTTGAACTCTGGGCCTGGGCGCTGTCCCTCAGCTCTTCAGCTCAAGGCGAGCACTCTACCACTTGAGCCACAGCACCACTTCTGGTTTTCTGGTGGTTCCTTGGAGATAAGAGTCTCGTGGACTTTCCTGCCGGGGCTGGCTTTGAACTGCAATCCTCAGATCTCAGCCTTCTGAGTAGCTCCATATGTTGTTTTTTTTTTTAAAATCAATTGAGGGGCTGGGAAGGTGGCTCAGTGGTAGAGCGCTTGCCTTAAGCTGAAGAGCTGAGGGACAGCGCCCAGGCCCAGAGTTCAGGCCTCATGACCAGACCCGCCCCCACCAAAAAAATCAATTGAAGTTAAAGCATTTGCAAAAAACAAGTACATTTTATGGATAGGCAAGTGTCTTGTTCCTGCTAATCTGAAGGACCCCGCTCCTTTTCGCTTCTGCTATGCCCCCTGTCATGCTCCATTGCTGACTCTGCAGAATGGCCTGTGCTCTGCCTGTCTGTGTGGCTAACTGGGTGGGCCCTTGGATGTGAAAGGGTTCCGAAATGAGGTGCAGAGCTGGGCATGGCGGCATCTAGTCCCAGCTACTTTAAGAGATTGAGAATCACATGGGCTGTCCCAGGGCACTCCCCACCAGACTTGATTACATTTTAATCATTCATAATATTGTGCATTTATTGCTGTCATAATTCAAAGTGACCTTCCCTGACACATGCTTAACACTGCAATTCACAGGCACAACTAGGAAAATCTGCTTCTGATAGTGATTATTCAGAACAAAACAGCGGCTGGGAATGTGGCTTTGTGGTAGAATGCTTGCCTAGCATGCATGAAGTCCTGGGTTCGACAGAAAAAGCCAGAAGTGATGCTGTGGTTCAAGTGGTAGAGCACTAGCCTTGAGCAAAAGAAGCTCAGGGACAGCGCCCAGGCCCTGAGTTCAAGCCCCAAGATTGGAAAAAAAAAAATTAAGCAAATCAGGCTTGGGATGCTATGTGTCCGATGAAACAGATCTACATCTAAAGTTTCCTAAGACTGATTCTTTTTAATAGTGTTGAAGCAAAGCCATGTGCTGGGGACATCCAGTGACCCCAGTGACCCCAGGACACTGCGCTCTGGGTCTCAGTTCAATGCCAGCCTAGATGGAAAAGTCCACAAGACTCCATCCTCCAAATAACCAGCTGAAAGCCAGGCTGGAGGCATGGCTCATGTGGTGGAATGCCGGCCAAGCAGGCACAAAGCCAAACTCAAACCCCAGGACTGAAAGAACCAAAACGATCCATGAATTCCAAGTGGCTCTGATGAGTGGGTGGGATGGAAAGGGGGTGCCTCTCCCCACTTGGGGTGGGGGAAGCCAGAGCACTGGCCCCCAGCGCCGCTCGGCAGTAAAATCTTCAAAACACAGATCCAGTTTTGTGTGTGCAACTCCTTACTGGTCGCCATGGTGACAGAAGGCTCGGGCCTGGGACAGCCCAGCCAGCCAGCAGCCGGCTCAGCGGAGGGTCAGGGGCTGCTTTTGGGAGCAGCAGGTGGAGAGGCGGAATAAGGGAGGTGAAGGACCCACAGCCTCAGCCCCGGTGTGTGTGATTTCTAACAACCAGTCTGACAAGTAGGAAACCAAGTGAGAGCCCCGACAGGGGGACGCTGCCCCTCCCCCCCCCATGTCAGAGCCAGGTGGGGCGGGTGGGACGCCCCCTGCTGGTGGGAGCAGCTGCGGGCGTCGGTGGTGCCACACACCAGGGCCACAGGGACGGCAGGCCACTGTCAAGGCAGGATCTCTTTGGGGATGTGAGTGGGTGTGATCACCCCTCAGTACCTAGATGTGCTTCCTCTCCTGGTCCAGCAGCCCCCGCGGGGCTCCTCCCACCGCCTGTCAATCACATATAATAAGGAATAGAGAATTATACACCAATGTCCTGCACCGGAGCCTTCACAAACATCCACAAAAGAGCAGCGCCCCAAAACTCTGGAAGATGATTGAAGCCAGGCAGTTCTGCCCACTCAGCCGCCCTCGGTCCCCTTGGGTCTGACCCCCCCCCTGAAGGCAGAGCCCAGTGCCATCAAGCCACATTGTCACCAAGCGGTAGAAGGATGGGTGGTGAGACCCCAGAGCCAACGGAGTCCCTGGCCAGCACCAGGCTGATGCTGCACGCGCTTCCCAGGGGTTTTCTGTTGGACAAATGAGGCTTGGCATCCTCAGAATGAGATTATTTCAGAATTTACTGTGGCCTGGAGGCAGTGAGGAATGACAGGGACTCAGACACAGGGGAAAGCCACAAGTGCCGCACAGAGGCCGCGCCCACCCCGGCGCACGCGGCCGTCCCCAGCAGGATCCCAGCGTGACACCAAGATGTGCCCACGGAACCACAAAACACAAATG
The DNA here is from genome assembly GCF_000151885.1 of Dipodomys ordii. NCBI lineage: Eukaryota > Metazoa > Chordata > Mammalia > Rodentia > Heteromyidae > Dipodomys > Dipodomys ordii. The sequence continues at coordinate 2,464,511 of NW_012267223.1, forward strand.
ACCAGGGCCTGGGAAGATGGCTCAGTGGTAGAGCGCTTGCCTCACATGCATGAGGTCCTGGGTTCGATTCCTCAGCACCACATAAGCAGAAAAAGCTGGAAGTGGTGCTGTGGCTCAAGTGGTAGAGTGCTAGCCTTGAGCTGAAGTACTGAGAGACAGCACCCAGGCCCAGAG
>NW_012267223.1:2464978-2521587 GCF_000151885.1 Dipodomys ordii
TGGAAGTGGTGCTGTGGCTCAAGTGGTAGAGTGCTAGCCTTGAGCTGAAGAGCTGAGGGACAGCGCCCAGGCCCAGAGTTCAAGCCCCATGGCTGACAAAAACAAAAACAAAATGACCATGGGACCAGTGAAAAGACATGATTATGAATCCAATGGAAATTTGACCATAGAACCAATGGGAACCATGGCCACAATACCAGTGGAAAACGTAACCATGGAACCAAAGAGAGAACGTAATCACAGAACAAATGAAAAACATGACCACAGAGCCAGTGAAAAACTTTGCCAGTCTTCATCACCCCAAATTAAGGCAGCAAGATTATAAAACAGAAGGAGTAATCAGAGATACAAGTGCTCAAAGACCAGAGGAAGATGTTTGTGAAATATTCCAGAAAAGCTAGAAGATAAATAACAAAACTACAGCTGTTAGCCAGGCACTGGTGGCTGGTGGCTGACGCCTGTAATCCTAGCTATTCAGGAGCCTGAGGTCTGAGGATCGCGGTTCAAAACCAGCCTGGGCAGGAGAAGTCTGTGAGACATTTATCTCCCATGAACCACAAAAAACCAGAAGTGGAGCTGTGAGTCAAGTGGTAGAGCACCAGCCTTGAGCAAGAGCTCAGGGACGGCACTCAGGCCCGGAGTTGAAGCCCCAGGACAGGAAAAAAAGAAAAGAAAAGAATATATATAAATAGATAGATAGATATCCCTGAGGTGATCAAACAGCAGGCCTGCTAGACGGGGATGAAGAGCTGTGCACAGAGCTGTGTCCGGTGAAACTCCCTCGAACCTTGCTGGCCACAGACACTCACCTTGGGTAAAGACCTTTATCATCGCGCTATTGAACTTGGGATACACAGGATGTGGGTTGGGGGCTCGGCGGGGATTGGTGGGCAGGGGGAAGGGGGGGGTTAGTGGTGTCCGGCACGCTCACCCAGCCCACTTGTCAACCACGCTGTAGGTGGGACCCCCCACTCACAGGGTCATGGGTATCCCCCCCTCAAAGTGCACGGCCCTGCCCGGGGGTGGGAGCCCGCCAGCATGCTCTGTGAGCTCAGCGCTGCCTGCCGGCCTCTCCCCCATCCCCGCCACCCCCCACCCCACTCCTGGAGTCTATTTCACTCCATTTCCCTTGCTGCCAACCTTCAAAATGCCGAACGAGTGAGCGAGCCAGCGAGCACTCCACCTTCCCTGAGGGAAGTAATTTTGTCTCTTAGTCCTGAATGTCACCACAGAAACCCTCTCCGGGCCGGCTGCTGACTGACTGGCTTCTCCTCCTTCAGCTTCAAAGGCAAAGGGGGCACCCCCACCTCCACCCCCCCTCCACAGAGCGCCGGCCGGCTTTGGTGTTAAAATCCCAAGCTGCCATTGCCCAGCCTGAAAGAGACGCGGAGGTGATTGATCCACACGCAGAGTTTAGCTCTGAGGAAGCTGTGCGGTAAACATTTTGTGCAGCTGTTTTTATTTTTTTTTATGTGGGTGCTGAGGTCTAAGGAAAGGGAAAAATGCTCACATGATGACATTAGCTGCAGAAAAGGCAGGGAAGAGTCTGATTTCAAGTGTGTAAAAAAAGGGAACTTAGACAATTGGGAAAGACTATCTGGTATTTCAGACAGAGAGAAAGCGGAGACAATTGATTTACTTCTTTGAACGTTTCCATTTTTCCCAGTTTGCACAATCCTTGAGTGACACACAATTAAAAAGTGTTTAAAAAAAAAAGCACAGCCTGGCGCCGGTAGCTCACAACTGTCATCCTCACTACTCAAGAGGCTGAGATCTAAGGATCACGGTTCAAAGCCAGCCCGGAAAAGCCATGAAACTCATTTCCAATGAACCACCAGAAAACCAGAAGTGGTGCTGTGGCTCAAGTGGTAGAGCTCTGGCCTTGAGCTGAAGAGCTGAGGGACAGCGCCCAGGCCCAGAGTTCAAGCCCCACAACCGACAAAAGAAAGGGCAGGGGGAGGAGGAGGAGGAGGAGGAGGAAGACGAGGATGATGATGGTGATGATGCTGGTGAGGATGACGGTGGTGGGCAGAGAAAGGATTACATGGCAGCCCTTGGGTGGATCTCCAGCTGTCTTTAAGGGCAGTTTTAAACGGACAAGGAATCTGGGTGGAGGGGAAAGTCCTGTGCTGATCACTAAGCAGTCCAGGCCTCGGGCGTGGGTCCCCGGGGTCGGAGGTGGTCTGGGGACCACCGTGTCAGGAGGGGCTGGGGAGGGTGGGTGGGAGTGTCCCGGCTGGTCGTCATCCCAGAGAGGACCGGTGAGGCCTGCTCCAGCGGCTGCTCCGGGGTAGCGCGGGGATGGGGGGGGGGTACGGGGGGGGACAGGGGGGGTGTCTGTGCGGCCAGGCTCCGCTGTGCCCTCAGGGTGAAGTCACAGATCCCACCTGGCTTTCCTGGAACACAAGGCGATTGCAAGGCCACACAGACACAGGCCACGAAGCTCCTCTCCCTGCTCTCTTAGAATTCGGGAGCCCAGGAAAGCAGTTTCTAAGAAGCCACCTCAGGATGGGGGTGGGATCTGGGGACCAGAAGGAAAATCACCCAGGCGCTGGTGGCTCACGCCTGTCATCCTAGCTCCTCAAGAGGCAGTTCAAAGCCAGCCTGGGCAGGAAAGTCTGTGAAATTCTTATCACCAGTCAACAACCAAAACTGGAAGTGGCACTGTGGCTCAAAGTGGTAGAGCGCTAGCCTTGAGCACAAAGTCTCAGGGACAGCGCCCAGGCCCTGAGTTCAAGTCCCATGACTGGGGGGGGGGAGGAGGAGGGAAGAGGGAGAGCTAGCACCCTCCACCCCAGGCCTGGAGCGGGAGCTGGGACAGGGCCTTCCTGCCCGCTGAGACAGAGCTCGCCCGGCTGCAGTGTGGGGAGGACCCAATTGTGCATTCGCACCCAGCCTGGAGGCAACACTGCACTGCCACTGGGGATTGTGGCAGAAGCACCTGCTTCCTGTGGGCGGGACCGGGCGCAGCCTGGGCCCCTGGTCCTCCCGGGGAAAGCTGTCCCTCCCGGGGAAGGAGCCAGCCTCCTCCGGGCAACGACTGGGCTTTGTTCCTCAGAGATGGAGCCACTTCCAGCCAGGCCCCCGGGCTTGCTCGTGGGCACCAGGGGATTTTGAGAGGGTGCAGAGGCCTGGGCCGGGGATTTGCTCAGGGAGTTTATCATCGGGAAAATGAGGTGCGGGGGTGGGGGTGGGGAGGGGAACGGCGAGCATCAGTGAAGATCAGTAAATTATTCACACATCTTCTTCCACTCCAGAAAGCTTGCCAACAAACACCCTGAGATTTCCCCCAACCATTTTTAAAGAAGGCCAAAAAAAAACAAAAAAAGGAGGAGAAAAATATCATAAGGTTTAATTAAGAAATTAAACCGTCCCCTTCCTAAATACTGCATTCTGCATTCATGGCCTCCAGGAGAGAAAGGGGGAAGGGAAGCATCTAACCAACCACTCGAGGAAAGCGCTTCTCAAGATCTGCAAAATCTGATGCCCAAAATAGCCCCGCGGTTGCCTGGGCAACCAGTACGGACTCCCCCTCCCCCCCCCCAGCGCCGGCTCCCTTTGCATATCGCTGAGTATTTCTATCATGTCTTTCCAGGCAGAGTTCATAAACACGGCGGCATAATGCAGCACCTTATCACCGCTGACTTACAGCCCAGCTGCGCCCGGGGAGATAGCGGGCGGCAGCAAATACAATTTCATGCGGCGGGGCCAGCCGATTGATTGGGTGCCCTTCAGAGGTGATGCCACTCGGTGAAGTCAGCCCTGGATTCAGGAAGAAGGTTGGTCTCGCCCTCCTTCTGCGGGCTGTGGACGATCGGCGCAGGGTTCCTGCCCGGGAGTCTCATTAGGGCTGGAACAATTTTGCCCTGAGACAGGGATTAAACCACCACACCCGGCAGCTCGTGTCCCCCCCCCCCCACGCCCTCCTCTCCCCAGTCTAAGTGCCTGCTGGGCCTTCTTGAACTAATTACCCTCTCTTCCTGAGGATGGACTCCAGCTGGGGAGGGGCGGAGGCAGGGCGGGCAGATTTTTCTCATCTTTGCCTGGCTCTTCTAGGTTGTTTTGGGTTTGGGTTTTGGTGTTTTGAGGGGGGTAATGCATGGAGGGGTTCATGCAGGAAGACAGGGCACTCAGCCTGGCCTTGGAGAGCCCCTTCTGTCCAGAGAGGAATGTGCTGTTGTTTCGATTGTTTTATGCTGGTCCTGGGCCGGAGTGCCGTTCCTGAGCCTGCTTTGCTCAGTCTCTCCTTGCTGCAGCCTGGAGGCTGACTGTCCCTGGAGACCCTGTCAACGGTCTGGTCCCCAGGCAAGCTGCTGAGAGGCGCAGGGGACCCCGCCCTGTCCTCCTCCTTTTTTCCTTCCTGCACCATTTTCTCCATCTCAAGTTCCTGGTCATCACCCCAGCAGAAGCCCAAAACCACGAGCTAAGCACAAACCACGAGCCAAACACAAACCACAAGCCAAACACAAACCTTTTCTCTTGGTAACTTGTCTCAGGCATTTTGTTTCCATCGTGGAAAGCTGACAGAAAGGCTGCCCCAAGAAGCACTGCTCTCCATCACCCCCTCCACAACGGTGCCAAATCCCAGTCTGCCTTGTTTTGGTGGGTTTCCATCTTCTGGATATCCCCTATAAATGGAACCACACAATCCGTGACGGGTTTGTTTTTTTCACTTAGCATAATGTGTTGACGTTTATCCACATTGTATCATATATCAACACCTCCCCCCCCTTTTTAACGGCTGAATAGTATTCCATTGTATTTATATAACACAATTTATTTCTCTATTTGTCCACTAACAGGAATCTGGGGTTGTTTTCCAGAACATTCATAAAATATCAGTATTCAACTGTTTTCCAAATGGGCCATACCATTTCGCTCCTACCAGCAACCCACGATGGCTCCATTTTCTCCACATCCTGCCCCCGGTTATCGGTGTTGATTCCTGGCGGGTGTTCAGTGGTTTTTGTTATGGTGCTGACTCGCATTTCCCTAAGGACAGCAGGCCTGTGCAACTTTCCCTGAGCGTGGGGCCCCTGGGACACTGGGATGTGGCCTTGCTTTACTTTCTTGGCCCTCCCTGCAAAGAAGGGACACATCTTCCAGAAAGATCTTCACCCACAGGGCCAAGCAGTGGGACACCTGGGCCCCACTCTCAGTAGGGGTTATACCTCTGTCCTCAGCTCTTTCTGGCTGTGGAAGCAGAGAGAGAAAACTGTAATAGAAACCCAAAGGTTGTTTAAAACCACCAGGCATCACATTCTCTGCTACTGCAGAAGCAAACTTTGTGTGTGCACCCATGCATGTGTGCACACATACATGTGTAAGTGTGTGTGCACACGTGCCAGTACTGTGGCTTGAACTCAGGGCCTGGGCATGATCCCATAGCTTTTTTGGCCCAAAGCTGGTGCTCTACCACACATCCACTTCTGGCATTCTGGTGGCTAATTGGACATAAGATTCTCACGGACTTTCCCGCCTGGTGTGGCTTCAAACCACAATCTTGAGCTCTCAGCCTCTTGAGGCACGCCAGGGTTACTGGCGTGAGCCACGGAGCTCCTGCTACCATCTGAAGTCTCCCTGCCCCGGCGTCTCCCCCAGGAGAAGGGCCAGTGGGAAAGTTCTTTTTATTTTCCTTGCTAGCTGAAGGAAGTCTGAGTAAATCCTATTTGTTTTCCTCCTCTGGGAACATTTCCGAGAAAAGCCAAACAAGACGGGCTTTGTGTTGCAGGGACAATGAGGATCTTTGGAGGACAGAAAGTTCACCATTATTTCTCCCTCCTCTAAAACCTTACACCCTGTCACCATAAAGCATCTCCGCGGCTGTCAGATGATCGGGTCCCATGATCTATGGGAGCATTACGCGGAAGAAAATGGTGCTGAAAAATGACAGGGTGGCCCTGGGCCTCGGCCCCGTGGGCCTTCTCCACGCCATATTTCAGTCCTCCCATGCCAAACACCTGTGTGTCCTCCTCCATGTGACCAACCCAGTCAGCGCGTGAGCAGACACGGCCACGCCGCCCTCTGTCCTGGAGAAGAGGCAGAGGGGGCGCCGCTGCCCCCCTCAACCATCCCCACAAAAGACCAGAAGTGAGGGGGTGTGACCTTGAGAAGATGGGGAACCAGCACAGAAAAAGCCTCTTCTATGTCTGCCTCTCGTCACACTAAAACCGACTCCCCTCTGCCCATGGTCCCCGGGCACTGCCCCAAAAAGGGTTGCACCCCCTGAGACCCGCTTCCCAGTGAGGACTCGGCCCCCAGGGCGCCCCGCAGCCAGCTTAAGAGCCCTGGTGCCTAGATCTCACCTCCCACTCATAAAACCCAGCTCCAGGGGGCATGCCTGGTGGTCCACGAAGAATGCCTTGCTTCTCAATATGGTAGTGCACACCTGCAATCCCAGCCACTCAGGAAGCTGACAGGCAGGGGAAGGAGAGGGACCACAGGCTCAAAGTCAACTGGGGCAACAGAGCAAAATACACTGGAAAATGCACAGCCAGGCAAAGGTGTCCCAATCTTTACATCCCAGGGTGGATGTCCAGGGTGGGGTGGGGTGGGGTGGGATGTTTCCTTTCTCCGCCGATGTTAAAAACATAGAACAGCTGTTGGATACCAGTGGCTTACACCTATAATCCTAGTTATTCAGGAGGCTGAGATCTGAGGATTGAGGTTTGAAGCCAGCCCAGACAGGAAAGTCCGTGAGACTCAGACATACATACCTCCAGTTAACCAGCAAAAAGCGAGAAGTAAAGGCTGGACCAAGTGGTATAGCAACCACTTTGAGTGAAAAGGCTAAGGGACAGTGCCAAAGCCCTGAGTGCAAGCCCCAAGACTGGTATCTACACACACAAAGATCCCCCCCCCATACGTGCTGCATAAAACACTTGGAAAGAACAAATAATTCCCACGCAAACAGCAAAAGGAAAGGCAATTTTCATCAGCTGCAAACCCATAAATCTTGATATGTTTTATGAATCTCACTTACATTTCCTGTCTGACTTGTGCATAAAGCTTCTCCAGATTTATACAAGCCAACTGCGTAAGTCATCCCCTTCCCAAGCGAGCTCTCTATCTTGATGACCTTCTGGAAACCAATGACGGCCTTTCTGTTGTTATCCATAATTGGAAAAGCACCGGAGATAAGAAAATTTATGACAATAAATGATCTACCTGGGCAAAGCCATAAAGAAGCCGGGGTGTCTGGAAGAAGGGCTGAGGGAGGAAGGCGTCTTCACCCCGTTTATCAAATGTTATCTCCGTCGGCCAGGTTTCCCACGCTCCTGACACCCGTGGCCGGGGCGTGTGCAGGCCGGTCCTGGACCCTGCCAATGAAGGTCAAAAGAGACACAGTCTTCCCCACCACCTGACTCCTTTCCTTCATCCATTCCGGCTCTTTCAATGGCGTTGAAGATGAGCAAAACGCCGGGTGCCGAGGGCTCAAGGCTGTAATCCTAGCTACTCAGGAGGCTGAGATGTGAGGATCACAGCTTTAAGCCAATCTGGGCAGGAAAGCCCAGGAGACTCTCATCTCCAATGAAGCACCAAAAAGGCAGAAGGGAAGCTGTGGCTCAAGGGATGGAGTGCTAGCCTTGAACAAAAAAAAATCCTCGGGGGTAGTACTGCCCATGCTCTGGGTTCAAGCCGCAGCCCTGGCACAAACTAAATCAAATCAAATCTCACCAGATCTCTCCCAGACCTTCAGCCCCTCTCGTGCCTTTTCCAAGCCCTGGAGGGAATCCAGCCTCCTGCCACTGGAGCTCAGGGCCCTGCAAAGCGGCCCAGCCACCGCCCGGGGCCCCGGGGCCTTGCTCTGTCCCTAGCACACACCAAGCCTGGCCCCATCTTGAGGTCTCTGCATTTGCCTGGAAGTTTCCTCACAGTAGTGACTCTTAGTGACTGCAATTTCAGTGGAGATTCACCAAGAGGCGCACCTGCCTGGACTCCTTCATAAAGCAGCCCCGGCCTCTGCTATTTTGGAGTAGACTCTCTCTCTCTCTCTCTCTCTCCCCCTCCCTCTTGCTCTCTCTTTCACACCCAGCTCTGTTACAGAAGCTGGCACACCCGTAGGTGATTGGGGGGGAGGGGGAGGAGGGAGGTTTGGGGGAGGGGTTGACCCTCAGCTGACTTTGGGGAGCAGCTCTGGCAGCTGAAGGCACCTCCCACCATGGCCTCAGTGGAGGACAAGCAGGAAATGAGCTTCTGGGGATGGGGGGAGAGAATGTGGGGACCTGGAATGGGGGTGAGGACATTTCCTGCCACTGTGCTTTCTACCCGAGGCCTGCCTGCGTGAAGTCCAGAGCCAGGGAGGCAGGGCCCCTCCCCACTCCCCCCTCCCCCCACTGGCCCTGGAGAAGCCAGAACTGGACCCGGGCCTTCCTCCAGGGAATCTCGCCCCATCTCACCGGCTGCTCGCCCCCCCCCCCCCACGGAGCTGCAGGCCCAGGACAGCCTCAAGCATGGCTGTCTGCTCAACGGCCACCTTGGCAGAGGAGACATGGCTTTTCCAGAGACTCGCAGCCCACTCCAGCCCTGTGGAAGTACACTCCCCCATCCTTGGGGAACCAGGACTTGGGGGAGCTCTGCCATGAACTTGATCTCTCTGAGGGGTGGGGGGCGGGATGCAGGGGAACTTTTCGTTTCCATGGCAACAGTGGGGAAAGGCCTAAGCCAGTGCCAGCACCCCAGCCCCGGCCCCCAGGATGGAGCCGGTCAGGCTGCCCTGCAGCAGTGGCCTGGGGGCCTGGTGCCCCAGGGACGGGGTGGGGGGGAGGCTGGGCCCTGGGGAAGGTCCCCCAAGTGGCCAGCAATGCCCCCCCCGCAGTCAGCTGCCCTCTCCACCCCTCCCGCCTGCCACAATGAGCATGCCCTTGCGTCTTTCACTCAAGGAATCAATCTGGAATTTGAGCTAATGGGCACGTGGTGGGTGCCAGCAAAAAGTGGTTGGATCTTTAACAGAGCTGAATAGGGTACTGGGCAGATGCCAAGGGAACACCAGTGTGCTGTTCCCTCCCCCTCTTCCCTTCTCCTCCCTTCCTTTCCTCTCCTTTCTGTAGTCTCTTCTCTCCCTCTTTCTCCACCTCTTGTCTCTCCCTCCCTTCCTGTCTCCTGTGTCTCTCCCTCGCCATTCCTTTCTCTATGGTCCTCCCCCCCGCCCCCCAGGATCTTAGGTGCTGGAGTGCTGGACACTCGGCCTCTGGTAAGACACAAGCCCACAGTCCCAGCTGGCCCCTCCTGTCCTGCGCCACTGGGCTCAGAACCACCTCCACAACCCAACTCTCTCCTCCCTCATCCGTCCCCACAACCCCTGGTGTGCACCTGCCAAGGAATCTCCCAAGCCCCCATAGATGGTGGCTGTAAATGTTGAGTGCCACTTCACAGAGTTGCAAACCGAGGGTCCCACCCATCTCAGAGCCCAATCCCAGGGCAAGCCTGCCCAGTCCACCTGGCAGAAGAGTTTCTATGGATACAATATGTGGCAAGCTGCAGAGTGGGTGCAAGGCCCATCTAAAAAACACAGTGAAAAAAACAAAATGCAGAAGCCAAGCTCACCACTGTAATCCTAGCTACTCAGGAGGCGGAGCTCTGAGGATAATGGTCAAAACCAGCGTGGGCAGGAAAGGTCTGTGTGACTCTTATCTCCATGAGCCACCAAAGAAAAACAGCCAGAAGTGGAGCTTTGGTTCAAGTGGTGGAGTGCCAGCCTTGAGAAAACAAGCAACAACAAACAAAAACAAAAACAAAACTCAGGGGCAGTGGTCCAGGGCCTGAGTTCAAGCCCCAGGATTGGAGAAAAAAAATTAGGAGAAAAAAAATTAGGAAATGAGGCCTAAAAGGCAGCATGCTTACCTCGCTTGTGCAAGGCCCTGGGTTCAATCCTCAATACCTCAGCAAAGAAAAAAGCAAGTGGAAGGCAAGGCCCCAGGGCAGGGCAGGGCAGGGCAGCCCCCATCTCAGATTGAGGGTCTCCAAGGGCCTCTGGAGCCTAGCTCAGTTCCGGGCTCAGTTGAAGCATGTGATCTGGGCTAAGCCAATCAGTGGGGCTTCCCACCCCGTTTCCACAGTGATTGGCTCAATGGCAGGCACCCCGACCAATCCCGATAAGGCCTGTGCCCTCCTCAGCAGGGAGAACAAAGAGACCCTCTCACAGCCCTGGCCGGGCCTGGGAGCGGCCGGCCCGGAGCCCTGCTGTGCGCGTGCAAACACGTGTGCGTGCGTGCACACACACACGTAGACGCCGGCTGGGTCCTGGCGAGGCAGGAGGGCGCCCCGGGAAGGAAGGCCCGTCACCGGGCTCCAATCTGTGCTTCCAGGCTGGGGGCTCCGCCCCGTTCCCATCTGCACACCGACCGGCCGCCGCAGGGCGGCCTCCGCGAGGGCCCATCCCGGCTTCGCAGGTGGGGAGCTGGGCTCAGGAGCGGGGGTCTGCGTCCCCGGCTCCCACCACGCACCGAGAGCCGGTGCGGGCACACGCGGCCCACCCCCGTGCCCCAGATCTCCCCCTTCGAATCCCGGAGCCGTTCACAGGCATCGAAGCCGAAGCCAGAGGGGCCTTGGTCCTGTCCAGGGACCAAGGCGGGGACCAGCAAGACTGTGCTTGTGCGGGCTGGGAATTTTGGTGGCTCCCAGGTCACAGGTCACCAAGTATCCCAGGTCACAGGTCACCAGGTATCCCAGGTGGCAGGTCACTAAGTATCCATTAAGTCGAGAATCTCCAAAGGAATGAGAACCATCAGTTTGTTTTCCACAAAGGAAAGGACACTTTTTCAGAAGTGCTGGGACAACCGTCTTCCATACCTGGTACTTTATTAAAGTGAGGCTGGGTGTAGTGGCTCATGCTACTTGGGAAACTGAGAGGGAGAGGCCCATGGTTCTAAACTAACCCTGGCAAAAAGTTAGTGAGACCTCCTATCAACTCACAAGCCAGGCATGGGATCTTGGGCCTGTAATCCTAGCTATGCGAGAGGCATTGCTAAGAGGAATCCTGCCCTAAGTGTGCATGCGGCACACACACACCTCACAAGACACTACCCCCCAAAATAACTAAATGCAGCTGGGCACCGGTGGCTCACACCTGTAATCCTCGCTACTCAGAAGGCTGAGCTCTGAGGATCGCAGTTCAGTGAGTTGCAGTTGGACTTCCCCTCTGCCCCTGTAGTCACAGAGGGCAGGCAGAAGCTCGGGGTGTGGAAATTGAGGTTTGACTTTATCCCCGATTCCATGATGCTCCCTGCTGTGTGGGCCTAGAGGCTGGGGGAGGCATCATGAGACCCCATCCAGGCTGAAAGGCCCCCCGCAGGGGTGTGATTTGTGCCTGCTTAGGTGAAAGGTGGAGGGGAGGAAAGGGCAGGGCTAAGCCAAGGTGGCCCAGGAGGGGGAAGAGCGGAGGCTGGCGGGGGTGCCAGGTGCCACGTCGGCAGCCTGCCACCACTGCCTGCTGTGGGGGGGGGGGGGAATGAGACGAGAGGCAGAGGGCTGGGGTCCATCCAGGCTTAAAAGCACCTGACCTGGTGACCCCTCCACTGCAAACTAAAAGGGGTCACAGGCCTCTGACCCAGAGGAGTTTGGCCCAAGCCGTATGCATTCTGCCCTTTGTTTCAGCTCCCTCTGCAAGCCCGAGGCCTCGAAGCTCCTCTTTGTTCCCCAGAGTGCCAGCTTCCCTGAGGCCTGGTGTCCATGCCCGGAGCCCTCACCAGAGCCCATCCACACGTGTGCCGTGCCGTGGGCCCGGGAGGCTGAGGGGAGCGCAGGGAGAGGTGAGGAGCCACAGAGCGCAAGTCCCCTGGGCTCCAGGTTACCCGACGCCTCCCGTTCTTGTTTAATGGAGCCATCTCAGACCAGCCCTTTCCCATGCAGTTCTCCATTCACTGAGGAGGGATCTGAGGCCCAGGAAGGCAACGCCGCTGGCCCAGCGCCCCAGGGCCCCAAAGGGGATGAGAGAGACCCAAACCCAGGCAGTTTGGGTCTGAAATCTCTGCTCCTAAAACAGTGCTCCTGTGGCCAGGTGCACAGGTGCGGGAAGTGGCTCGTGTGTGGCCAGCTCGCCCCAGAAGCCTTACCCAGAGCCACACACAAACACCCCCACACACATATATATCCCCCAAACACACACACACACATACACACACATACACCCCCAAACATACACACATACACACACCCCCAAACACACACACATACACATATACCCCCAAACACACACACATACACATACCCCCAAACACACACACACATACACCCCCAAACACACACACACATACACCCCCAAACACACACATATATACACATATACACCCCCAAACACACACACATATACACACACATACACACATACACCCCCAAACACATACACACATATACATACATATACCCCTAAACACACACACACATACACACATACACCCCCAAACACAGACACATATATACACATACCCCAAACACACACATACACATATATACCTCCCAAATACACACACATACACACACACCCCAAACACACAATACACACATACACCCCAAACACACACATATACACAAATACACCTCCCAAACACACACACACATACCCCAAACACACACACCCCCAAACACACACACATATACATACATACACCCCCAAACACACACATATACACATATACACCTCCCAAACACACACACACATATACATACATACACCCCCCCAAACACACACATACATACACACATACACCCCCAAACACATACACACATATACATACATACACTCCCAAACACACACATATACACCTCCCAAACACACACATATACACACATATACCCCCAAACACACACATATACACACACGCCCCAAACACACACATATACACACAGACACCCCCCAAACACATACACACATATACATACATACACCCCCAAACACACACACATATACACATACCCCCAAACACATACACATATACACACATACACCCCCCAAACACACACACATATACACATACACACACCCCAAACACACATACACATACACACCCCCAAACACACACGTATACACACATACACCCCCAAACACATACATATATACACATACACCCCCACACACCCCCACATCCATATCCACAGGCATACACACACACACACACACACAAGGTAAGAAGCTGGAGGGGGGCAGAGCCCACACCAGCTTCCCAGCCAATGAGACAGCCCGGCTGGCACCCCATTCGGCCTAGCCAACCTCCCTGCCTTAAACCAGTCAGCTGATGTCCACTTCTTCAAGGGCCCTGGCACCCGTGTCCCACAAGGAAGCAGGCGAGGGGACAGGAGGAGGGGCTGGTCCTCACCGCGAGGAAGGCAGGACACAGGTGACCTGCCGGGTCATCGCAGGAAGGTAGGGGCTGGCGGAGGGCAGGGAAGGCCACGACCTGGCCGGGCTGGTGGACGGGCCTGCCTTGGCCACCCACCTGGCAGCAGGCGCTGGGCACACAGCCAGGTCACAGTGCTGGCGGCCAGGACTGAAGCTGTGGGTGGGTCCTGGCAGGGAAGGCTGTGTACAGAGCCTGTCTGAGGGATGCAGTGCACCCTGTCTACAGAGACGTTATCCTGGTGCACACAAGCCTGGGGGTCCCCAGCTCCGCCTCTGGTGACCGGTGGAGAGCCCCCCTTCCTGCCCTGGAACAGGAGTCACAGAGGAAAGGACCCCAGCCACCCACCATGGCCCCTTGCTTCTTTGAGCCTCGCACTGTAAGTCACACCTGTAATCCTAGCTACTGGGGAGGCTGAAGTTTGAAGTCAGTTTGGACAAATACATGAGATGCCATCTTGAATTAGCGGGCAAAAAGCGGAGCTGGGGGCATGGCTCAAGTGATAGAGCACCAGCCGAGCAAGCAAGCCGAGCACGCATGAGGCCCCCGGTACTGCCAAAAGGGCTGTTCCATTGGGGCCATACACCCTGCACCCCAGTTCTCACAACAGGGGGCTTTGCCAGGCTAAAATGGGAGCCTCAGGCAAGGAAAGTAATCAGAAGTCCATTTTCCAAAATACAATCAACATCAGTGGACTTACCCTGGGACTCGAGGACTTCTAGAAGGAATTCGTCCCTCCCAGCAGCACCCCCTCCTGTAGCTGTGGAGAACTGCAGCCTGCAGAGCCCCGGACGCTGGGTACCTGGCCCCCCCAGCCCACTCCTGTTATACCCACAGCCAGTGCCCAGGGATGACCCTAAGGATGCCCTTTACCATCAGACCCCATTTCCTCCTTCCAGTTCCACCAGCAGGGTTCCTCCGGTGAGTCCTCAGAGGTGGGCCGGGCCGGCGTGGTCCCCCTCCTCCCAGGCTGGGTCTCCATGCCCCCCCCCCATGCCCAGGTCTCCTCCACACCTGCCGTGGCTTCCCCGGACACTGTCAGGGCCTGGACGGCACCTCAGCCCAACTCCAGAGCACAGACATCTGTCTTAGGTTAAGTTGGGAGAATGGAGGCAGAAGTAAAAAATAAAAAAGAAAAAGCATAAATGTTCCCACGCCGCAGGTGTGACAAGAGGTGCTCAGCTCCTGGGATTGCTCCCGTGAGGCCTTGCTCCAGCGAGAGCCGTGGAGGCCTGGCAGGTGCCCAGCCTCCTGTCCCTCCTCCCGGCTCCCAAGACGGAAGCAGAGCGCTGCGGGAGAGACTGGCCCAGGACAAAAGAAAGTGGAGGCCAGGAGGCCCAGCCTCAATCTGGCCTCTGGGATTACGCTAAGCTCCTGACCTTCCCACACCGAAGGGTGGTTATCTGCGTTCTCTGGACGCAAACCCCAACACCTGCAAGGAAAACCCGCCCTCCTCGGCTCCCAGCCACGCCCTCCTCTGCTCCCAGCCACGCCCTCCTCCGCTCCCAGCCACGCCTTCCTCCGCTCCCAGCCACGCCTTCCTCTGCTCCCAGCCACGCCCTCCTCTACTCCCAGCCACGCCCTCCTAGGCTCCCAGCCACGCCTTCCTCTGCCCTCAGCCCTGCCCTCCTCGGCTCCCAGCCCCACCCTCTCTGCTCCAAGCCCCGGCCCCTCGGCTCCCAGCCCCACCCTCTCTGCTCCCAGCCCCGCCCTCTACTCCCAGCCCCGCCCTCCTCGGCTCTCAGCCCCTCCCTCCTCGGCTCCCAGCCCCGCCCTCCTCTGCCCTCAGCCCCGCCCTCCTCGGCTCTCAGCCCCGCCCTCCTCTGCCCTCAGCCCCGCCCTCCTCGGCTCCCTGCCGCTGGCCTCCCGGGCTGGGGACCCAGGGTTTGGGGACATACCTTTTTGCCACACCCCGAGCACTGAAGCCACCTTGGGAGCCAGAGCCATACCTGTCACCTGTGCGCAACCCGAGTCCCGCGTCTGTGGGGCCTGCGCTGGGGCCGGTTGCTCCAGAACATTCTGGAAGATGGAGGTCCGCCGACCCGTGGGGAAAGGACCGACTGAGAGGCGCGGGAGGACGCCACAGCCCGGCGGTGCTCCCCGGGGCATGCCGGGAGCGGGGGCGGGCCTCCCCCTCCCCGGCGCGAGTTCGAGCCCCGCGACCGGCAGCAGCCACAGCAAGCTCGGCCGCTGTCCTGGCGAGACCGTCAGTGAGGACGGGGAGGGCAGCCAGTGCCCGCCCGCCTTTCCTTTCTCGTGCTTTCTTTTTGTGCCACTGTGTGCCAAAGGCCTTTGGAAAAGAGTTAATTACCGCCCCTCGCTGCGGACCGAGGCTTGTTCCAACACGTGGCTGTCATTCCCTGTCTGCACAGCTGATTTACAGCAGGGCTTAATTAAATTCTCCCAGCGTTCTTCAGCCTCTCCAAAGACAACACCCGAGCAGCCCCGGGTGTTTAAAATGTCACCTACCGAGACATAGCACCTCTCTCTAAACAAACAGGACAGTGATCAAACCTGGGCTAATTACAGTGGCTTCGTTATTTGTTTGTATGTTTTAATATTTAATTGCTTTCATGTTCATCCAATTACCAAGCAACCGCAAATAGAAATGAACTTTTTATCAGTGTGTCCCCAGCTCCGCTAATAAGCAGGCCCGGCTCCCGGCCCGCTGAGAGGATCGGAGCCTCTGCTCAGCCCAGTGGACAGGCGATTCAATTAAGGGGGAGCCCAGCCGCTCCCACCTGTCCTGGCTGAGCTCCAGCTTGCACAGAGCCCAGAGCCGCCCAGCACTGCAGGGCTCCTCCCGCTAGGCTGCCTCCCAGTGGCCACCCAGTGGCCCCAGTTCCTTCTGCCACCCTCTTGGGTCTCAGGAGGCAGCGCGACGTTCTCTATAAGCTGCTGCCTTCCCTACAGCTTCAAGGGTCTGCAGCTCATTTTTCAGAGATTCTGGAGCCTTCTGCCAAACTCCCTGAGGACCTGTGGAAGGTGTGCCTTTGCAGGCCAGGCACCACCCTCTAGTAAGGCTGTGGGAACAAATGACTTGGCAGATTCTGAGGGATCCCCTCTCCACCACCCCCACCCTGGACCCTCAAAGAAAGCCACCTCACTGTGCCCTCCAGCCCGCCCATCGGACGCTTGCATCCTGAGTCCATCCCCGGAACCTCCCAGAAGCTCGGCAGAATCATACAAACAAAGAGATGAAGCGACTCAGGAGGCTGAGATCAGAGGATCACGGTTTTAAGCCGGCCCAGGCAGCGAAGTCCAAAAGACTTTCATTGCCAAGTAACCAGCAAAAAGCTGGATGTGGAAATGTGGTTCCCATGGTAGACTGCCAGACTTAGCAGGAAAAACAACAGCATGAGGTCCCGACTTCAAACCTTGGTAACCAGGGAGAGAGAGAGAGAGAGAGAGAAAACCCTTAGTCTATCTGGTCATCCTCAGCTATTCCAAACTAGACGCACGTATTCTAACTCCAGCCCTAATTCCACAGCCTCATGAGAAGTTGGCTTAAACCATTCAACTTTCCAAAAATAAAAATAATCTTTCTGTGGGCTTTGGTCTTATCTCTGGGGCTCAGCTGTAAGCTCCTGCAGGGCGGGGGGGGGCTGAGAAGTGAGCAGGGGCTGCCCCGGGCCAGCTGGTCTATCGAGGGGCCCTGACTGGCCTGGCCTTCGAGGAGTCTGTTTTTCCAGGGCTTGGAGTGTCCGTCCATCACAACACCCTGCAGCATGTCTCTCTTGCTGGGCATTGGGGTTTCAAAGGCAAAAAGGGGACAACCACAGAGCCAGCTCTGCCCTTGGGTGCCCACAAATACCTGCCAATCAGTGTTGGGGTGTGTGAGGACAGAAGGCGGGGCACGGGGCACCCCAGCGCGGCCCTGGTCCAAGGAGCTGCCTACCCAGGGAACTGGCAGCGGGGGGAAAAAGACAAAATTTCTGTGTGTGTTTTTTTTCAATTAGCGCAGAATAAGGAGGCCCTTTGGAAAAATCCTTCCTAGAGGCCCAGGATTTATGCAAATGAGTCCTAACAAGAAAGAGACGCTAATTGGT
Organism: Dipodomys ordii; assembly: GCF_000151885.1. Taxonomy (NCBI): domain Eukaryota; kingdom Metazoa; phylum Chordata; class Mammalia; order Rodentia; family Heteromyidae; genus Dipodomys; species Dipodomys ordii. Next base: position 2,482,362 of record NW_012267223.1, read on the forward strand.
CCCAGCAGAGGCGGGGGGGGGCAGCAGGGGCGGCCTGCTCGTGAGCTGACTGCATCCGGGGCCCGAGGCCAGCACAGGCTGTCAGCCCCCCTCGCCTCACTCACTGGAAATTTCCACCTTCAATCTCAGAGTCATAACCAGGGGTGTGGTAAGAGGCGGGGCCCCACGGCCGGCTGGACCTCAGGAGCTGCGGCGGCTGGCAGCCCGGCCCAGGTGGGCCCTGTGGAGGACAGGACGCACTACCTCTGCAGGAGGGGATTTGCTCAGCACCTTGCCACCAGAACCTACCGGAGCCAGGAGGGCGGGGCCAGGGCCAGGGCCAGGCCTGCCCTGGAGTGAACAGAGGGAAATCAGCCAGGTAGGGCCCACGTGAAGAGCCAGGCCCAGACAAGGGCCAGTTCGAGGCTCAGCTAGTCTGGGGCAGCAGGAAATGAGTATAGAGCACACAGCTGGAAGAGACAAGAGAGAAGCCAGTCCAGGCAGTGAGGAGGCCCAAGAACCCCTGCCCAGAAGACAGGGTGGATCATGAGGGTGGAGGAGAGGCGGCGCCTAGCAGGAAGTCTATGCTCATGAAATGCTGTTGACTGAGTGTGCGGGTACCGAGCACGCGGGTACTAAGCGCCTGCAGGATTGCCTGCAGGAGGTTTGCTGGGCTCCTGATCTGATCTGGAATGTTCCGCGCACTAAGGCTGTCTGGTAGAGGACGCTACAGAGTTCTGATAGCTTGCACCTCCCCCCAAAACATCCCAGGGACGTTTCTGGTCTGAAATATTCTTCCGCAGCCCTGTCATTCCCCCTTCAGGAAGCAACCCAGAAGACCGGGTGCAATGATCGCAACCAATTCAAGAGATGAACTTTCAAGAAAGACCCGGATGGGCCGGGCGCGGCAGCTCATGCCTGTAACCTCAACCTCACAGGATGGTTCCAGGTCAGCCTTGGGCAAAAAAATTATTGAGACCCTATTTCAACCAACTAGCTGGGTATGGAGATTCATGTCTGTAATCCAGCTACTCAGAAAGTGGAGGCATGAGGTCAATATAATGACACTGCAGCTTCTTTATTAATGAATCATAAACCCATGGTCACTGGTCCAAAAACCACCCCCGTCTCACACCTGCCATCCGAGCTACTCAGGAGGAAGAGCTCTGAGAGTCACGGGTTGAAACCAGCCTGGGAAAGAAAGTCCGTGAGACTCTGGTCTCCAACTAACCAGCAAAAACCTAGAAGTGAAGCTGTGGCTCAAGTAGTAGAACACCAGCCTTTAGTGCAAAAGCGAAGGGTCAGTGTGAAGTCCTGAGTTCAAGCACTGGCACAAAAGCAACAACCACCCAACAACAACAAGAAGCCCAGGTGCGTGTTCGCACCATCTGCAGCCGCGCGCCCGCGCAGCCCTGGCCCCATCTGTGCTTAGAGGAAATGCTCCGTCTCAGGAAATGGCTCTTGACAGTGAGAACTCAATTTGTCTCAAGTTCTGGGACTTCCTGAATTCTTTTTTTTTGTTTTTTTGATCCGGTCATGGGGCCTGAACTCTGGGCCTGGGCGCTATCCCTCAGCTCTCAGCTCAAGGCTAGCGCTCTACCACTTGAGCCACAGCGCCACGTCCGGCTTTTTTCTTTTTGTTTATGTGGCGCTGAGGAATCGAACCTAGGGCCTCAGGCATGCAAGGCAAGCCCTCTACCACTGAGCCACCTTCCCAGCCCGACTTCCTGAATTCTTGACCCCGATGGCGTCACGGACTCGGGATTTGCAGTCTCAGCTGGTGGGGTCCTCATTGCTTCTCAGCGAACGGTGGCTGGGGGCTGCAGGCGTGACTCCAGGACGGACCTGCCGCCCCCAGGGGAACCCCCAGCCGCCCTTAACCCCCCCTGGCCGGAGGGGGTGTCTGTCTCGTGGCACATGCTCGCCATACATGCTCATGGTGCATGCTTGTGATGGGTGTGATGCTTGTGATGCTCACGATGCACGCTCACGGTACATACTTGTGCACACTCATGGTGCATGCTTGTGGTACACACTGATGCTTACTCGGTGCACACGACACACACTTGTGATGCACACTTGTGCACACTGATGCTCGTGGTGCACACTTGTGCACGCTGATGCTTACTCATGGTGCACTCATGGCACACAGTTGTGCACTTTTGCACACTGATGCTTGCTCATGGTGCACAATCTTGATGCACACTCATGCACACGCTTGTGGAGCCCACCTGTGCACAAAGATGGTTGTTCATGGTGCACAATCATGATGCACACTCGTGGAGCATGCTTGTGTACATTGATGCTTGCTCGTGGTGCACACTTGTGCACATGGATGCTTGCTCATGGTACACACTCCTGATGTACACTCATGGTGTACACTGGTGATGCACACTCATGGTGCACGCTTGTGGTGCATGCTCATGGCACATCTCCTGCATAGAGGCTTCCAGACAATGGAATGAGGTCTGAGCCCTTGGGCTCCCCTGTCCTTCCAGATGGCTGAGCCGGCTCTCAGCAGGTCCCTTTGAGAGGAAAGGCCACCACAGCACATTCAAGCATGCACAGTTGACTGGAGGAAAAGAGGGCCACACCCCTGGCGGGGGCTGGGAAGGAGCCGGGTCACCCCGTGGAGGCCATGGGCCATGGCATATGCAGCCCTGACTGGGCGATCTCCTGGGCGCGGCTGTCGAGGGCTGGAGCTAGCAGAGGAGATATTACAAATGATGCGATCTGATTACACTAATTACTAATAATGGCCCCAGCCAGGAACCCAACCACAAGTCAATTCATTTTAAAAGCTGTATAATAATGTTTAGGATAAGGAATTAATTTTTATAGCCACTAGAGCAATTGAACTTCCACTGCAACACAGATTTATTACAAATTGAATTTTCCCCTCAAGTGGTTAATGTAAAGAGTGTGTGGGTAGAGCTGGGGGGAGGGGGAGCCACTGGTCTTGCTCCCCCCCCCACTGAAACCAGCGGTGGGGGCTTGGAGGCGTGTGTGCACATGTGCGCATGCATCTTGTGCTCCCCAAGGAACATGTGGCTCCCTGGGCCTCCTCCCTCCCATTCCAGGTGTGGCCTTGACCTCGGAGGTTGGGCGGGGCTGGGTGCCCCACCGTCTGGAAGAAAAGGCGGGGAACCGCTGGGTTCTCTTCTGCAAGTCTGCCACACCGTGAAGGGACTTCTCGGTGGCTCCCATGCCAGGCTGGGTGGCAGTGCCCCTGCCCTGCCCCTGCCCTGCCCAATGTCACCCACACCCTGCTCTGTCTGATGTCACGCACCTGCTCTATGACTCTGTCAGCTTTTGGCCAAGTTGGGCCTGGCATCAGGCACCCAGACTTCGACTTTTTTTGTTTTGGGGTTGGCACCAGGGCTTGAACTTGGGGCCTGGGTCTGTCCCTCAGCTTTTTTACTTGGGACTGGTGCTCCATCACTTGAGCCACAGCTCTACTTTCAGGTTTGTTTGATTTTTTGCTGGTTCATTGGAGATAAGAGTGGCATGAACGTTCCTGCCCAGGCTGGCTTTGAACCGCGATCCTCAGATCTCAGCCTCCTGAGTGGCTAGGATTACCGTCATGAGCCAGCCATGCCCCGCCATTCTGATGGATTTTAACTGTCCTTTAGCTGTTTCACTCAAGGCTGGTGCTCTACCACGAGCCACAGCTCCACATCCAGCTTTTTGGTGGCTAATTGAAGATGAGTCTCTTGGATTTGCCTGCCCGGGCTGGCTGTGAACCGTGATCCTCAGATCTCGGCCTCCAAGAGTAGCTAGGATGATAGGCGTGAGCCACTGGCGCCTGGCAAAATCAAATTTTTTTTTTTTCCCATGGCTGAGGACCGAACCCAGGGCCTTGCGTGCGCGGGGCGGGCGCCCTTCCGCTGGGCTAAACCCCCAGCCCCGCAAAATCAAATTTTTAAATGAACAACAGGGTAACTGCACAAAGATGGAGGATTCTGGATGTTATACTAACCTTCGGGGCCTGGGAGCGAAGCCCCACATCACCCCCCCTCCCTCCTGGGGGCCCCACAGCCGCCGCTGAGGGAAGGGCGGCAAATGCCAACCTCGGGCCTGGAGGAGAAACTATTCAACTGCCTATTTGTTCCGAGAGAGAAAGAGCACAATGAATGACTAGAAAGCCCCTAAATTACAAGTGTGGGTTACAGTAATTGCTAAATTACAGAGCTCCAACTTTATCAGATACCCCCCCCCCCCCCGCATCAGAGGCTTCCGGGACTGCCTTGAACCGACACCAGCGCTGCGCTCGGGATGAGCCGGGTGCGCAGCGGCAGCAGCAGGATCTGAGGAGAATGGAAGCCAGGACTTTGGCATTGGGGGCCAGGACCCTGCGATCAATGGGGGCCAGGACCCCGCGATCAGTAGGGGCCAGGACCCCGTGATCAGTGGGGGCCAGGACCCCGTGATCAGTGGGGGCCAGGACCCCGTGATCAATGAGGGCCAGGACCCCACGATCAATGGGGGCCAGGACCCCGCGATCAATGGGGGCCCGGACCCAGGAGTAATTTCCCGGGGAAGCACCGTGCAGCATCGCGAGCAGGAGCTGGACAGACGGAGGTATTGGTGGGTGTTGAATTTGGGGGAGCAAAGTTAAGTTGGCTTTGGCCCATGGATTTGGAGTCTGAGGGTTTTTTTCCAGGTTGACTTAGTGCACGGGCACAGGCAGAGCGCCCTCTGTCGGGGGACGGTGTCCCGGCCACAAACTCCACCTGAGCCTTGGAAACAAGCACCCCCCCTTTCCTTAAATGGCTGCCGGCCAGGAAGTGACCCCGCCTGCCCCTGCCCTCCCAACCGGGGAGACCTCATCCTGCCTTTAAAGGGAGTGAGCCGGTGGCTCACGCCTGTCATCCCAGCCACCCAGGAGGCTGAGATCTGAGGATCGCAGTTCGATGCCACACCAGGCAGACACATCCCAGAGACTCACCTCCAATGACTCAGAAAAAAATAAAAGCCAGAAGGGGAGCTGTGGCTCAAGTGGCAGAGCACCAGCCTTGGGGATGGAGTGGGGGAATGGGAGGCTCCCCATCTCCAGCCCGGCCACCCCCACCCCAGCGCAGCATGCTCGGCACTCAGCTGGGCTGGGCAGAGGCCAGTGCTCAGGCCTCCACAGCGGGGCCTCTCCTGGACCCGGACAGAACTAAGCGCTGTGCCTTCAGGCTGGACGGATGCCTTGCTGCTGGGTATCCCTGAGGGGCACAGCCATGGTCTGTCCACGAAGCCATTGCCCTGTGGGGTCTCGGGTTTCTCCAGTGGAACGGGGCTCTGATGCTGGGATTACTCATGGAGACGGAAGAGGCCGAGGCAGCGTTCCATGAGCTGGGCCTGGTGCAATGGGCCAGTGCCGGGAGAGGGGGGGGGGAGGGGGCGGGGAAGGAGGGGGAGCAGGTGGCGGCGGCCAGCACGGTGGTGGGTAATGAGCGGCTCCCTGGCAGCCAGCGCTCTCCAAGTAATTAGTTTTTAAACCAGGCAGACGGTTCAAGAACCACTTACTCGGGGCAGCTTTAATTATTTATGCTCCGTCTCCTGAAGATTACAGCGTTCTCTGAGAGGGGGAGGGGAGGCGTGCCCTAGCTGGGCAATCTGTGGTCATTCAGCTGACACTGGTCTGCAGCCCAGTGGAACTTGCTGGAAACCGGGGTGGGTACAGCTAGCTGGGCAGGGCCCCCAGGACACATGCTAGGCTGGCCAGGCTTGCAGCCCTGACGGTCCAGCATCAGGCTGGGAACAGGTTAAAGAGGCAGCACACCTGCCCTGAGTTCAAATCCCAGTACTTACCACACACACACACACACACACACACACACACACACACACACACACACACACACAGAGTCCAGACCTGGAAAAGAGACAGCAAGGCCACTTTCCAGGGCTAAAGGATAAAGAAAATTCTAGAACCTGGTACAGGTGGGTGCCAGCTCCAGGGGGCCCCCAGCACGGCTCAGAACCCACCGTGCTGTGGGCTTGTCACCGTGTGAACGTGGAATTCTACGCCCAGGCCCACGGGTGGATCCAGGGTGTGACAGAGCTGAAAGGGGACCCAGGGCCTGTCCCCTCCTTCTCCCCTCCCTCTCTCTGCTTCCTTGCTGCTATTGGGCGAGCAGCTTCTCTTCCTTTCGCCATGATGTTCCGGCCTTGGCACCTGACAGGCCCCTCTCCCTCCGTCCCCCCTGACTCCGCTAGAGGCGCCTCCATGCCATCTGGGAGGGAGACCTCCTGGCCCTTATCTGAACCCATGTTCAGGAGATGCGGGCTGCAAGGCTGTGTCTGGGAGAGCAGGGTCATACAGGGCCACAGGCAGGCTTGGCTCCAGGCCCGTGGTGTATGCAGTTCTCAGGGACAGCACGCAAATCCCCTGAAGGGGGCCCTGCCCTCCGGAGACCTGCTGCAGGAGGGAGGGAGGAGAGGAGGAAGAGGGCCAGCCCTAGAATAGGGCCCTCCTGACTCCTGACCCTGGACTTGGGCCTGCAGGTCTGTCAGTTTAAGGACCCAGAACTCGCCGGGCGCTGGTGGCTCATGCCTGTAATCCTAGCTACTCAGGAGGCTGAGATCTGAGGATCGCGGTCCAAAGCCAGCCCGGGCAGGAGAGACCGTGAGACTCTGATCTCCAATAAACCACCAGAAAACCGGAAGTGGCGCTGTAGCTCAAGTGGTAGAGTGCTCGCCTTGAGCTGAAGAGCTGAGGGACAGGGCCCAGGCCCAGAGTTCAAGCCCCACGGCCAAAAAAATAAAAAAAAAAGGACCCAGAACTCTGCCCCCCGCCCCCCCCCCCAGCCCAGTGCAGAGCAGCTGTCTGACCATGCCTCTAGAACCCACACTGTCTAGAGGCAATTTGTTCTTCCTGGATGGAACATCCGCCAAACACGGACCCTTTTGTAGCGCTCCACATAGGAAGATTACTTTTGTGCTGGTCCTAGAGCTTCAACTCAGCGCCTGGGTGCTGTCCTTAGCTCCCCCCCCCCAGGATGGTGCTCTAGCATTTGAGCCACAGCTCCACTTCCAGCTTTTTGGTGGTTAATGGGAGTCTGTTTCCTGCCTAGGCTGGCTTCAAACTACAATCCTCCATCTCAGCCTCCTGAATAGCTAGGATGACAGGCATGAGCCACCGGTGCTTGGCTTTGACATATGAAGTCTTAAAAATTTCAAAAAAAATAACTTACAAGGTTGCTCACAGCGCCTCCTTGTGGAGACTCTGGAAACCCACCCGGCTTCTCACCTGCTCCCCGCAGCTGAACCACCTCCCCAGCTGCCAGCCCCCTCCCCACCCCGCGCCCCTTCCTTTAAGAAATGCTCTGAGCCACCCCTCCCCGGCAAGTTCTTATTTTTGCATTTTGTTTTGCCAGTCTTGGGGCTCAAACTCGGGGCCGGGATGCTGTCCCTGAGCGTCTTTTCTGCAAGGCTAGCGCTCTACCGGGGCTCCGGGCCCGAGCCGCCCTCCTCCTCGGGGTCACAGACGCCCTCCGTGCGGGCCGGAGATTGCATTAGAAACCTTTATTTCAGGAAATACGTTTCAACACGGTTGTCATTTATACAAAAAGACGAATTCTCAGGAGGCACATAGCAAAGGCCATCATGGGTCAGCCGGTGAAGGGGAGCTTTCAAACTCTGGGTTCAGAGAGGGGCACAGAGCCATCCCAACCTGGGATGCTGTGCCCCCCCTCTCCCGGGACCCCCGGACTGGGCCCTGGTGCTGGACACTTCGTTCAAAGTCTTGGTTTTGGCAAAAAACAGAAAACATGGCAAGTTGGCAAGTAAACTGTTGAGCTGAGGGTGGGGCGGGTCTCGCCAAGCTCGGGTGGGGATGGCTGCCACCCAACGCAGGAACACACGCGCACACACGCTGGCATGCACGCCCCCCACGCCTCCCACCATCCGCGCGGGCTCCCGGGGTCCGGGACACACACGCCCGGTGGAGGCGGGGGGGAGGGGAGGCCGGAGGGAAGGAAGTGATGGCAGCTGGGGGGGGGTCTCCCTGGGGCGCAGGCCCAGGGTGTCATCACGACCCTGCTGCACGCCAGCCCTTGGTCCTCCCGCCCCGGGGGTCTGGCCCGAGGGCACAGGAGACCGCAGGCGGTGGGCCGGGTGGGCCGCTCCCGCATGCAGATACGCTTCTGGAGGTGGCGAGACTCAGCGTCAGAGTAACCAGCATCTCTGGCCAAACCAAAGACCAGACAGACAGACAGACCTCCCTCCCCCACATCCAGGTAGGGCAGGTCCCACCCGTGCCCCATCTTCCTTCCAGCACCTTTTCCTGGCTTTCTTCTTCAACTCCTCCACCAGAAGCACTCACTCGGGCTTTCCCAAGACTCAGGGTGTGGAGGGGCCCTCTCTGAACCTATTACCCAGAGCCATACGTCTGGAGGTGGGGGGGGGAGGATGGGGACCAGATGAGTCCCTCCCTGCAGTCTGTCCCTGTTTCTGGCTGGGGGAGGGGGAGGGGTCCGCCGGGCGCATGCGCGGCCAACGGCTAGGATCAAGGCACTTTCTGCTTCAGTACGGCTTCCGGGTGGGGCCGGGGGATCTGGCCCGTCCAAGCCATCGTGGAAACTGGGTTGCGTAATTTTCTAGCCTCCCCTTGGGAGCAGTGAGCGAGGGGCTCTCTGAGTTGTGGCCCGTGCCATGGGGGGGGGGGCTCCGGGTTCACCTGGCTGGGCCGTGTCCTTCCCGGTCACTGCCTACAGGACGGAGGGGTCTGGTCCCTGCAAGTCGGAATGCGGGGGGCGGGGGGCACAGACAAGCTTTCTGGCTCCCCGGGGGGCGGGGGTGGAGGGTCAGATTCCTGGGTCCTTTCCTCCAGCCACTGTCCAGCCTCTCCAGTCCTGGGCGAGGCCCGGCGGGGCCCTGCCCGGCCTGCGCCACAGCCGGTGAGCTGTGGCACTGACACACTGAGGAGGTGTCCCCACGTGGAACCCGGCTGCGTGGGGAGGGTCGGAGCAGAACACGTGGAAGAAGTGATATAAAATAAGACGGGGCGGGGGGTGGGCCTGGGGGGACTGGAGGAGTCGGGGGCAGGGTCCCGGGCGCGGGTGGCGTCTACATCTCCTGGGCTTCTGACTCTTTTTCGTCCATGCCATTGGCCATGGTGCTGTGACCCTCGTTGAGCCGCTTCACGCGGTACGCTTCGAAGTGGATGCTGCTGGTGATGTCCTTGATATTCTGCATGTGCGTCCTGGGCCGGGCAGGCTGGGTGTCGGTGGTGCGGCCTGGCCTCCCGGGCCTCCGCACACCCGCACGGGCTCACGCGGCCTCCCTCACCCCGCGCCCTCTCTACGGTCAGCCTGGGGCTGCCCAGGGCCTCAGGGCCTCTGCCTGCTCCCCAGCCTCCCACCACTCAGGGGCTCCGGCCCGGACTCACCTGATGAGGAGGTCCCGCAGGTAGGCAAACTCACAGTGCATGGTGTTCTCCACTGCGGACAGGGGACGGAGGGCGTCAGCGTCCGGCCGATGCCGATGCCCTCACCCCACCCTGGTCCTCCCCTCCCGTGTCCAGCAATCCCAGGCCCAAGAGCCGCTTCCCAGGACAGCTCCCCGGGGGACGGAGGCCCTGGCGGCCCCACCCCACGCTGGGCAGAGGGGCACGGGATGGCGGGACAAACTCAGCTTCTGCGCGCTGTAAGATTTTGGTTCTTTTTTCCTCCCATCCGAGACTGGGACTCGAACTCGCTATCTGATGCTACACACTTGTTGGCAGAATGCTTCCAGCCCCTGTGGAAGGTTTTAGCCTAGCAGCCGAGAAAGGGGGGGTATGCAGAGGAGAGCCCCGGGGGGGGGTGAGGGTCGGCCAGGCGGTCCAGCAGAGACCCGAGGCAGGGCGGGGAGCGGAGCCAGGACTGATGTAGTGATTTACAGAAAGCCCAGGCTCTCTGCTCTTATCCCCCACGGCTCTGCCCTGCCACACACGTGCTCGGGCTCACAGGAGACACACAGAGACCGTGCAAGTGGTCCTTGACCCCCAGAGCCAGCACAGCTCAACGTGACACATGGCCGCCGGGGCAGCTCAGGACAGGGCACGGCCGGCTGTGCTGTGACCCACAGAAGACCTCCCTGCAGGGGGTGGGGGATGGGGCGGAGCAGGCACACCCCGCGCTCTGAGCATTCCTCTGCTGCAGATGTGAGCGAAACGTGGGTAAGGCGAGGGGGGGTGCCTGGTGGAGATGGAGCAATGCCCTGATGCCCTCGTGTGACTTAGGGCAGCACCCCCGGGGGATTCGAGGACAGGAAAGGGGCGCAGTGGCGCTAACCAAGAGGGAACCAACAGCAAGGCAGAACCTCCTAGCGCCCAGACCTGACGGGCGATCGGGCCCCCAAAGGCCAGGTCCCTGGTCAGGGGCACACGCGGGGCAACCCTGGCATGAAGTCATCAGGCTCTGGGAGGCGCCCAGGGTCCTTATGAAAGGCTGCCGGATGAGAGACGGCCCCCCAGCAAACCTCCTGCGAAGGCTGCAGGCTGGTCCTGTGAATTTCCCAACTATTTCCTGACACCTGCCATTCCCCAATTGGCCACCAGAGAGCAGTAGATACACGTCGATGTGGATCCACCCCCCCTCCCCCCCAACCCCGAATTCTCAACCCCCCAAATCATGTCTTTCACACAAAGGTGCTGAAATGCAAGATCTGGGAAGGGGAACACGGGGGGGGGGGGGGGAGGAGAATCAGGGAGGGCCGGAGGGGGCAGAGCCTAGGAGAAGCCGGCCTGACTTGGCGCAAACAAAGACCCACTTGTACAGCCAGCAGCCCTGGCTCAGGGCGCATTACAGGAGAGGCCACGCACTGGAGAACATCGCAGGGTGATTCAGACAGCATCTGGCTGCACCCCACCTGGTGACACCCACACAGTGGGCACAGCAGGGGCGGGGCTGCGGGAGCACCCCAAAAAGGCCTGTGCACCGCTTCCCATTCTCATCCAGCTGCAAACGCCCAACTCCTAACTCAAGAGCCTGTAGTTTTGAGAGCCACCTCCCCTCCTCTTCTCGCTATTAAGAGGGAGGAGGGCCGGGGGACCCGGGGAGAGGGGTGGAAAACTCCAGAGTTAAATTGAGATCCTCCATATGGAGCGCATGCCCTGAGCTCGCGGCCCAGGCAGTGCCGGCTGCCTTGGAAGCCCTACCTGTCTCTGGGATTTCCCCACTTTGCTGGAACCATCCATGGTGGACACTGAGGCCCAAACTCCGACTCTCAACTGTGCTCCTTCTCCATTCAGCCTTTCAGCCAAGCCGTTCCCCAAGGACCCAGTGGCGTTAGCCCCTGGCCTGCTCTGTCCTTTCCTCCTGCGGTCTCACAGCAGGGTGGAGAAAGCCCTGGATCCACCCCCAGGCGCTGCCACCCCCCAGAGGGGGCCCATCTGGGCTGGGAGCAGACTCAGCTCACCCCTGACCTGTGTGGCTGGGACTTGCTTTGAAGTGTTTGCATAGTGAAGGATTTCCAAGCTGGCCACCCTGAGCTCCGGCAGGTCCCACACCAACGCCCCTGTCGGAGGGGAGGCTCCGAGTGCAGCCTGGGGGGCCCCACGGTCTAGGGTCACAGGGGTGACTGGCTTGTCATCCGATCTCTGGCCCCGGCCGGTACCTTCGATGGTGCCCCACTTGGTCTTCCTCCCCAGGATTCTCTTGCCGTTCACTTGGTACTCGTGGTCGCTGCCCACCACAGCAAATGGAATCATCTCCTGGGAGGGGACAGCGGGTGCGTGTCACGGGCCGGGAAAGGCCCAGCCCTTCCCTGAGCCCTGGGGACCCTGCCCCTGGGACCCCAGAACTGAGGGTCTTGGCTGGGAGGAGTGGGGGAAGACACCCCGCCCTCAGTGTGCACCGCCCACTGGGGATGTGGGAACAGCACCAGCTGAGCTGAGCGCGTACCCGGAATTTCTCGTTTACTAGCCGGTCCTCGGAGTCCTCGTCGAACTCCTTCTGGGGGTACACGTCGATGCCGTTGGAGAGCAGGTCCGCCGTGATCTGGGGAGGGAGGGGAGAGCCGGGCCGCCGCGGTGAGGCGCTCTGCCCGCCGCCAGCACTAGGCCAGCAGGGGTCGGCCACCTGGGGCCCAGGGCCCAAGGTTGCCCCAGAGACCCGAGACCCTGACAGCCCCGGGAAGCAGGGGCAGCTGCAGATCTGTCCACCCGAGATGCTGGAGAACCCCAAGGAGCTCTGGGCCCCGGTCCTGGGTGTCCTGTCCAGCTCATCACAGCCGCACCCCCACCCCCAAAGGTTGCTGAGTTCTTCATTTCTGGACCCTTTTTGTAGTAGCCTCCAAGGTCAGCATGGGCCCCTCCCCTCCTATAGTGGCAAGGGAGGGGGTAACAGCCCCCCCACCCCCCCACCCCCGCCATGGCCTCCCTGGCGCTTCCCCTCCAGTGCGTCTGACCCTACCTCCCTAAGCATGTGGGAGCCCCCCCCCACTGGCCCTCACAGCTTGTGGAATCCAAGGGCTTCCCTCACACCCATTGGGTGGGAGCCCAGACTCCTCCATTAAGTTTCCAGATGGTTCAGAAATAGGGCACTGTGGGCTGGGAAGGTGGCTCAGTGGTAGAGCGCTTGCCTTGCATGCTCGAGGCCCTGGGTTCCATTCCTCAGCACCACATAAGCAAAAAGAAAAAAAAAAGCCAGAAGTGGCACTGTGGCTCAAGGGGTAGAGCGCTAGCCTTGAGCTGAAGAGCTGGGGGACAGCGCCCAGGCCCAGAGTTCACGCCCCACGACTGGACCAAAAAAAAAAAAAAAGAAGTAGGGCACTGTCAGGACAAAGTAGCCCAAGCTGGCCACAGCTTGTCTCCAGGGTCCCGAGAGGCAGGGACAGTGGGGAGGCCCCAGGCCCCTACCCGCTGTTTGAAGTAGGCCCTCTCCTCCAGGGTCAGCGTGTCGGCCTTGGCGATGACAGGGACAATGTTGACCACCTTGCTCAGGCGCTTCATGAACTCGATGTCCAGGGGCCTGAGGCTGAAAGGGCACAAGGTGACACCACTCAGGCTAGGGTCCTGGGGTGACGGGACTCAGGCTGGGGTCCCGGGGTGACGGGACTCAGGCTGGGGTCCCGGGGTGACGGGACTCAGGCTGGGGTCCCGGGGCTGGGGTCCCGGGGTGACGGGACTCAGGCTGGGGTCCCGGGGTGACGGGACTCAGGCTGGGGTCCCGGGGTGACGGGACTCAGGCTGGGGTCCCAGAGTGACGGGACTCAGGCTGGGGTTCCAGGGTGACGGGACTCAGGCTGGGGTGACGGGACTCAGGCTGGGGTCCCAGAGTGATGGGACTCAGGCTGGGATGTGGGGTGGGGTCCTGTCCCGGGACCCACACCTGGTGGATGCTGGCAGTGACAGTTATGTTCAAGCACTGGCCGAGTGGGGTGTACGGGGGCTTTCAGGGGTACCAGTAAGCTGAGGCATGCGTGCGTGCGTGCGTGTGTGTGTGTGTGTGTGTGCATACGCGCAAGCGTCCAGTGCAAGGCCAGCTAGCTCCAGGCACCCTGTCCCCCACCTGCCCTTCCCATGCCCACACATGAGGTAACCCTCGATTCTGATGCCATCTTGCTTTGACTGGCTGGGACAGGAAAAGAATGGGGGCCCCCAAGACAGGCTGGTGGCTCCCCAGCAAGCCTGAGGTCTGACATGGGACAGGGCAGTGGAAGAGAGGCCGGTGGAGCCTGACAGAGTGGGTGTCTCTGTCCTGCTGGAAAAGCACGCTTCCAGGCAAAGCTGGCCAAGGACCACCCATCCCCTGGGACTGGGCGCTGGGGGCGGAAGCCAGGCCCAGGGCCCAGCGGGGTCCTAGCCCAGAGGGTTAGCTCTGGGGGACCACCCTTGGCTAGCCCAGCCGGCATCACATCAGGGCTCTGTCTCCCTCCTCAGCCTAGGCAGAGCTTGGGAACGGCCGACGGGCGGCCACAGGACCCTAGAGCAGCAGCTCTGCCTTGCGGAGGTCTCACAGCATCCTGTCTCTGGTGGACTGCTGCTGTTCCCCGTGGGAACCCCACCTCACTGTTAGCCCAACAGACCAGCAGCAGCTGCTGCCCTGGGCCTCAGGAAGAGGTGGCCAGCAGGGGGGCAGAAAGGGCCCTAAATCCTGAGCACACACAGGACTCCTAGGGAGCTGAGGACTGACTGGGAGGGAGGAGACACCCCTCCGTGCCTCCCCCCACACCCGGGCAAGGCATCCAGGGCAGGGCTCTGGGTGCAACTTCAGGGTGGACAGGATGAGAAGACAGTCTGGGCCTGCAGCAGCTGTTGCCGAGCCAGGCCAGGCCACTGTTCTCCCTGCCTTCCTCCAAGTGGTCCAAGGGACCAGGGTGGGAGGGTGGTGAGTGGGCGTGACCACTGAGTGGGTGTGGCTACGCCATGGGAGTGGCCACTGTGTGGGTGTGGCTACAGAGTGGGAGGGGCTCTGGTGGAAGTCTAGTAGCTGAGTGAGGCTGGCCTCCAGGGGCGTCTCACTTCACTTAATGGCCGCACCCCCCACCCAGCTCCCCACAGCTGTGGGTGCCGAGCGGAGGACCCGTGAGGACCACCCCGGGGGTGGTGGAACCCCAGAACCCATCCCCAGGACCAGGGCCCTGGAGGGGACCTACGAGTGGCCGGTGGCGGGGATGAAGTAGAGGCAGCAGTGGACGCGCGTGTCTGGGATCCGCCTCTTGCGGTTGATGTTGACCTCCTCCTGCAGGTACCTCTCATACTGGTCGTTGATGAATTTCATGATGGGCTGCCAGCTGTGTGGAGAGACCCCGCTCAGCCTCACATGGGACCCTCTGCCTTCATCCCCTTTACCCCAGGTCAAACCCCAGAACTCGGGCAGATGCTTGGCGCTCTGCTCCCACCTTCCCCATGCTGACCTCTGACCTGGGGGGCGGGGACTCGATTTCTATGGTGATTCCACTTTGAGTCTTTGGAGCTCAAGGCACAAGGCTTTAGCAGCACATGGGCCCCAGGTCCCTCTGGTTAGGTGCCCTCCAACCCCCACCAGCTCCCAGAGCCACTCACCAGTTCTCATTGTTGATGTGGTCTCCGAAGCCGGGCGTGTCGATGACCGTCAGCTTCATGCGAACACCCTTCTCCTCAATATCTGAATAACCCAGAGCACTGGAGTCAGAGGCACGTCCCAGGGGAGAAAACAATCTGCCCATGGAGCCCAGGGGGTCACCACCGGCGTGTCCCCTTCCATGGTTCCTGGTGGTATCTACGGGGGCACTGGCTAGAGGGGCCAGAACCAATCATCTCCCAAGACTTAAGATGTCCAGGGGATCCCAGTGAAGCCCTAGACTCGCCTGACCAAACTGGGCTCCCTTTGTTCTGTGGAAGGAAGGGCCTCACTGCCCAGTCCCCGCCCCCACGACACAGGCCCCACAGCCCAGTCCGACCCCCAATGCCCAGTCTCCACCCTCAATGTCCAGGCCCCGCCCCCACAGCCTAGGCCCCATCCCCGGGTGCTGACCGTGGGTGATGGACTTGATCTCGATGGTCTTGGGGATGCGCTCCTCAGAAGAGGGCTGCACCGACTTCCGGCTGATTTTCGACTTGAAGAGAGTATTGATTAACGTGGACTTCCCTAAGCCGCTCTGCCCTGAGGACAGAACAGAGGAAGGCTGCTTGGTGAGCTTTCCACCAGGGTGGTTGGTGGGCAAGGCTACGGCGATGCCCAGGCTCACGGCACGCAGGCCGTCAGTGCCCAGCGAACTTGCTCAGGGGGCTTTGCCTCTGGCCGTGGGTCCAGTGACACAGAGAAGAGACAGCTGGGCTCCAGTGCCTAGCCCAGCTTGGCCACGGAGGCCGAAGGAGGCTCCGAGACACGAGGCCCAGGTGGGAGCAGCAGGCGTGGGCTGTGCCTACAGACCCAGCTTTGAGCCTGGGCCGTGGGTGAACACACGTGCCCAGACCCCTCCTACCACCCCGTAGAGCAGCCTGGGAGTTCAAATTAGATGATGGAGCATTTGCTCCTGAAGCATGAGTCACCATGAGGACCGCCCGGGCCCGGGGCTGGGTCCCAAGGCCAGCAGGTGCTTCTGCCATGGTGACCCGGGCCACTGCAGCCACCAGGAGAGGGAAGAAGTCTCCAGGGGCACCTGCCAGGCAGGCAGCTGAGCGAGGCTTCCAGGAGGCCGCCAGCCGGGCCTGCTGGGGGTTCGGGCTGAGCTCCTTCGGGCCGAGGGCCACAGTGGACAGAAGGAGGAGCTCAGCAAACACCTTGGTCCAGGCAGGCGTTGCCGGTCACAGCTCGGGCCTGTTCACCCAGGGGATGCCAGGGGTCCGCAGCAGGGCCCCTCTGCAGAGCCATGGCCCTCCGTGGGGCGCATGGATGCTCACGAGCGTTCACGCTCTCCCCCGTTTTACAGAGGAGAGGCTGCCCCTCGGCGCTGGCGGGGGGGGGGGGATGGCGCGGAGGACAGCTCCTGGGGACTCACCGACCACCATGATGTTGAACTCGAAGCCCTGCTTCATGGCCTTCCTGCGCATCTGCTCCAGGATGGAGTCGATCCCCACGTAGCCGAAGTCCACCGGGGCCTTCTCATTCCGCGGCGCGGGCGCCTGCTTGAGCATGGCGTCTCGGGAGGTGTCCGCCATGTCGCCCACACAGCTGGGAGCCGCTTCAGAGGCTGGGGAAAGAGGAGCAGCGGTTCAGGGTGTGACAGAGCCCCAGGGTGCCCTCAAACATCCACATCGCCATCAGATGGAGAAGCTGAGGTCCAAGCAGCTCGTCCAAGAAACCCATGGGGAAGGCAGGCCCAGGGCCACGGTGGCCTCAGGCAAACCACACCCCGAAGCCACGCTGCGCCAGGCTCTAATCACCTTCTCTGCCAGCAATGCCTGCCCGGACCGCTCTCCTCCGTGGCTCCAGGCGGGCTGAGAACACTTGAACCGCCTTCCCTCCGCTCCCCATCCACAGGGCCAGGCAGGCAAGGAGAGCGCTGGGCCGAGCCGGGCTGCTGACCACCTAGTCCACCCTGCCCCCCATCCACAGCCCAGCCCAGCTTCTGCTTTCAGGTCTGCAGACTGGGGTGAACTTCCGGTACTCGGGGCTTCCGTGAGCATCAGAGCAGAGCCTCGGCCCCTCCCCTGGGTCACACTTGTGGGTCAGAGGCTGGGGTGGCCAGAAAGGAGCCCCAAGCAATGCCACTGGACACCCTCGGCACTGCAGCCCAACACAGGGGCTCAAGGCTTCTTCCACTGGGGTCCGGCTGGGACCTGGGGCCCCCAGGGACCAGCCAGGGGCCAGCTGCCACCCCTCCCCCCGCGCTGCTGTGGAGGCACAAACGCCCCACCACGGAGCCACACACTGCTTTGACCCCAAAGCTGCCCTTGCCAGCCCGTAGTGCCTGGCCCTGGCAGCGCCCGCAGGCTCAGGGTCTTCCCTGGTCCACAGGACACCAAGAAGGCCCCCCTCATTCTCCAGCGCTCTGCTGGAGCGCCCTACACAGGTACCGGGCGCCTCTTCAGACACCTGCTGGGCAGGGGTGCAGGGGAGGGGGAGGGCAGAGGGGGCAGCGTGGGCACCCAGCCTTCCAGGCCTCCCAGCGAAGAGGCCCCAGGCAGGATTGGGTTAAATTGCTCTTCTTCCTGGTCAGACACCACACTTGGGGGTCCCCCAGCCAACAGCTGGAGCCCTGATGGCCCTGGCCAAACCCTGTGTTCGCTCCTCTTCGTTCTGCTACATTGGGGTGACTGGTGGGAATCGAGATTTCCCCCCTCCCCCAGGCCCAAGGTGGGGGACAGAAGGAAGAAGACGAAATTGCAGCAAAGGGGGCAGAAGCACTATGCCCGGCCACCTACTCCCCAGCCGCTCCACACGGAGCGCACACAACCCCGCTTCCAGGAACCCAGGGCCAATAAAACAACAACCAGCAAATACCCATGCCAGGAATTGATTGCCAGGAGGAGCCCCAGCTCTGGGCGCCAGGCTGCCAACCCCGCCCCCACCCAGCCCCGCCCCGCCCCACCCCGGGACACTCAGCCCTGCAAGGCAGCAAAAGCAGGGGCTCTGCTCCCTGCTCAGAAATATCCTCCCCAGCTTCCAGCATCTTTAAATAAACAAAGACGCAGTGTTGCAGCTGGCCGAGGAGCTGTGGCTTTGAGGCCCCGCTTCCTGGAGCCAGACAGGGGCCCTGCCTTACAGGGCAGCGGTTCAGCCCTCACCCATGTGATTGAAAATTGCTTCCATCTGTCTGTGGGTCTGGGAGCCATTTTGCCCCATGCTGAAGCCCACCCCACCCCCCCTCCTTCCCCTCCCCCCAAGTGAGGCAGGAAGGTCCGCAGGGGCTCCAGGTGGGCCCTCCGCGGGCACCAACCAAACATCCCACCCACCACGTGCCCCACAGAAGCCATCAAAGCACATGGACGCCCCTTCGTTGCTAGAAGTGACCCAAGGTTTCTAGCTCCTCACACACTCCTGCAGGCCCGTCCTCTGGGAGCCTGCCCAGCCCTGCAATCAGGACCGTCACCCAGAAAATCACCCGGGGCCTGGCCAGCCCCCACCCCCCATGCCGAGGCAGCCGGAAACGATGCCGATGCCGGAACCCACCCACGCCCTGCTTCCTCGCAGCCCCGCGTCTGCCACGGGCCAAGGGCAGCTTGTAAGCAAAACATTATCACCTTAACCATCTCAACGTAGACTTTTGGGGAGGGGAGAGGTCAGGCAGACACAGGCTGTGGTGCAACCAACTTCCAGAATGTTCTGAGCCTGCAACAGTACAGCCCTGTGCCCAGCCTGCTTCCCGTGTCTGAGTCTGACCACGCCGAGGCCTCCAAGGCGGGATCGTACGGTACTTGCACTTCTGTGCTTGCCTATTGTGTCTCTTAGCACAGCGGCCTCACGGTTCATCCGCAGGGGAGCGTGTGCCAGGATTTCCTTCCTTTTCAAGGCTGAATAATATTCCTTAAAACCGGCATAGGAACGTTTTATTTATCTGTCCGTCCGTCCATGCACGTCGAGGCTGCTTCCTCCTGTAGACTTGTCTGTAGCGTGACCACCAACGCGCACACAGCTGAGACCTGCTTCTTTTCTTTGTTTCGTTTTTGTTTTGTAGGTTAGGTTAGCCTAGATTTTTTTTTTAACTTGGTGCCAGTGCTGGGGCTTGAACTCAGGGTCTGAGCGCTGCCCTGAGCTGGCTTTCTTTGCTCAAGGGGAGTGCTCCGCCACTTGAGCCACAGGCACCCTTTCGTCTTTTTTGGTGCTTAACTGGAGATGAGTCTCATTAACCTTCCTGCCCAGGCTGGCTTTGAACTGCGATCCTCAGGCCTCAGCCTCCTGAGCAGCTAGGATTATAGGTCTGAGCCGCCGGCGCCCACTGGCTTGGAGCTTTTGATCTTCCTGCCTCAGCCTCCTGAGTGCTGGAATTACAGGTGTGCACCACCAAGCCCAGCAGTGTCTGGGCATAGCCATTTTTTACTTCCGAGGCACTGCAGGTATGCTCACATTGGGCTTCAGAGTGCTGGAGACTAAGCTGTCAAATGAGGGACCCCCATTTTTTTTTTACTTAATTTTCACTCATTTAAACTTAAATAGCTACGCATCCCTAGCAAGAACTCTGCTAGATGGTGCTAAATCCTGCCCCAACCCCATCTGTGACAAACAAGGTTGGGATCCAGGCAATGATTACCCCCCAGCGCAGTCAGGTCAACAAGAGACCCCACAGACCCCACCAAGACGGCAAACACACACAACCTGGGATACTTGATGCGCACCGTGTTCCCCCTGTGCAGATCCTGAGCTCCGGGCCGGGTCTCCCTGCCTGGGGTCCAGGCAGCGCATCTCCTGACACCCCAAGCCCCTCACGGACCTACTTGAAGCTCCCACTGCGACTGGCTCTGCTCTCAGGGCGTTTCTAAATTCTAAGTCAACAAGCAGTAGATACAAACATCCAAGGCCAGGCACCAGGGGGCCCGTCCACAGTCCCGGTACTTGGAAGGCTGAGGTAAGACTCCCAGGCCAGGCAGTAATACTTGGTTCAAAAAAACTGACCAGAACTGTGTAAAGCACCCATTCACACGCACAGGTGAGTGTGTGAGGCATCCTGACACAGCACACGCCCTTCCCCCAGGACCGCAGCTCGGAGCGAAGGAAGGGATGAAGGTCAGTGTGGGTCAGCCTCGAAGTCATGACACTGAGAGAAGAGAGTGGCCAGAGCACCACGCCACGGAAGGGTGCATGCCAAGAGCACCACGCCACCAACGCGTGCATGCAACACGCCCACCCCTGACAAGTCCACATTTTTTGTGCGGGGGGAGGGGGGGAGGCTGGTGGGAGGGGAAGACTGCGTAATGAGTATGGAGTTTCCTTTGGGAGTGATGGATGGAAACGTTCTAGAATTGGAGGCGATGGCTACCCGACACTGTGAATGAACGCAGAGCTGGATAATCTGGGCGGCAGAATGGAGGGGCGGGAGGAGGCGGCAGCTTCCGGCCTTCCTTGGCTGGGGTCCGGAGGACCTCTGGCGGCGTGGCCTGGCAGTGGCGGTGTCCTGGGTGCTGTGGGAGGCCCGGCAGTGTGTGTCCACAGCTCGCTTTGGCCCTCTCTGTGGCTTCCTCTCTGCCTTGTGTCCAGGGCTGAGGGGTAGCAAGGAGAGAGGCCCGCTCCACCCTGGGCAGGCTGCTGCCTCCCCGCTGCGACAGACCAGGTGCCCACCCCAGAGCCCACTCGGAGCGGGAGACAGCAATGGGCTGTGATGCACTTCGGGATGCTCACACTTCATCCCAGCCTCGGGGTGACCTCAGTCTGCCAGGTAGGACTGGCTTGCCAGACTAGACCTGGAAACCCCAGGCCCAAACCCACAAGCCCCCCACCCCCCTTTCCTGCTGCCTTGCTGCTGCAGGGGGGAGGGGGAGGGACCACAAGCCCCTCCTTTCCTGCTGCCCTGCACGGGGAGGGGGAAGGGGGGAGGGAGATGAGCCCATGCCCTCTCCCGGCCAGCAGCACTGCCTCCCGGGAAGCCCTGCGGGGCAATGGCCAATGGCCTCGGAGCCACAGCCCAACAGCTCCCAGTTCAGTGCCGGTGACAGCCAGACCTGCACCCCAGGGCAAACCCAGTGTCATCCCCACATCTTACTCCAACACAAGGCCGCCCAGTTCTCAAACCACAGGAGGCAGAGCCATCTTCTCGACTCATGGGGCCAGGTCAGCCTGTCCCTGCAGCCCCAAGGGCGGCCCAAGTCTCACATGGGGGACGGGGGTGGGGGGCTTAAAAGCAGGGGCAGCTGGGCCCTAAGGACTGAGCCGTCTGTCCCCATAAACGTCAGCTGTTCCCAGACCCCTGTGAAGGGCTGTGTGTGTGTGTCTCATGGACTTTCCTCCTCAGGCTGGCTTCGAACCTCGATACTCTGAGCGGAGCCTCCTGAGGAGCTAAAATTCCCGGTGGAGCCGCTGGCGCCAGGCTTGCAGAGGGCTTCTTACAGTGGGTGAGTGGCCGTGGAAGAGACGTGAGGAGCCCAGCCAAGGCCTCACGGGCATCGCCACCGCCAGACACAGCAAGTGCCACCCTTAACCCCTCACAGAGGAGCAAACTGGGGGGGGGGGAAGAGGGGGGGGGCATCTTTCACCAGCAAGGATCACAGAGCTAGCGAGAGGCAGAGGCAGGAACTGAACCTGGGCTCAGGACTGGGCAGGTTGGGTCCTCCAGCACCTCGGAAAGCGGGATGAAGCGTGATTTCCCGCAGCTACACCCCAGGAGGGGCCCTTGGGTGTGGAAGGCTCCGCTGGTCCCCAGCTGCCCCAGGGAGGCAGGGACCCGGCCCAGCTGGCAGCGCCTCTCACAAGGACTTAGTACTTTTATTTCCAGGAAGACCCAAGGTTGGCTAAGCCCCCTACCAGCTGCTGAGCCCTGTGCTGGGGCCTGGATCCATGTACCCCCAGGGTCCCCTGGCGCAGGCACGGGCCAGGCCCCATGTCCCCAAACAAAGAGACCCAGCAGCTTGGGGCCTGCCAACCCCGCACCCCGCCATGATTCACACCCTGAGTGGACAACACCCCACAGCTGGAGGCCCCCCAGGAGGGACTGAGAAAATCCACAATGAGCTCAAAGATGACTCCCTGCTTCCAGCATGCACGAGTGGGTGGAGGGAGAGGAGGCTGCAGCTTAAGAAACAGGCGGAGAATGGGGCCCATACAGAGCTGCAAACCAGACACGTGCGTGCGTGCGTGCATGGACGTGCATGCGCAGGCAGAGGGCTGGGACAAGATGCTGAAGACCTAACTATAACAATAGGTAGAAAATGACTCTGGGGTCCCTCGGAGTAGGACTGCAATGCTGATTCCTTCCACAATTCATCAAGCAAAACAGTGACATTCTAGACGTGAAACCAGGTGACTAGAAACCTTGATGCACAGTGAGTGGCAGCCACCAGCCACGCCCTGCAGCGAGGCAGCCCTCCACCTTAGGGAGCCCTGGGGCTGACTCAGCCACACAATGTTCTTGGGTCACTGTCGCCTTTTAGAAGCTGACAAAAGGGGACTCAGGTCACAGCTCAAGCGGCCGAGCATCTGCCTAGCAGAGACAAGGCCCTGGGTTCAAACCCCACTTACCTCTACCCCCACAGAGCACTATTAGAAGCTGATTAAAACACAGCTCATACATGTACCCACATATACATGTGTACAAACTCATGTACACAAACACGCCTCTCTGGACAATTGGAGGAAGCAATGAACCCCTGGAGCCCAACGTAAGGAAATAATTTGGTCTCATTCGGTCCTAATCAGGGTGTCCTGACTCGTTAGCAAGACACACAGAAGCAGCCCTGGTTAGCAGTTAGCGCTGGGGTGAGTCACGTGCTGACAGCCACAGGGTGAGGAAGGCGAAGAGCAGGAGGAAAAGGGTTGGGGCCACGGGCTCCACGGGCTCACAGAAATGGGGAGTCATTCTCTCCTGTCCCCAC
Organism: Dipodomys ordii; assembly: GCF_000151885.1. NCBI lineage: Eukaryota > Metazoa > Chordata > Mammalia > Rodentia > Heteromyidae > Dipodomys > Dipodomys ordii. The sequence goes on from NW_012267223.1 coordinate 2,505,202, forward strand.
TAAGCTGTGAGCCCACCCAGGCCCCTGGACTCCGCATTAATGCCACAGGACTCTGGGACCTCCTGTTCTCTTCTAAATGGAAACAAAGCAGGTGCTGGTGGCTCCCGCCTGTCATCCCAGCTGCTCAGGAGGCTGAGATCTGAGGACGGTGGTTCAAAGCCAGCCCAGGCAAGACAGTCTGAAATTCTGATCTCCAATTAACTAACAAAAGAACCAGAATTGGAGCTGTGGTTCAAATGGTATAACACCAACCTTGAGCAAGAAAGCTAAGCAACAGCACTCAAGCTTGACTTCAAGCTGCAGTTTGGGCATTAAAAAAAAAAAAAAAGAAAGAGAAGGACTCTAAATCAGTGTATCTTGCAAATTTGCACAGGCCTGTTTCAAGAACCGAAATTTCAAAGTGCATGCAGCTCATCTAATTTAATAAGGAACTCCAAATCAAATTACACTTCACACTTTGTTCCAGGCAGGAAGTGTCTCGGAGGGGTCTGGTTAAGAACGAAGATGCCAGAAATCTGAGACTTCGCCCTCCCGCCCAAAACTGCTTAGAAACCCAACACAATGGCTGCAGGACTGCACACAGAGAGAGCTGCGCTGGCCTCGGGGAGGGGGGGAGGGGCAGCTGGGAATGTGGCCTCTCCGGGGGCTGCTCTCCGAGGCTGGGACCAGGGAGGTCCAGAGCGGTGAGGGTCACTCCCCACCCCTCCCTCCACCCATTCAGTCAGGGGCCTGAGACGCCCCGCAGGCCGGGCAGGGTCCCCACTCTGGCCGCCAGCCGAGCCCCCCCCCCCACCATCCTGGTGAGGAATATCAAGGGGCCCCGCCATTCTGCCAACAGGGGCTTCGAGGGGCCCCAGTCGGCAAAGACAAACTTGGACGGGGGCCCCCTTCTGTTCTTCATTTGCAGCCCCTCCCCCCCTGCCTGGCTGCCCGGACCTATTGAGACACCCGTCTTTGTTTAAAGCAGGCCCCAACCTGCCCCGCCCACCCTCCAACGCGGGGCAGAGCTCCTCCGCCTCCCAGGGGCCTCACTCGCGGGGTTTCCGGTTCCAGCCCCCGCCGGCCCAGCCCGGGCCCGGCGGCTGCTCCCCTGTCAAGGCAGGCAGCAGCTGCAGCTCCAAAGCAACCTCAAGACCCAGCTGCCCCGCCCCGCTGCGCCCCGGCCCAGTCCAGAGCAGCAGCTGGAGCAGAGATTGGTTCATTCTTGGCAAAGATCGGCTGGGCGGGATGAGCGCAGGGAGGAATCCCCTCTGCACAGGGCTGTCCCTCTCAGGGGAGGGGACAGGGCCCGCCCCCTCTCCCCGCCGCTTCTAACAGCCTGGCTAGCAGCAGGTACACACCAGAGCTGGGGGCGCAATGGACAGAGGCTCCCGGAACTTACACAACCCACAACCATCCGATAACAAGCAGATGAGGACCGTGGGGCACAGCAGCCCTCCCCCCACCCCAGGAATCTGTGCGAAGGGCCTTCCCCGAAGCAATCAAGCAGGGGTGTGCATGTGGGTCAGAGCTCAGGCTGCAGAAGGTTCCTGGTGCCTAGGTCCTGTCATGGGGGGGGGGGGGGAAGAGATGACACATTCCTCCACTATGACAGGAGCCTGAGCAAAGGATCCCCAGGGAGGGACGGCTCATCTCCAGCCTTCTCTGGGCCAGGGCCAGGCTCAGGGCCAACGTGTGAGCCACCAGCATCATCCAGCCCCATGCGGCCCCACCTCCCTGGGGCTCTGGCTCCCATGCCCCCCTCACAGCTCCCTGCTTAGAATCCAGCGCACCCAAAAGCCCTCACCAAGTGCCATCCAGGCCCAGCTCACTGAGGAGGCCCAGTCAGGGTCCCTTGGAATCCAGGGTGGGTAAGCACAGGGGCTCACACCTGTAGTCCTAGCTACATATGAGGCTGAGATCTGAGAATCACAGTTCAAAGCCAGCCGAGGCAGAAAAGTTCATGAGACTCTTATGTCCAATGAACCTGCAATAAAGCTGGATGTGGAGCTGTGGCTCAAATGGCCTTGAGTGGAAAGACTGAGGCACTGGCCCTGAGTTCAAACCTCAGAACCAAAAATAAAATCATGAATGAACGAGAACACAAATGATCTGAGGATGGGTAGCTGGATGGGTGAGTGCTGGTGGATGGATGGGTGGATGGACAGGTGGGCGGATGACACGGACGGGTGGCTGGGCAGCGTAGCCCAGGACTCGCGCTGTCCCCAGGTTCACGCCCTCTGTGTGGACAGCTGCTTGGCCACCCCGAGTACTTCCCTCACCTTTGCAACACAGCAAGCTCCGAGACCAGCCTGACACCTGAGCAGGGGCATGAAGCTTCCTTGCACCTTTGGACTTGGGTCTGACAGACACAGCCTCCTAGCCTCCAGTGAGCCGAGGACACAGGACGCCAGCCCCCCCCCCCCCCCGGCTCTCCCTCCCAAAGGCTCTGGCTGGCTCGGGTATGCTTCTGCGCTGCCCCCCCCCCCACTCCCTTCCATGTCTCTGCTGGCTCCTCCCCTCTCCATCTGCCCAGCCAGCCCCGAGGCCCTCAGTGGGCACGGCCGCTGCTCACTTCACCACTTTCCCTGGCCTTCGTGACAACTTCCCACCCAGACTTGTGCACCAGTACCAGCCGGACAGCGCCGGGGGTCCAGGCTGGGCATCTGGGGCCACTGTCCTGCTCAAGCCTGGACACACCACCTCGAATCAGACACCAGGACCCAGCCCACTCGCCCCCCACTGTCCCCCACTTTCACACAGGGCTCTCCAGCTGCTGGGGATCACAGGGCTGTCAACTCTCCACAGCCCCGGCAAGCTGTGCTGCCACCCGCGGTGAACCGTCCCGTCCCGTCCCCAAGGCACCAGAAGGGACAGTGCGACCCTCCAACTGACCCACCCGTCCTTCCCCACGGCACGCGATGGCCCCAAATCCGTCTCACCATGGCCGTGCTGAGACCCCGCGGGAGCTCCGTCTCACCACAGCGTGCTGAGACCCCGCGGGAGCTCGGAACCGCTCTGAGCTTCCATGTTCTCACGTGTCAAACTGCCACGCGTGGCCTCGGATCGAACACGGCACAGGCCAGCTCTCAGGCCGTGTCTGCGCGGGGCGGTGCGAGGCCTCTGTCGGTGTCGCTCTCCTCGGCTCGCCGGCCCTCCCTGGCCTGCCACCCCGGCCCCCTCTCAGAGTCTCCAGAACATTCTCTCCCTTGGCTCCTAGCAGGTCCCCTTGCCTTTCCAGGGCCAGGCTGCTGATCCACGCCGGGCCCTCTGTTCTGTTCTATGTGAGCCAGGAGACACTCGGGCTCTCCTGCCACCCTGCCGGGAGCTCCTGGATGAATGAATGAATGAATGAATGAATGAATGAATGGTCCGCCTGCTGCACTGTCCCCAGCCCCTCTTCTTCTCCCAGGGCATCTTGGGGGCAGCCACCCCTCCCGCAGTGCCAGGGCCAGTGCCACCTGCCCTCTCCCGGGGCCACTTTCCCAGAGCATGGGTGTGCATGCGCCCACGTGGAGGCCCTATCAACAATGCCCGGATCCAGCAGCAGCAGGAGGCACACAGCATGGAGGCCGGGGAAGGAGGCCAGGGGAAAGATGGCAGAGCTTTCTGGCCAGCCTGTGCGGACCCACATGGGGAGCTGTTCTTCGGGGGAAGAGCAGGTAGAGTGGAGGGGCAGGCTGGCCCGTGGCTGTACCCCAATCCCCCCCCCCACAGCACCAGTGCGGGGGGGGGGGCAGCAGCAGGAAGCCGCTCCCATGCTGGGGGGCGGAGGAGGGGGCCCTCCCACAGGAGCACGCGTGGGTGACGTGCTCCTGGCGCTCCCGAGACGCACGCACGCAGCTGAGATGGACCCGAGGATGCGACGCAGTGCGTGACACACCTGCGGCCCTGCGGAACCCCAGATCCACAAGCACCCCGACTCCCCCGGGAGCAGTGCCCTGCCGCACAGCTCCGTTACTGTCGGGCTGCCCCTGGCAATGGCGGTGTCTTGGCAGCCAGGCCGGCTGGTGGGAGTGACTTGCAGCAACCCCAGACTGCCACATGAGGAAGTGGGGGTCCTACCGCTGAGGGCACCCGCCCACCTATGCCTCTTCCACACATGCCCCCAAGCCCCTCTCCCTCCGCCTCCCCCCAGGCCAGGCTGACCTGCTGTGGAACCCTTGGGACCTCTGCAGGCAGCATCCACTGGAGGCTTGATTTGGAAGCCAGCACCGGAACCTGGAGGCAGCGGGAGGGCGGGAGAGGGTCCCCTCCCAGGCCCTCTACGGGGGAGGGGGAGAGGGGTCGCATTCACATGGTAATTTGGCGGAGGATGAGGGGAGAGGGCCTGGCAGCCTTCCTGGGACAGGGCCCAGTGGGCCTTCCAAGTTGGCTCAGGGCAGCAGGGAGCACTGAGAAACCCCGTCCCCACCCACCCCTGCTGGGGACCAGATGGGCTGTGCCCCACCTCCTCCCTCACAGGCAGCATCAATGGGGGCCTGCCTGTCTCCTGCAGTGTCTAGAACCCCCACCCCAGTGGTGGGACATCACTGCTAAACCCACCAACCCGCCACCCAGGATCCAGGACCTGATGACCGGATCCGCCCCGGCCTTAACCCTGGTGTTTCAAGACGCAACACAAGTGCCTCCTTAGACCTAGGGGAAAACTACCCCTGAAGCAGGATGCCAGCAATGAGCACACAGCCACACAAAAACCTGCACAGCCACGCTCACCACGGTCCAAACAAAGCCTGCCACCTGGCAAGTGTGTTTCATCCCCGCCATGGAATATTATCCACTATGAGAAAGAATGAATGGGTGGGGGGTGGGAGGGGGGGAGGATAGGAAGGGATGGGAAGGGTAAACAAGGGAGGAGGCTACAATGCTTGATAAGAAATGTACTCATTATCTTGCCCATGTAATTATAACTCCTCTGTACAGTATTTTCACAATAAAAAAAGAACAACAACAAAAAAAGAAAAAGAGAAAGAATGAAATATCAGCAGAGATGGTGGAGCCTGTGCCTAGCAGGCAGGAGGCTTCCCACTGGATCCAAGCAGGACACAAAGGCAAAAGGAGAGGAGGGGCAAAGGAGAGAATGAAGGAGAGGGAGGGGAGAAGAGGATGGAAGGAAGAGGAGGAGAATGAAGTTCTAGCATATGCTACAATGGATAAGCCTCGAAATGTACTAAGAACTCAGGGCTATTCTTGAGCCTCTCTGTGCTCAAGGCCAGCGCTCTACCACTTGAGCCACAGCGCCACTTCCAACTTTTTCTGTGTATGTGGTACTAAGGAACCAAACCTAGGGCTTCATGCATGCTAGGCAAGCGCTCTACCACTGAGCCTCCTTCCCAGACCAACTCCTCAGTAACTTTTATCACACTATCTTGTGACAACTGTCTATTTTCTTTCTTTCTGTAAGTATTGGGGTTTAAACTCAAAGCCTTATGTTTGCTAGGCAGGCACCCTCTCATTTGAGCCACATTCTCTGGTCCATTTTTGCTCTGTGCGCACACACCCATCCACCCACACACGTGCTGGGGCATGAACTCACTTTGAACTGTAAACCTCAGATCGCAGCCTCCAGAGTAGCTAGTATTACAGGTGTGAGCTACTGGTGTCCAGCAGCTATTATCATTTTTTAATAGGGTCTCACTCTTCCCTCTTTTTCCCAAGGCCGGGACTTCAATCCGCCTGTTTACGCTTCCTTTGTAGTTGTGATGACACGCATGCACCACCACACCCAGTTGTTGTTTTTTTATTGGTTGAAATGGGGAGTGGGGTTTTCCTGAACCTTCTGCCCAGGCTGGCTTTGAACTAGGATCCTCCCCAGAAGCTAAGATCACAAGTCTAAGCAACCAGTGCCCCATTGTAATTGTTTTATTATTAATGCTGACCTCTTACTGCTCCCAACTTATAAATGAAACTTTGGCAGAGATATGTATACATAGTTTAAAAAATTAAAGAAGCACAGTCTAATGGGGCTCAGGACCCACAGAACATCCTGGAACAACCTCCCCAGAGATCAAGGGAGGGAGGGCCACTATGTCCACACGCCTTCCACTGCCTGAAGAACTCCGGCTTTGTGACTGTACAAGCACCTCTGGGCTGAACACTTCAAAAGAGCGAAGGCTGTAATGCATGGGCTACATCTCATAAAGCAAGGATCAAAAACAGTAAAAACCAAAGGCTGGGCACGTTTCCCCAGAGCGGGGGCCGTGCGCTCCTCCCCGGGGCCAGGCCCTGCCCGCAGCCCCCACCCGCACCCCAGCGCAGGCCCAGGCTGCGTGCGGTGTGCCCCCACCACCACGTCAGCAAGGTCTCCTCACGGACCGTGGGGACCCCTGGGAACTTAGGTCAAGGAGAGGGGATGGCACTATTGGCGTGGCTAAGCAGAATCCAGAAAGATCCCACTGCTGTGCCTAAGGCCTGCGGGAGCAGGGATGAGGACAGCCGGCCCCCCAAGACGCCCCAGGCATCTGCTCCTGCTGAGCCCCAGGGATGGGATGGGGCCTTCCCCCCAGGCGGCAGGCCCAACACACACACACACACACACACACACACACACACGAGTTAAGCCCTGAAGGGGGCAGGCCCAACACACACACACACACACACACACACACACACACACACACACACACACACACACACACACACACACACACACGAATTAAGCCCTGAGTTCAAGCCCCAGTATCAGCACAAGAGAGAGAGGGAGACAGAAAGGAGAGGAAGAGGGAGAGAAGGGAAGGAAGGAGGGAGGAGGGAAAGATAGACACAGGAAAGAAGGAAGAAAGGAAGGAAGAAAAGAAGGAAGGAAGGGAGGGAGAAAGGGAGGGGGGGAGAATGAACCAGGCGCCAGTGGCTCACACCTGTCATCCTAGCTACTCAGGAGGCTGAGATCTGAGGATTGCAGTTCAAAGCCAACCCAGGTAGGAACATCCCTTAAGACTCTTTTTTTTTTGGGGGGGGCCGGTCGTGGGGCCTGAACTCTGGGCCTGGGTGCTGTCCCTCAGCTCTTCAGCTCAAGGCTAGCGCTCTACCACTTGAGCCACAGCGCCACTTCTGGCTTTTCTCTTTTTGATTATGTGGTGCTGAGGAATTGAACCTAGGGCTTCATCCTTGCAAGGCAAGCACTCTACCACTGAGCCACCTTCCCAGCCCTCCCTTAAGATGCTTATCTCCAGTTAATCACCAGAATACTGGAAGTGGTGCTGTGACCCCAGTAGTAGAGCACTCCCTTGAGCTGGAATGCTCAGAGATGGCGCCCAGGCTGTGTTCAAGCCCCACAACTGACAAAAAAAAAAAGGAAGGAAGGAAGGGAGGGAGGGAGGGAGGGAGGAAGGAAGGAAGGAAGGAAGGAAGGAAGGAAGGCAGGCAGGCAGGCAGGCAGGCAGGCAGGCAGGCAGACACAAAGACAAGGAAACAGGACCACAGGCCCGTTCTGTCAGGGCCACACAGCCCTACACAGAGGCCCTGGGCTGCTCAAGGCTCCGTGCCCACTTGAGCGCTTTCTCTCAGTGCTGTCTGGTGCGGGCTAGCTTCCCTGAGTTTCCCGAGAAGCCCAGGGTGTGCTAGGCAGGAGCGGGGGGGGGGGGGTGCTAGCAGAAAAGCCCAATGACTTCCTTCCACCACACTCATTCTCTAACCTTAAACTATGCAAAATAAATACACCCTTTTCAATCTTTTAGAAGGGTAGAAACTACTGACAGAACCCGGCCTCAGTTTCCATCTCTGTCAAATGGCAGCAAGAGCCTGACCCCAATGTGCATCTAAAAGGGGGTCCCCGGAGGCCAGCTGGGGGCTCAAGCCTATAAGAGCAGCTACTTGGGAGGCAGAGTTTGGGAGGATCTCCCTTTGGAGGCCTGTCGGAGCAAATAAGGTAAAATGAATGAGACCCTGTCTCTGGGCGTCGAGGTGTGCACCTGTCATCCCAGCTATGGGCAGGTACAGGTAGGGTCATGGTCCTAAAAGCTGGTCCAGGCAAAAGTGAGACGCTATCTAAACAAAGACCCACAGACAACATGGCTGGTCCCGCAGGCCTCCTCCGGCAGCACAGGTGAGGGGGGTGCAGCACACCGGCGTCTACTCCTGCAGGGGGCGCCTGCCCTGTGGCTCACTGTGCCAGCCTGGTGCCATTCTGCCAGCCGCAAACAACAGCCATTCTCAATGGGCCACTGTCCGCCCATCGTCTGTCTTGGGCCGCCCGGGCGGCCAGCAACGGGTGGCATTTCCCCCAGCTCAGCAAACTACGCGCAGAAGACACCCCTCCTGCCCCGTAACCCTCCACTCACGCGGGGGGGGGGGGCTCTGCAGGCTGGAGAGCTGCGGGTTCGGCCCCCCCGCCCTGGGACGTCGAGTCCATGGGTCGGGGGAGCAATTCCTGGGGACCTCGAGGCTGGCCTCCACAAACGCACAAGGCGTTAGGGTAAGAGTCGTGAACGTGTGCTTACATAAGGCTGACCGAGCTCGGCAATGAAACATTAACCAAGCAGCAAGCAGGAGCCCAGGACGTCCAGGGCCTGGGACCCGGAGATCGATAAGCCACAAACCTGACAGGGTCCTAGTAAGAGACAGACAGACAGACGGACGGACAGAAAGGCTGCTCTCCAATGTCTTTGCCCTCCAAGGCCCACTGGGCTTCCCGGGAGCACATTCACCAACCTGCTCCCGTCGCCTTGAAGGGTCAGAAAGTCCTAGCTCCCGGGCACGGGCACCTGGACCCAGGCCTGGCAGCGAGATAAGATACGGATCTGGGAGGGCAGGGGCTGGGCTGCCCACATTCCTCCAGGGACATAAGCAAGGACAGCCGCCCTCATGCCCGGCCTGCTGGCCACATTGCTGGCACCAGCAGGGCAGGGGCTGGAGACTGGGGGGGGGCGCGGGCACGGGAGAGGGTAGAGAGCCAGGTGGGGTGGTGGAGGGAGGGGCCGTGCCCTGACGGTGCACCGGGCAGGGGCTGGTGTCCTATATTGGCATTGGCCTCACATGCCCACCTGGAACTGGACACCAGAGAACTGGCATCACTCCCTGTACCCCCTGAACTCAGCTTCAGGGGGATACTGGGAAATCTGGGGGGCTCTGTCCAATATCTACCTACTGCGCCCGAACTAACATTCACAGATCACAGTAACTGCCCAGCAAGGCTGGCATCCTTCAGGCCCTCTGCATTGAACTGCATCCAACCCCCAACCAGACTACGGCCTACCAGTACATGGAGTGCTACAGGAGCGGGGGTCACACTGGGTACCCCACACTGGGTGCAGAGCCTCCTTCGTGGGTCCTCACAGCTCAGCTGATTCCCAATATGGATAAAAGAACAGAGAGCCAGATGCCAGTGGCTCACGCCTGTCATCCTAGCTACTCAGGAGGCTGAAATCTGAGGATCATGGTTCAAAGCTAGTCTGGGCAGGAAAATACATGGAGACATTTGTCTCCAGTGAAGCACCAAAAAGGCGCAAGTGGGGCTGTGGCTCAAATGATAAGAGCTCCAGGCCTGGAACAGAAATGCTAAGAGGTAGCAGTGCCCAGGCCCCGAGTTCAAGCCCCAGACCGGCAAGTCTGACACAGTCTCCCCACCTGGTGCTGAGAAGCCGGGCCGCCGGGCCCGGGGCTCCCTCCTTCCCTCCTGGGGCGGTGGGAGTGGGAGGAAGGCTGGGCTCACCTTCCCAGGGGTGGACAGCGCAGCCGCGGCTGGCCTGTGCTGAGACCGGCAGGTGGATTCCTCACAGGACCGACCCGGTGCTGCCTTCCTCGGAGGCCCAGCTGGGAACACTCCAGGCCCACAGGGCTGGGGAGGCAGGTCCCTGCCTGTCCACCGCCCAGCCAGGGCTCAGTGAACAAATCAAAGCTCTGCTCTGCTCTGCTCTGCAAGGCAGGAGTCTGGGAATGGAGCCCGTGCCAAGGGCCGGGAGTCCCGCTAGGAGCCCCTCCCTGCGGCAGGCAGACACCTCGAGGAGAATCCCAGGCACTTCCCCACCGCCCGGCCAGCACCAGGACCTATGCCAGGGTGACAGAAGGTCGCAGGGTCACCACGGCCCACCCAGCCAGACGGTGGCCACTGGGCATCTGCCTCTACCCTTGTGCAGAGAGTGACAGAAACAGAGATAGGCAGAGACAAAGAGCTGGAGACAGACAGAGGAAGAAAGGGAGGGAGGGAGGGAGGGAGGGAGGGAGGGAGAGGAAGCCCACAAACTTCCGGGGTGGTGTGGGAAAGCGTGTGGGGGAACTGGAGGCGGAAGTTCAGCGGCAGTGCTGGCTTCCTGGAGGACCTCTGACCTGCAGGCCGGGGTGGACAGCCCTCGCAGGACGGCTCTTCCTCTGCAGTGCACGGACCTCAGGCCTGCAGAGGGGCCCTGTGTGAGCAGAGCAGCCTGACACCACAGGACGCGGGAGGCTGAGCGCTGGGAGGTGTCTGGCTGCCCCATGGGCAGCGGCTGAGACACAGGACCTTGTCCACCTCACGGCCAAAGGGCAGAGGATCCGCAGCTCAGAGAGCTACCCAGGCCCAGGGAGGTCCCTGTCTGACTTGGTGAGGCGGGGCCGGCCCGGGACAGCCTGCCAGGCTGGGGCTTCGCTTCCCCCAGGATCCCGCCCGCTGACACGCCCTGGCCCCTGTGCCCCAGCTCCTGCCCCTGCCATCACCCCAAAGATGGCCCACCAAGAGCGGGGCACAGGCTACATCCATACAAGACTGCGGCAGCCATCCCAGCCAGCATGACCGGGCCACAGGGAGGTAGACCTGGCCCCCAAAGAGAGACACAGAAAAGGTGCGTCATAGCAGATGCCAGGACCCCCGCCTGCAACCCCAGCTACTCAGGAGGCTGAGATCGGGGGCCGGCCTGGGCAGCAAAGTCCATGAGGTGCTCATCTCTGATTCATCACCAAAAAGGCTGGAAGTGGAGCGGTGGCTCCTTTGAGCATAAAATCTCAGGGACAGCCCCCCCGACCCTGAGTTCAGGCCCCAGGACCAGCGCATGCACACACTGCACACACTGTACACACACACACACACACACACACACACACACACACACACACACACGGTAAATTACACGGGGCCATCTTCCTTGGCCACTTTGGGACAAAGGAGCAGATGACACTTTCCCACAGGGTACTTGGGTGGAGATGGCTGCCCCCCCCCGAAATTAGAGCATATTTCCTCAGAAGGAGCTCCAGGCTGGTGCGCATCAATGAGGTACAGCCTGAATGAGGGGGACCAGCACTGCAGGGAGGGAACGGGCCTTCCCCCCTCCTCCTCTGTCCCGCTCAGAGGCAAAGCACATCCCCTGGGTCCTGGGCCTCAGAGCCCCTCCTCCAGGAACCGACCCATGGCTTCCGGGTGTAACATTTTTCTCAAGGAAAGGAATTTCGTGCTTCCCTTAGGGAGCAGAGATGCTCCCCGACCTCTGACAGAAGGCAGGCAGCTTTCCTGCCAGGAAGGGAGGGTGGGAGACTGGGGCTCCGAGCAACAGATTGGAAACTGAGTCCAGAGCAGATGGCGTGGCCTCTGTGCCTCCCTGCTGGAGGACCACATTCCAAACGGGGTGCAGGACGCAGCAGGAGTTCACTTAGTCCTGGCTTCTGCAAAACCCTTAGAAGATAAGTTCCAGGAGTGCTCTCGGACAGGACCCGGGCTCCAGGACCTGGCTGCACACATAGAGCACCCGCGTGTACACACACACACACACACACACACACACACACACACACTACACAAATGCGTACCAGCCCCCACCCCAGCCGGCACATCCCAGAGTCCGAGTAGACCTGCAGCCCACTGCCCGGGGAGGGAACTGGGTTAAGCCCCCAGACCAGCTGCGGCGGTGGTGTGCCCAGCCTCCCGCCCCTGCGGGCTGCTGCCCTCTCCTCGGCTCCCACGGCCCCTGGAAGTCAGGAAAGCCCCTCCGAAGGGCGCCGGGTCCGGCCACTCCCGCCAGGAGGGGGGCAGCGGCTCTGCAGAGTTGGCCAAATATTTACAAAGAGATAGCTGTGGTCGCACAAAGTCCCTTTCTTCCGCGGCGAGACTGGAAATCTGGTCCCCGCGTGGAGGACGCCGCGGCCATACCACCCCTCTTCCTGGGGACTCACGGCTGCCTGGCCGGCCCTGGCGGGGCGGGGCGGCCACCGGTGCCCTCCGGGCGGCCGGGCCACCTGAGGGGCCCCCCCGGAGCTGGCCGTGCAAGGCTGGAAGAACAAAGAGCGAGCAGGACTCACCCGGCAGGCAGCGGAGAGTCGGCTGGAGGCAGAGCGCGGCCCGCCCACCGGGTCACATGGCTCGGAGCCGAGCAGCGAGGATCAAAGGGGCTTTGTGGCCGGGGAACAAGGAGCCTCCCAGAGCGCCCGCAGAGGTAGGAGGGCCCACGGGAGCCCAGGAGGGGGATCGGCGGGACGGGCTCGCAGGGGCAGGGCGGGGGGAGCGGGAGGTGGGGGAGGGGCTCCCGCTGCCGACGCAGGGGAGGGGGGGGACTTCCTCCTACACAACACCGAGGAGCCACCCCCAAGAAGCGAGCCACGGGGTCCCGAGGAAAAGCGCCATGCGGGCCTGGCCGTGTCCACGTGTGGCCACCGTCCCCCCCTTGTGCAGGGTGGCAGTGGCGTGACACTGTGCCCCCCCACGTGCCTGCCCCACCCGGCCACATCCTGTGCCCTCCGTTCACAGCATCTATCCCTGAGCTCCGGGGGGCACCCCAGTCCCTGCCGCCCAAGGTGCCCAGGGGGCCAGCGAGAGGCGGCCCTGACCAGAGAGGAAGAAGAGCCGGGAGGAAGGGCCGGCGGGCCCAAGGCCGGCTCACCCCAAAGCCTCTCCTCCGGGACTCTGGGCGCTCCCTCCCCTCCCCTGCCCTGCAGGCCTCTGGGCGGTGCTGGGACCCTACGAGGGTGAGCAGGGGAGCCCTGGCTCTGCCTGACCCCTCAGTCCCGCCCAGGCAGAGGCCCACTCCCCGCCGGGAGTGCCAGGGGTGAGGCGTGCGAGGGGCAGGGCCTTGGGTGATGGGACACCAGGAAAGGACGTCACTGGCGGCAGCTGACATTGATCTCTGGGCCTCAAGCAGGGCCACATAATCCCAGCCTAGCCCCAAGAGCCTCACCGTTCCCAGCCCTCGCCCAGGGGCCTCCCATCCACACGTGGGGGGTGGGGGAAGGGGGGAACGTGGTCAAGACCCCAAGGTGGCACCCCGCACCAGCCTAGCGCCAGAACCCGTGGCCCCCATCACACAGCCTCTTTGGAATCTTTAGAATGGGTGCCACCAGAGCCAGGGCTCCGGCCCAGGAGAGCTGCCCTCCCTCCCAAGCCCTCCCAGGCCCCCCCCCCCGACGGAGTTTGAGGACAGCTCAAGCAAAACCCAAGAGCTCAGCTCACCAGATGAGGCTCAAGCGGTAGAGTGCTTTTTGCCCAGCATGTGTGAGGCCCCAGGGGCTTTTCCCCAGTCTACCCCTCCTTCTTGGGCCCAGACAGGCAGCTCGAGGAACTGGGAGGGACCAGCCAGCAGCCAAAGGATGCTGGGAGGGATGTCAGCCTCCCCCTCGTCAGGGCTGCCCTGGCGCCTCAGGCCCGAGGTCTCCAGGTCGCCTCCTGGGAGGCAGCGGGAGATCCCTTGATCTCTTGTCCTCTCTCCTCTTGCTCTCAGACTTGCCCTTTTCACCCCCCCCCATCTTTCTGGATGCACAGACCACATTCCCAGAATGCACCTGGCCTGGTCCAGCAAGCCCACCCTTCCCTGCCCTCCTCCTCCAGATGCCTGGCATAGGATGGCCGTGCCCCTCTCAGCAGATGCTTGCTGGGCCACAGGAGGCTGCATCCATCTGCTTCCCAGCCAGGCCAGACCTTCTACATGACACGCTGTCCTCAGGTGCCTGGGGGGGTCTGCCATCCAGCTCCCCAGCCTTAGGGAAGAGGCCTCACAACTGCCCAAGTGCCCCTCCAGCGACAGACATAAGCCACCACAAGTGGGACCTTAGATTTTCCTAGACACCACACTGAAAACCCTAAGGAGCCTCAGGTGGCATTCACAGTGATGTAATTTTAATCAGCCCAATAAGAGCCAAAAGGTTGTGATTACATGTACCACGTAATTAGCATAAACATGTCAAGGGATAGTCTTTCTGTGGAAAGACTCCAAAATCCAGAGTGCATGTGCATGTGTGTGTGTGTGTGTCTGTGTCTTTACTGGAGCTTGAACTCAAGGCCTGGGCACTGTCCTCCAGCTTTTTCGATCAAGGACAATACTCTACTGCTTGAGCCTCATCTCGTCTTGGGGCTCCTTTTTGTTAAGAGCCTTGCAGGTTTTCCTGCCTGGACTGGCTTCAAATGGCCATCCTCTAGATCTCAGCCTCCTCAGTAGCTGGGACTACAGGTGTGAGCCAGCAGCACCTGGCAGGTTACCCTTACAGCACCTCTCAGCCAGGACCAACTCCGTGTGCGGTGGCCAGCCTGTGGCCAGTGGCGGCTGCGCCAGGCACCAAGGCCTCCTCCATGCCAACGGGTGCAACGCCCTTCTCGGAGAACCTCACTCACGTCCAGTACCCAGTCCACAAGGTCCAGGCAGAGGTGGACAGCACAAAGCTGTCCACAAAGTGAGACATGTACTGACCACAAGAGGCACAGAGTCCCCCAGTGCCAGCGGGATCCCCACCCCGGGACATTTCTCCCAAGTTCCCGTCAAAGGACACAGTTTCCCTGAAGGAGCGACTACGCCGGCCCAGCGCCATAACACTGTGCCAAGCTCACCAGCCTGGAGCCCGCCCCAGCCCCCTCCCTTCTCTCTCACGTTGGCCTTTGGGCGACAGGGCGGGCTGTACCCGGAGCCACTGGCAGACACGGGCCTGTGGCCTGGCTGGCAGGTGGCTGAATGTCCGAATGTCCCCTGTCCGTCGCAGGAGGGCTCTGACTCGGGGCCTGCGAAGTTACTGGGGGGAAATGCAGAGAGAGTAAAAACTGGGGGCGTTCAAGCCAAGACCCCAGGAAGGAGGGAGGAGGGGAGAGGGTGGCAGACACCCAGGCTCCTTCAACTCCTGCCCTTCCGGAGGCTTCCGCTGCGGGCCCACAGCTTTCCAGCAGCCAACTCATCACGCCGTGTTTATTTATTGTGAAGTCACATGGAATTGCACTTTAAAGAGGAATTTATAGAGTCCGAAAGCAGAGGTGGCTGCCGGCCGAGGAGGGGAGGGGCGGGGCGCGGGGCTTCCGCTCCCAGGAGATCCAGAGGGCGCCACGTCCGGAAGGAAGGAAGGAAGGAAGGAAGGAAGGAAGGAAAAGGAAGTCTAACTAACCAGCAAAAAGCTACAAGTGGAGCTGTGGCTCAAGTGGTCGCGCACCAGCCTGAGGGAAAGAGACAGTAGTGCCCAGGTCCTGAGTTCAAGCCCAGTACCAGCACACAAAAGGGGGGGTTGCGATAAAGGTGGGCAACGGCGCTGGCCAGCAGGGACCCGTGGGAGCCCGGCAGCCCCCTTGGGGCGTCCAGCCGACAGGAGGAAGGCACTGCGCAGGCTCGGTGACTGCAGGAAGTTCAGGACATCACGTGCTCTGCCCACAGCCCCACGCTCACATGGCTTCCACACACGCGTGTGTGCACGCACACTCAGCTGCCTCCCCTGCTCCACACCCGGCACGCACCCCAGACCCCTTGACCACCGCGAGGCCAGGCTGTGGGTTCAAGTTCCCCTCGCACTGCCCACCCACTCTCCCAGGCCCAGAACGGCCCCCAGGGAAGGAGGGAGGACAGGGCAGCAGAGGGCCGGGGCCAGTGGCCCTGCCACAGTAGGCTGCATCTTTCTTCCGGTCCCTTCTCTCGGGGTCTAGGAGCGAGCCTCTTTCCTGGACCCCCCTCCTCCCACACCCACTCCGTTTCTGGGCAACACGACCTCTGGGCCCCTGTCCAGCCATTCCCCCGTACCCCAATGACCCCTCCTCACCAGGTGCCCCCCCCGCACCAGCTCCCCCCCGCCTCACCCTGTCCTCTGCTCCCAGGGGCTCCTCACCTCCCGTGACTCCCAATCTTGGGGTGACCCCCCAGCTTTGCTGACAGGCCATAGCCCCTCTTCACCCCTGGAGCTCCACATTTGGGGACCCCCATGCCCAGGCCTCAGTCCCCTTCTTCCCAGCCTGCAAGTCATCTTTGGTTGTGGTGACTATGGTCAATCCGGGGATGGGTGCAGCGGTCCCTCCCTGCTGCCACGTCCCGGCCGCCTTCCCACACGACCCTGCCCACCAGGCCTCCCCTGGCCTGCGCAGACACAGAAGCCCCTGGGCTCCGATGGAGACAGAGCTCCTCCCCAGCTGCCAGGACCCCGCACGCACCTCCCCCCATCCCGCGTCCTCACCGGGGCCCCCGCATGCCCCCCCCGTCCTGCATCCTCCCCAGGACCCCCACACGCCCCCCCCCCCCCCCCCACCCCGGGACCCCCGCACGCCCCCTGTCCCGC
>NW_012267223.1:2524433-2530511 GCF_000151885.1 Dipodomys ordii
GGCCTGCAAACAGGGGAGGGCAGGGCAGGCACTGTCAGACCACATGGAGTCGCCCAAGTGCCCCCTTCCCTTCTGCCCACCCAGACCCAGTCCATGGAAAAGAGCTGGCTTTTGTCTTGGTGCTGTTGGGGGTAGAACCCAGGACCTCATGCATGCTAGGCAAGGGTTCTACCACTGAGCCCTGCCCTGCCCAGCCCTGCCCAGCCCTGATCTGCCCTGCCCAGCCCCTGCCCAGCCCTGCCCTGCCCAGCCCTGACCTGCCAGCCTTGCCCAGCCCTTCCCTGCCCAACCCTGCCCTGCCCAACCCTGTCCAGCTCTGCCCAGCCCTGCCCTGCCCTGCCCAGCCCTAGGCAAACATTTTTTTTCTGTGTGCCCCAGTCCTAGGGCCTGAACTCAGGGCCTGGACGCTGACCCTGAACACTAGCGCCCCACCACGAGCCCCGCCTCCAATTTAGGCTTTTTACTGGTTAACTGAAGACAAAAGTCACACAGACTTCCCTGCCCGGGCTGGCTCTGAACTGAGACCTTGGAGATCTCAGCCTCCTGAGTAGCTAGGATGACAGGCGTGAGCCACCTAGCCCGGGCAAGTTTCTGAACCTGCAGGAGGGCTTGAGGTCTCTCATCTGCATAAGTGGGGGGCCAGCAAGGTCGGGAGCTTGGGGGCCCAGCGGGGGTCCCCAGCCTCCGTGCTCTGGGCTGGAGGAGGCAAGCACAGTGGGGGCAGGGAGTCATCAGCCCCGCCCCCTCAATGGAAGCCAGTGGAAACTGCTCTCTGCCCACGAGCCACCTGCGTCGGCCGCATCCACAAGATCTGGCACATTCTCTCCAGAAAGTTCCGCGATGGAATAAATACCACCAACCTTTCCGTGCCAGCCGCAGGCCTGCAGCGGGCTGGTGGCTTTGCACATGTCTGTCACAGGCCCCAGGGCCGGGCACGGCCGCCCTGGGGGGGGGGGGGGAGGTGTCCTTCACAGACTGGGCTCTGGGGACAGGGACAAGGGAGGCCCAGATGGCAGGAATGGGTGAAGTCCTGCAGCGGAGGGGGGAGGGGGGGCGTGGAGGCGGGCGGGCGGCTTGGAAGGACAGCCCCTAGCACTTGCTGCAGCCCAGGATATTAGGCCCGCAGCAGTTTGGGGTCCCCCCCCAGGAGAGGAGAACGCCTGGGGTAAGATGCTGCGAGCCTCTGGCAGCTCCCTGCAGGAAGGACCCTGGCCACTCCACTTCCGTTTCCTCCCAAGGCCTGACAACGCTGAGTCACAAAAAGGAAGCAGATGCACCAGCCCACACGCCCACCTGCCCCGTGGAAGGGGGAACAGTTGTGTTCCACTCCCCAAGCTGTGAGGGTCCAGAGACATCCGGAACCATCCAGGGCCGGGCTCCGCCCTCCTGCCCCGCTGGGGATGCGTACTTGTGTTGGAGATGCCAGGCTACTCGGACCTCTGGGCCAGCACAAGGTGCCAGCGGCTCATCCCGGAGGCTCTGGGCGGCGTCTGCTCCCCAGCTCCTCGGCCTGTCCCAGCCGCTCCCCAGCCTCTGCCTCGGAGGACCTGTGCTGGGCACTGGGCACTGGCCCCTGGGGATGACTGGACTAATCTGTCCATTTGTTTACTTCTGGCAGTACTGGGTGTTGAACTCAGAGCCCACCACTACGCCCCCCCCCCGCCCCCTGCGCTTGCTGGGCAGGTGCCCTACCGCACAGGCCATGCCTCCAGCCCCTCTGAGTGGTGATGGCCAGGTCAGGGCTGACTCCGTGGCCTGGATCCCCTTCCACACATCCCTGAGGATGCTGTGCGTCTCCCCTGGGGCTGGGCTAGCAGGCGAGCATCTCTGCACCCAGCCATGGAGCTGAGATGGAGACTCACAAATTTTTATGCCCAGGCTAGCCTCCTCCCCGTTCTGTCATGGGGTGAGCCACCACTCCCAGCAAATCTCCCCATTTTAAAGCCAGCTGATGCTGGGTGCTGGTGGCACACGCCTGTCATCCTAGCTACTCAGGAGGCTGAGATCTGAGGATTGCAGTTCAAAGCCAGCCTGGGCCCCAGGCGGGCGGACGTCACTCCAAGACCCCGCACCTGCCCAGAGCTCGGGACAGCGTCTCCGGACACTGCCCGTGTTCACCGAGTCTCCCTGGCTTGGCACCCAGCTGCCCTGCAGGCTGGGGCCTGGGCAGCGTGGGCCAGCCTGGGCACCTCCTCCCTGGAGAAGAGGGGCTCCGGGCCCGGACGAGCTCACTGGGCTTGGTGGGGTGGGCGGGGCCCTGGCTCTGGATTTGGGTCCTCTCAGGCCTCCTTTCTCCCAGGCTTGCGGCTCTCCCCACCCGCGCTGCCGGGCGCTCTGCTCTGCGCTCTGGTCCGGCCGGCCACTGCCTCGGCCTGCTGGGGTTTCTTGGCTGCACTGTGGGAGGGGCGGGAGACCTGGGGGAAGCCAGGGGCCTCTCCTCCAGGGGACCCTAGGTGACCAGCTCACCCCGGGAGGGGCCTCGGTGGCTCTTGATCGCCCCAGGACCAGGCCAGAGTCCCGGCTGAGGCTCTGGGGCCAGGCAGTCCTGGCTCTGGGAAAGGGGAAGCGAGTCCTCCCCTCCCCCAGCAGTGGGGGTGGGAGAGGAAGGGGCCGGGCCTGACCCCCGCCCCCACTCCGTCCCGGGGGACGACGCCAGGCCCTGGCTTTGCCAAATCCCAGTAATGAATCCCACACCCTCCCCCGGCCCCCCAGCACAGCTGGCCGGCAGAAGTTGCTGGAATGGAGCAGAGGTGCCGCTGGCCAGCCCTCCACCCACAGCCCCTTCCTCAGCAGATAAGGCTTCTCTGTTCTGGCTGGGGAGGCTCCAAGGAGAGGATGCGCATTAACCCCTTCCCGCCCAGGCGGCCTGCAGCCCGAGTTTGGGGCCTGGGGCCTCGGGTCTCAGGTCATGCGCAGGCTGCAGCAGCCCACGGGAGGCAAGCAGGGTGCCACGCCGCCATCTGGCCGCCACCGTCCGGCCTCCCGCAGACCCGGCCCTGCGGATCCCCCCCCCCCGCGGCTCTGCAGCAGGGAGGAGGGCAGAGGGCAGAGGGCAGAGGGCGAAGGCTCATGGGGCAGGTGAGTCACCCCGGGAGGCGGTAGCCCGGTTCCCGCTCCCCATCTGCCACGAACCCTGAGCCCATGGCGGGCGCTGCGTGAGGCTGGCCCGTTCAAAAGGCGCCGTCGAGGGCAGGCAGCCAGGGCTGGCAGAGCCCAGGGAAGAGGCTGCAACCCAAAGCCCTGGCTGCTGTGTGCCTCCAAGCAGCCTGTGCAGCCTCTCTGTGCCTGGGGTGTATCAGAGTCCGTGTGGCAGGGAGGCCCGGGGAACCCGGCACGCATCGCCTCTGCCACTGTGGCCGCCGTGGCCCTGTGGTGGGACCCTGGACCCTGCAGCCCACCGAGGGTCTTGGGCATGGCCACCTGGCCTGTCCCACCACACGTCCAGCCAGAGGGGAAAGCAGGCTGCCCTCAATCCGAGGCCCACGTGGCGCCCCGGGGACCCGGAGAGGCACAGAGAGGTTAGGGGAGGCGCTCAGGTCACACAGCAGCCACAGAACCAGGTTCCACAGAAACTTCTACAGAAAGCCACCGGGGGAAGCGGCCTCCTGTCTCCTCCTACCCCCAGCCCCACCACACAGGGGACCCTCGGGAGGGCAAAGGACTTCATTAGCACCAGGCCATGTGCAGGGGGGAGGAGGGGTGGGGCAGGAAACTCCACCATGGGCTGGGACCCCGGGGATGGAAGGCAGGGTGGATAGCTCAGGGGGGCGGGGCCTGGCCCGGATGGCGGACATGACACCCATGGGACACACCATGGTCAGCGGTCAGCGCTGTCCCTCAGCCGTCTTGCTGAAGGCTGGCGTGTGACCACTTGAACTGCAGCTGTTGCACTTTTGGTTTTTTGTGATCAATGGAAGAGTCTCATGGACTTTCCTGCCCAGGCTGGCTTTGAACCGCAATCCTCACGTCTCAGCCTCCTGAGTAGCTGGGATGACAGGCGTGAGCCTCGGGTGGGCAGCTGGCTAGCATCTCATTTTGTGTAGGAGGAAATTCTCCTGCATCCGGGGGCCGCCGGGAGCTGGGTTTCTATAGTGAAGCCCGAGCATCTGGGAAGCGTGGGCCTTTCTGGACGCGAGGATGCGGGGCCGGCCAGGGGCTGCGCCAGGGCCGCGCTCCGGGAGAGGACCCTGGGCACGCTGCCCCCTGGGAGGCAGGAACTGCGGTCTGGCCTAGAGCTCCCGCTACGATGGCTTCCAGAAAAAGCTTTCCATTCCTGGTTGCTGTCAGGGTCCTGAGGTCCCAGGATATTCTAGAAGGGCAACTCCAGCACAAGCTGGCAGGAGCTAGGGCTGGAGCCCCTGTGACAGCACACCCCACATCCTGCAGTCTCCCCTGTCCCCTACGGTTCTCTCATCTCCTCCTCCATCCGCACATCAGGAAATGGCTCAGAGAGGTTAAGACGCCTGCCTCCGACCACGGGGCAAACAGCAGAGCTTCACATTCTGCCCCGCCCCTCCCCGTCTCCAGCGCCCAGGTCCAGCCGGCGCTGAGAGTCCTGGAAAGCCCATCCGTGAAGGACAAGTGAAAGGAGGGAGGGCAGCGGGCCTCGGTCCTCCTGCCCAGGCGACCACGGCGGGCGGGGTAGAACCTCCCTGGCCAGTAGGCTCTAAGCCAGGTGTTCCTCGGCATGTACGCACGCACGCGCACAGAGCAGACATGGCCAGCGTGTGGTCTCCAGACAGGAAGGTAAGTCACGTCCTTCGCTGAGGCTGCACCTCAGCGAGGAGCTGGCTGGGGTGCAGCCCGGCCTCAGTGCTCCCCACCCAGGCCTGGCCCACACCTGGCATGCAGGGCCATTCCCTAGCCACCACCCTGGCCACCAGTCCGGCTTCTGCTGCAAACCCCAGCCTGTCCCCAACTCCACGAGAGCCCTTCAAATGGCTTTGTCTGCCGGTTGTAAGTCTTGAACTCAGGGCCTGGGTGCTGTCCCTCAGCTCTTCTCAAGGCTAGCGCTCTACCGAGTTAAGCCGTAGCGCCACTTCCGGTTCTTTGGATATTAGTTTCAAGGACTTTCCTGCCCAGGCTGGCTTTGAACTGGGATCCTCAGATCTCAGCCTCTTAAGTGGCTAGGATTCCAGGCGTGTGCCGCTGGCGCCCGCTCCCCAGTGGCTTGAGCGCCCTACCCCCACTCCAGGCAGTTTGTCCCGTCCCCTCGCAGTATCACGCGGGGGCGCAGCACGAGAATGTGGTGGGTGGCACTCTTGTACATGCCAGGGGAAGTATTTGAGCTGGATCTTAAAAATTAAAAAGACAGCTGGGCGCCAGTGGCTCACGCCTGTCATCCTAGCTACTCAGGAGGCTGAGATCTGAGGATCGCAGTTCAAAGCCAGCCCGGGCAGGAATATCCATGAGATTCTTATCTCCAATGAACCACTCAGAAAACCAGAAGTGAGCTGTGGCTCAAGTGGCAGAGCGCTCATCTTGAGCTGAAGAGCTGAGGGGCAGAGCCCAGGCCCTGAGTTCAAGCCCCACGACCAGCAAGGGGAAAAACATTACCATGAACGGCCGGAAGTGTTTCATCGGGAAGGACGGCAGCCACGCTCAGCAGCCTGGGCTCCGGGAGGGGATGGATGGCTCCTAGAGGCCTGGGCGGGGCAGGGCTGGGGCTGGGCCGTTCCTTCTTCAGAGCTGGGGAGGCCCGGCCACTCCACTGCCTCCAATGCTGGCTGCAGGTAGCGCAGGTTCAGCCAGCGTTTGCATCAACATGCTCCCCTTTATCCCTGGCCTGGTGGGGCCCCACCTCGGGCAGGGCAACCCCAGGAAAACCGCTGGCCAGGAGGAACCTGCGGAGAAGAGGAGCCCCTTCCGGAGACAGAGGGGTCAAAGTGCCACAGAGCCAAGTCCTCCCCAGAAACCAGGGCCTCACTGGCTGGGGAGTCCCACTGCAGGGCCATTGTCCTCCAGCTGTGGGAGGGGCTGGGCTGGGGCTGGGCTGAGGATAGGGCTGAGGCTGAGGCTGGGCTGGGGCTGGGGCTGGGCTGGGGCAGGGGTGGGGCTGAGGTTGGGCTGGGGTTGGGG
>NW_012267223.1:2544089-2549824 GCF_000151885.1 Dipodomys ordii
AAAAAAAAAAAAAGAAAGAAAGAAAGAAAAAAGGCTCAAATGGTAGAGCACCAGCCGTGAGCAGAAAAGCTCAAGGCCCTGAGTTCTGGCCCTGGTACCTGCGTAAAACAAACTACTGGGATCTTCTTGTTTCTCATGAGGTGAGCTGCCCCCCACCCTGCCAAGTGTTCCACGGGGCCCCAAACCAAGGCCACTGCCCAAGCCACAGTCCAGCAAGGCTTTCCTCCTCACTGCTGCTACTCCACTGCATCCAGTCATGGTAAGCTAACTTACTGCCTCACATCCACAGATACAAACTCAATCGTGTATAAGTAGATAACCTATTATCTTAAGATTAACAAACTTACCAGTCTACACTGTAAAACAACAACAACAACAAAAATCACAAAAGCCAGGCATAGTGGCACACATCTATAAGCCCAGCACAGTGGAGGCTGAGGCAGAAAGACCAAGGGTTGGAGGTCAGCTTGGATATATAAAGAGACCTAGGCAAGGCTTAGGCCACCAGTTCAAATCCTGTACTGCCAAACAATCAAACAAACACAACAACAAAACCTAGACAAGATTTCAAATAAGCAGCCCAGGGGAGAGCAGACCGGCAGTGGGGGGAAGGGGATGGGGGGTGGCAAAACTCAGCTACAGGGCTGGCAGTGTGAGGCAGTGGGACCCACCGTGGTTTTCTGCACGGCAACAAATGCTCATTCCCAGGAATAGTTGTGTTTAACATGTTCGCTCCTCTGGATACAGTTTTCAAGTACTGTATATATTTCTCCCTCTTGATTCATTGGACAAAGCCAAGAAACAAGCACTGCGGGCTCACAGCTCTTCCTGTAAAAGTGATTAGGCCCTGCGCACGGTCCTCACAGCTCTCTGTCGGGTCATTGCTCCTGAACTGCTTCTTCCTCTGGCCCACTCTGTGCGTGCGTGCGTGGGTGTGTAGTTGCTAAGCAGGCATTCTATCCCTTGAGCCACACCTCCAGCCCTTTTTGCTTTATTTTTCAAATAGGGTGTCTTTTTTGTCAGGATCAGCCTGGACAGTGGTCCTGCTGTCTATGCAGCCCGCATGGCTGGGCGGGGATGACAGATGAACCACCACACACAGCTCGTTACAAGTTCAGAAGGGGAGGGACTCTCACACTTGTGCCTGGCCTGGCCTTGAACTGTGTGATCCTCCAAATCTCAGTCTCCTCAGCCGGAAAAGAAAGTTGAAGAAGTTAAAAAGCCTCCCCTAGCCCCAAGAACTCACAGTCCCAATTGTTGGGGGGGGGAAGAAATGGTTAGTTTTTAAAGCATTACATGCCCACAAAAGTATCATGTTGTCACTGATAGATCCTTAAAAGTTTTAAAAAGAGATGACAAGTCTGGCTGTGAGAATGTTCCAGAACAGAGGAAAAATGAAACACATCCAGCAGTTTTTGCTGGGCCAGCACAGCACTGTCACAAAACTGATAAAAATAGCAGACGCACACACCCTACAGGCTACGAAACACACTCACGACACACATCCGTGAAAAGCCGCAGAGCCCCAACTCCAGGCCAAAACCAAAATGAATTCCAATGGATGAATGATTTCAGTACACGAAAATAAAACCACAGAAGTCCTAGAAGAAAACACAGGGCGCCACGGTGCTGGAATGCAGCGCGACCCACATTTCTGAAGCAACATGTAAAAGCAGGAACTCGAAGACAAAAGCCTTAAATCTCTTCTGTGAGGAAGAAAACGCCATAAAAGAAAAGGCCGAGACTGGAAACCAAACCTTTGCACCAGTCAGACAAAAGTGTACAAAGAACTCTTACAAATAATGAGAAGGCCGGACAACCCAAGGGAGCAGAGACCGTGGCCGGCTGATGACCTGTAAACATTATGAAAGGCTACTCTGCAGAGTCTCGATGTTGAGTGCTGTGTTGAAGGCCTGCTCCCCAGTGGGGGGGGGGGGGACCCATCAGGGGACAGGCCTTGCAGGAGGGGACTTAGGTCATTGGTTCCTCACCAGCAGCTCATTCTTTCCTTTTTTAGTTTTGCCGGGCTTGGGGCTTGAACTCAGGGCGCCGTCCCTGAGCTTCTTTCAGCACAAGGCGAGTGCTCTACCACTTGGCCACAGTACCACTTCCACCTTTTCTGACTAGTTTGTAAGAGGGTAAGAGTCTTAAGGACGTTCCTGCCTAGGCTGGCTTTGAACTTCAATCCTCAGACCTCAACCTCTTGAGTAGCTACGATTATAGGGGCTGGCCCCATTCTTTCCTCTTCATAACCGCCTTGGGCAGTACCAACAGAATCCCATACTAAAGAAGACAAATCTGAGAGCCCTCGGCCAGCGGCTCAGCCCGGGTCAGGGGCTCTGGCAGGAGCTCCTGTGGCCGGGTCAGAGGTCAGAGGCAGCCCGGATGCAGGTGCAAACTTCTCAGCTGAGGGCTACCCCCAGTCACGGGACACAGGCACCAGTGGGAGGATGCTCCGGCGGCTGCTGCTTCTTTTTGCTTGTCTGTTGGTTTGGGGGGGGGGGGTTGAGAGAGAGGAGGCCTGGCCACACAGCCCAGGTTGAGCTCCGCAGCTTCCTGAGATTACGAGCAAGCGCCACCACATCCCGCCAAAGCTAGGGCACCATGAAAAGCTAGACAAGAATAACAGAGACATCTTTATTGCCCACAGGAATGTGCTACTGATGTGGCATGCATGAGGCTCTAGGTTCAAATCCCACCGTTAGAACAAAAAAAAGAGCAAGAGAAAGTGAATGTGCTAAATCTATAATGCTAAACACAAAGATGTTCCGTGGTGTTACTAAATGGAAGGAATTAAAAGTCTGTTCTCAAAATGCCTGTATATTTACACAGCCCCGCCCCCTTCCTTCCTCTCCCCCTCTCTCCCTCCTCCTTACAGGAAGGAAGAACAGGACACAGTGACCAGGGTCTGGACGCCAGGCAGTTACAGAAGGTCCTGGCCGGAGACTTGAACAAGGCGTGTCCTTTGTTACGGAGGGCGGTGCGTGCCTTCCATCCCTGGGCGCCTCTCACCCACAGCCCCCGGCCAGCACCTGGCAGCCTGTGCCAGTGGCTGCTTCCATTCCGATGACACTATGTGAGAGGAATCACACTTGCTTCTGACCAGGAGGAAATGGGCAGTGGGTGGGTGACTGCGCCTGGCACGGGCGGGCGGCCCGGGGTTGCTGGGCAGGCTGAGGTCTGGGCTGGGGAGCTCAGGAGTCTGAGCCAGGGGCAGGCCCACCCTGAGCTGGGGAACGGTTTGTCCACAGAAGTGAGGCCCAGCCACGGGGTGACCCCTGGATCTCACTGCAGGAGAGGAGGGGTCTCCCCAGCAGCATGGGCAGAGGCCAAGAATGAAGCCCTGCTTTAACCCCTTCCTGGGCTACTTGGAGCAGAGTCCCGTCCTGGGCCGGCTGGCCACACCATGGCATGCGAGTCCTTGGGACAGGGGACCTCACCCGTCACACCCACGGCAAGCCCAGGCCCCCTGCGGGCCTCGGGGGACGCACAGGGCCAGCGTGTGCCTCCTGGCACCAGCCCAAGCCCTCACGTCAGGCTGGAGTCTGGTCAGGGGCTGCGCACTCAGGGAGCCGGCTGGACGTCGAGGGCCTCCTCTAGAGTGAATGCGGCCTCTGTCCCTGCCACACAGAGCCGGGCTGTCTGGCCTGGGCCGCCCGGCCCCGCCCCACCCCGCCCTGCCCCACCCCGCCCCAGCGGGCGGCCACTGGCTCCCAGCAGCTGTCCTGGACAGGGAGGCCATGGCTGCAGGCACAGCTCCCACGGCAGCTGCCCCGGCTTCCCGGGCGGAGCCCCAGGGAGGCCCACTCAATGCCAGGTGTCTGCCCCTCACCCCCAGCCTCCATCCTGGGTCCGGCCGGGTGGTCAGGGCCCCAGCCCGTGAAGCCCCCACCCCCCTGCAGCTGTGCGCCACATCTATTTAAGGCCTTCTGCAGCTCCCGGCTTCCGACCCAGCACCCAGCTTGACAGACAGCGAGGCCTCTGGTGGGCCCCGAGACAGGGTCTGTCCCCACTGCCCCCCGCCGTGCCCACCTTGAAGGAGGTCCACCCGGCTGGCCTCTCCTCCCCCTCGGGGCTTCCTGTCCTCCCAGCTGCACGGGCGGGGGGCTCCAGGGTCGGCTCAGAAGGGGGACGGGTGGGTAGGAAGCTCTGCTTCCCCAGCCGGAAGCTGGAGGTCTCCGGGGCAGGTGAGGAAAACCAAGGGGCACGGACCACCGCCAGCACTCCTGTCCTTCCTGCGTGTCCAGGACACACACACATGCGCGCGCGTGCGCAGAGCTCCACGCACAGGAGTGTGCGTGTGCCGGCCACGTGCCCACAGGCAGACCCCCGGGAGGAGCTCCCACACACAAGCCAGCCTCCACCTCAGGCCTGGTGTGTGGGGAAGGGACAACAAAGCTGGGTGGCCCTGGGGTGGGCATGGCCGCAGGGTCCCCAGATCACGCGGGGGGGCATCCTTTACTGCAGGGCTGCCTAGGGTCTCTGGGGGCCTGGGGTGGGCTCCCTGGCATCAAGCCCTCACCAGGCAGGGCCTGGCACCGACTCCCTGCACAGGGCCTCTCCCGGCGCTGCGTCCTCTCCAGGGGCCCTGAGCGCTCGTGGAGCCCGGCAGCTCCTGCGTGTCCGCCTGGAGCTCCTTCCTGCTCCGCCCTCTGCCCCTGGCCCGGCCCGGTGCCATGCCACACCGCCATGCCTGCACTGTGAGCAGCCCGTTGCCCAGACCCCCAAAGACACACCTGCCCCTGTCCTGTTGGTCCCCCAGTGGCTGAGCTAGACCCAGAAGAGACCGGCCGCCCTGGGCAGCAGCCCCAACCCACCCAGCTTCGGAACTGAGGCCAGGAGGAGGGCGGAGAGGCTCCAGGGCGGGGCCTGGCCACACCAAGAGCTCAGGCCCTGGCAACTCCCAGGGAGGCAGGGCACCAGCCCACGGGCACGAGTGCCACTTTACAAGGACGCCCAGGGAGACGGCGGCGGCTGCTGCAGAGTGAGGCGCTGTGGGGAAGGGGCAGCCCACCCTCCCCAGAGGCTGCGGCCACACCCAGAGACCGCAGACAACAACGGAGACCCCGGGGTTCCTCCCCTTCCCCCCTGCCAGGCGCCCCTCCCCAGCAAACACCCATCCAGTGTACCCTGGAGAGCACTACACCTCCACAGCATTTGAGCACGTGCCCAGTTTGGGGGTTTGGGGTCCCTGTGTCAGCCTGCAATGCACCAGAAGGCCGTCCGCTCACAGGCCACTCCCCCAACTTCGGTTTGTGGGTCTTGCTGGGCCCAGGCCACGCATGGAACTGGAGATGCCGAGGCCCCACCGCGGCAGAGCTGGACCATAGGTGTGCAACCGCCACACCCGGCTCCAACGCTTTTGGTGCCAGAGTCTCCTACCACTTTGCTTCAGGACCAGACCCTACCCTCAAGGGGCTCCAGGGGTAATGGAAGAACTCAGAAGAGCACACACAACTGCAGTAGTGAAGCCTTATGGGTAAATTTTGGTTTCTTCCTAAAAGTCCACCAGAAGCAAGATGGTTGATATACAAACAATGAACATCCCCGGCCAAACACAGGAGGTTTGGTAGGCAAAAGATACAAATCGGCTCAGGAGTCAGAGGAAATGAGGGTGCTTCCAGCTCACAGGAAGGTTGTATAGGGGTTTGAGGATAGGCAGGAGTTCATCAACACTGACGTGAAGAAGGGCAGGCAGGGCAGGGCGGGCAGGGCGGGCAGGGCGGGCAGGGCAG
>NW_012267223.1:2549874-2558319 GCF_000151885.1 Dipodomys ordii
GGCTGAGGCTGGGCTGGGGCTGGGGCTGGGCTGGGGAAGAGGGGGTGCTGAGGTTGGGCTGGGGTTGGGGCTGGGGCTGGGCTGGGGCTGGGCTAGGGTTGGGGTTGGGGCTGGGCTGAGGATAGGGCTGAGGCTGAGGCTGGGCTGGGGTTGGGGCTGGGGCTGGGCTGGGGGGAGGTCGTCAGCTTCACAGCGGAGGCCCTGGGCTGTGGTGGGGTGTGGCTGCCCGCTGTCCACTGTCCTGATGGCTGGCAGCACTAATGACCCTGGGGGGTCCGGGCAGGACAGAGCTGGGGCTCCTCAATCTGCCTGTGGTGTTCACAGGGAGGGGAGGGGCAGGGACCACTGGCCCCTCTTTCTAGACCAGGAAGCTAGTGGTTCCAGAAGGTTCCTGGGGGTGCCCTGTGTACAGGTGGGCACGCAGGGACCCGGGGCTGAGTCCACCTCTCGCTGTGAGGTCCGTGTGCACATGGCGGGGGGGGGGGCCTGATTGCTTGGCTGGGGCCTGGCCGCCCACCCCACCCGCACCATCTGGGCCGTTCCACGCCGGCTTCCCTGCCAGTGCCCGCGGGGACGCTGTGGATGTGCAGCCGGCAGTGGTCAGGCGTCCGGCACGAGGGAGGCCTGGCACTGCCTGGCACCTGCGGTGTCCCCACAAGCCTGTCTCCCTGTGCAGCCCGGGCAGGCCTTGGGCCTGTGATCCTCCCTCCCCAGGCTCCAAAGTGCAGGCATTACAGGTGTGCGCCACCCTACCCATCCCTCCTCCGCGTCTGAACCGCCTCCCCCTCCCCTGCGGCCAGCAATCTCCCCCAGCTTGGCCGTGAGAACAGAAGCAGTCCCCCGCACACGAACGGGTCCCCAGAGAAGCTTCACGTGCCTGCCCCATGGCCCCACGGCGGAGGGGGCCCCTCCACGGAACTCCCACGACCCAGCCGTGCCCAGAGCCAGGCCGCCCGGCACGGACCTCAGCTGTATCAACCTAACACCACGCACAGACCCGCGCCCCCTCCAGGAAGCCTTCCCTGACTGCTCCACATAGGCTGGGCCGGCTGGCCCTCTGTGCTCCCCAGGCCTCGCCCGGGCACCAGGCCCCTGTCCTTGGGTCGGGGGGAACCCACTGGGCCTTGCGCAAAGTCCCGGAGCCTGGGCTGCACGGTGCTGCAGAGCAGCTGACCAGGCCAGGCCTGAAGGCCACAGCGGGGGAAGCAGCCAGGAAAGAGACCTCCCAGGAAGGAACACCCGGCCGACACCCTGGGGGGCTGTGAACCAGCCTGCCTGTCCTTGGAGCGAGGTAGGGGCGGGGGGCGTGGCGGCCACCCCCGCACGACCCTGCGACCCCACACAGCAGGCTCCACGCAAAGTGACGGACTCTCCACGGAGCCTGTGCTGCCGCTGCACACCTCCAGAGGGCGCTCTTCCCACACACCGCCACTAGGGCTGGGGAGCCACAGGTCCTTGCCAGCGAACACGAGGCCCAAGACGGGGGGGGGGCAGGGGGAGCACTTAGACCTTAGACTCAGGATCTGTTTTGGAAGCAGCTGCAGGTTCTGAAAATATATAGGAAGATTCCTAAACAGAGCCAGGCAGCTTGGGCCAGCAGGGGGCAGCGGGCTGGGCCTGAAAGCAGCCGCAGAAGGTGACCCCCTCCTCCCAGGGCCACCGGGGCCGGGCTGACTCCTGTCCCTCGCTTCCCAGACCCTGGCACAGAGCCCAGCAGAGTCTCTCCCCTCTCCAGAGGAAAACCTGGGCCCCCCTCCCACGTCCTCCCTCCTGGGCCACACAGCCATCAAAGGACTGCAAGCTACAGGGCTGCAACCTGCAGATATACACACAGACTCCGCTCATGCACAGCCAGAGTGCAGGATTGCTGGGGGGATGGCTGGCTGGCTGGCTGGCTGGCTGGCTGGCTGGGTGGGTAGATGGATGGATGGATGGCTGGGTGGGTGGATGATGGATGGATGGTAGATGGGTGGATAAATGGATGGATGGGATACTCAGTCTACTAAGGATGTGGAAGAGGATAAACGGTAATATAGGAGATAAATATGATCAATGTACATCATGTGCTCACATGGAAATGTCATAATGAATCTATTATTTGTACAAGCAATGATACTAATTAGAAAACCTGATGGCTTAAAAATATATTATGGGTTTGATTAATTTTTTTAAAAAATGGATGGATGATGGATAGAAGGATGGATGGGTGGATATATGGATTATGAATGATGGATGGATAGATGATGGATAGTCAAACAAGGGATAGATGGATGGATGAAGAATGGATGGATGATGGATGGATGGATAAATGATGGATGGACAGATGATGGGTAGATGGATAAAGAATGGGTAGCTAGGGGGCTGAGAAGGTGGCTCAGGGGTGGGGTGCTTGCCTTGCATGCATGAGGCCCTGGGTTCGATTCCTCAGCACCACATAAGAAAAAAGAAAAAAGCTGGCAGTGGCGCTGTGGCTCAAATGGTAGAGTGCTAGCCTTGAGCTGAAGAGCTCAGGAACAGCGCCCAGGCCCAGAGTTCAGGCCCCACAAAAGAACCCCCCAAAAAAGAATGGGTGGCTGAATGATGGATGGATAAGTGGGTAGATGGATGGATGGATAATGGATGGATGAAGAATGGCTGGATGATGGATGACTGATGGACGGATGGAGGCTGGATGATGGAGAGAGAGGCAGGTGGATGGGAAAGGCAATGGGGTCTAAGAGAGCATGCGTGCGCAGGGCTCTGGAGGCAGGGGGCACGAGGCTCCTCCTTTCACAGGAGGCAGAGCGGAAGGCAATGGAGGAGTCCCTGGTGCTGAGGCTCAGGCCCTGAGTGGCCGTCACAGCGCCCCCGGGGCGTGTGTATGGAGAGGAGGCTGGCAGAGGCTCCTACCAGGCAGATGCAGCTGGTGACAGCATGTCCTCGGCTGGCTGGCCAGGCTGCGGGGTGCCTCTGAATGCACACATCCCAGGCCGTGGGCCCTGGGCCCCCCACGCCTCCCAGCACGGCACACGGGCGGGCGGCCACCTGGGTGACGTCGCATGCCCCCCGCTGCACCCCTGAGCTGCGGGTGCAGGGCAGGGCTCTGGGCTCAGGAGGAGGGGACCCCACACCCACCTGGGCGTCCAGCCTGCGAAGCTGGCCGCAGTTGGTGGGAGCCGCTCCCTGCACACGCCCTGCCCCCCAAACCAGCAATGACCCCCCACATGGCTGCCGGAGTCACGTGGTTGGGTCAGGGGGAAGCCAGGGACAGCTGGGGTGGGGGGACTGGAGGGAGGAGTTCCGTGCGCAGGAGTTCCGTGCGCAGCCCTTGGGCCTGGCTGCCCAAAGCTGCCTTGGTGGGCAGGGGGCTCAGCTTCCCGCTCACCCCCCTCCCACTCCCCTCTGCGTCTGAGTCTGAGTCCACGCAAGCTCGACGCCCGCCCTCGGCACCCTGGAGTCGCAGCCTCTCATGGGATTCCCCAGCGAGCCCTCGAGGTAGAAGACGCTAGTTAACCCGTTTACAGACGAGTGACATGTGGCCGCCAAGCCCCAGGAACACAGCCGCAGGAGCGGAGCGGGCCCTGCCCCACTGTCGCAGCCATTGCCAGCAGGGACCCCAAGGATCCCCAAGGGAGCAGACACGCCCAGAGGTCCACGCTCAGGGACAGCTAGAGGGGGGGTCTTGAAGGGCAAGACGTTAGGCCAAGCAGGCTGGATACACCCCCTGCCCTCTGCTCTTTCCCACCCACCTCGAGAAACACAGGGGCGGATGTCACCCAGGGAACTGAGGAGCCCAACCACAGGCCAGACCCCTCGCACCGAACCACAAGCCCTGAGTGGGCACGGGAGGCTCTCGCCTGGAATCCCAGCTACTCAGGAGGCTGCGACCCGAGGATCACGTTTTGAAGCCATCCTGGGCAGGAAAGGCAATGAGACTCTTATCTCTAGTTAACCACCAAACAGATGGAAGTGGAGCTGTGGCAGAGCACCAGCCTTGAGCAAAGAAAGCTCAAGGGATAGCGCCCAGGCCCTGAGTTCAAGCCCTAGGACTGGCAACAAAAAAAAAGCAAGAAAAAGAAAACAGAAAAAAAAAGCAAGGGAGAGAGGGGAAGAGTGAGGGAACAAAGGAGAGAAAAGGAGAGAAAGAACAGGAAAAAAGGAGGGGAGAGGAAAGGAGGGGAGAGGAAGGGAGGGAAGGGGAGAGGCTCAGGCCCTGGCTCCGGCCAGCTTGGTCTGAAGCAGGGCTGGCCACCCCCGCTGCGCAGCCCGGGACCCATCACTCCATCTCTGCCTACAATCATCGCAGGAACTATTTTCGAGAGTTTCGAGCCCAGTGCCGGGATATACAGTAAGTGGTCATTTATGATTAATGAATAACTAATAAAGCTGGGAGTGGAATGACTGCTTCCCTACGCTGTCCCAAAATGGAAACACATCTGTCAGGCCTTGGAGCGCCGAGCGGGGCCGGGGCAGGCTCCCAGGCGGGCCTGGGCCCGTGGCCACTCTCCCAGTGACCTCACAGCTGGCACCTGCTTCCCAAACACGGTTTGACTTTCCAGATCTTTCCTCCCCTCTCTCTGACCTCCCCCCACACACTTTCTTACTCACTCTCTCCTTTCATTTCTGCTCAAAACACAAATGGTGGGAGCCAAATGTGTCAGCTGGCTGGCTGAAGCGCGGCTCTGGAGCGGGGAGGGACGCCAGGCGGGGGCCGGGGACAGGAAGCACTCAGCACAAGCCACGTGGTCTCAGGGTGCAGTGGGGAGAGGCGCTGGGACGGGGTACAGCCCCGGCGACCCTTGCTCCCGTTACCTCCTGATGACTCCATCTCCCGAGCAGAGGTTTCTCTTCATTGTGTCTTTCCTGGGGCTTGAACTCAGGGCCTGGGTGCTGCACTGTCCCTTAGGGTTGTTTTGTTTTTGTGTTTGTTTTCGGCTTCAGGCTGGTGCTCTACCACTTGAACCACAGCTCCACTTCTGGCTTTTTGGGGGTTAGAGATAAGAGTCTCATGGCTTTCTTGTCCAGGCTGGCTTTGAACCACCAGTGCTGGTGGGGGAGGGGGGAGTCCCTGCTTTTAGGAGAGCTGGGAGTGGGGGGCAGGGAGGTTCACAGTGCTTCCTCTGGGGCAAGAGGCATCCCTGGAGGCTGCCAGGTAAAGAGAGGTGGCCTCATCAGAGACCAGAGAGAGAGAGAGAGAACGCACTCAGGGCCCGGGCGCAGGGAATGGAGTCAGAACATCCAGACACACCCTGAAAACAAAGTCCAGGGAGGTGGAAGGAAGCCACGGGTGAGGGTGTCGGGCAGACGCGGCAGCACCGGGAACTTGCAGTGACAGTGCACCCCACCAGGGCCTCCCTGGGAAGGGGGGTCTCAGCTCCTCGCCCACCTTCCCCTGGGACCCCGGACTTGGGGACCGGGACCTGGCATGAAGGGAAAATGGCTTCTGAGTTCTCCCAGCCTTTTTCTCGCACCCCAACCACAGGCAGCTCTGGAGACGGGCCCTGGGCCCAGAGCCTGGAACTGAGGCCCAGAATGGAGCCGTTCCCTCCCTGTCCCCTGGGGCACCCTGACCGGCTGACCCTCCCAGGAAGCCATGCGGCCATGGCTACTGTCCTGGCCTGAGGCGGTGCACACAGCCCACCTGCTGGCCCACCGAGGGCCAGGCTGGGGCTCAGGTGACCAGGCAGAGCTGGCGCCGTGCGGGGCCACGCACACGGAGCAGGCCGGCTGGGCCGGGCCTCGATCCTGCCGGTCCCCATGGAGGGTTGTGGCCACAGGG
Organism: Dipodomys ordii; assembly: GCF_000151885.1. Classification (NCBI taxonomy): domain Eukaryota; kingdom Metazoa; phylum Chordata; class Mammalia; order Rodentia; family Heteromyidae; genus Dipodomys; species Dipodomys ordii. The sequence continues at coordinate 2,555,633 of NW_012267223.1, forward strand.
CCCTCCAGGCACCCTGGCATGGATGCCAGTCCCAGGGAAGAAGGCAGTGGCAGCGGGGCTGGCACCGATGGCTCATGCCTGTCATCCTAGCTACGCAGAAGGCTGAGATCTGAGGATTGTGGCTCAGTGCCAGCCTGGGCAGGAAAAGTCCAGGAGACTCTTATCTCCCATGAACCACCAGAAAACCAGAAGTGGCACTGTGGCTCAAGTGGTAGAGCGCTCACCTTGAGCTGAAGAGCTGAGGGACAGCGCCCAGGCCCAGAGATCAAGCCCCACTAGCAACAAAAGGGGAAGGAGGGGGAGGAGGCGGAGACGGGGGGAGGGGCATGGAGCCTGGACACTCCCTCCTTCCCTCCTCCTCTCCATACCAGGCTCAGCCCAATCAATCTGACAGCAAGAAAGCCTCATCCAGCTCGAAGCAGAATGGCCGGTAAGGTAGGAGGGTTCGAGGGGCCTGTCTACCTTTCCCTCTTAGCACTCAGACAAGCAGCAGGGTTAGGCAAGCAGAGGGACGCCAGGGCCCCTTCTTCCAAGGGGGGCTTTTAGCTTGGTATAATCTCACAGCCAAGGAAAGAAGCAGGAGGCAAGCAGAGTCCTGAGCGCCCGCCCGGTCCCTGCCAGGGCTCCTGGCACCGGTCTCGGTCGCTGTGGGTCAGGACCGGCGCTGCCCACCCTGCCGCCGCACAGCGCAACGCAGCAGCCAGACTCCCCCAGGGAGCCGGGGCCAGACCCAGACCCAGGGCTGTGGTGGCCCAGGTAAGTGACTAGACCCCTCTGGGCAGGACACAGGGGAGCCAGTGGTGCGAGGATGGTCAGGGTCTAACCTCAAACACCCCCCCACACGCCAAAGAGAAGGGTTTAGGGGCCAAGAAGCACCCAGTTTTGAATGTGACAGGAACAATCAGACCCCAGGGCCAGGCAGCCGAGACAGAGGAGGGGAGGAGGAAGCCAGAGGCCTCCAGGGAGGGACAGGTGCAGGGGAGGGGGAGCTGACCTGTTCACTCGGACCCCGAGCGCGCCCTCCAGTGAGGGACCCCCCCGTGGGGTCAGATGCCCGCTGCCGGGGGAGCCGTACCCATGAGCTGGCAGGAGACGTCCGGGCATCTGTGTAGAGCAGGCAGGCACCCTGGCTGGCATGGCCAGCCCAGCCCCTGCCGCCCAGGCTCTGCCCCGCTGCCCAGCGCAGGGCTACGGCGCTCCCCGCTGGCCCCGCCGGGAGAGGCCGAAATCTCAGCTCTGCCCTGAGCCTGCCGCTGGCCAACGCTGGACACTCCCAGGAGTCCAAGGCTGGGCCCCACCCCCCCTGAGCCCCACCACGAAGAGCCATGCGGTCTGCCCCCACAGGGCTGGGGGGGCACTCTGCCATTCCAGGGGGCTGAGGGGAATGGGGGAGGGGCTCCCCCAACAGAGACAGGCTCCTCCCCAGCCTCACCCCACACTGAAAACCACGGTACCCCCCCCTTGCAATGTCCAGCCAACCAGTTACCTGGGCCCTGGGGGCCTGAGGGTCCAGAGGACCTGAAATCCAGGCGGCGGAGGGAGCTGGGGTGCGGCGGGCTGGGGAAGCGGCGTGTAACAAGAACCGTAACCGGAGCCGCAGCCGCAGCAGCATGAGTCAGCGAGGGTGGCAGGGAGCCGCGGACAGGCCGGGGAGGGGGTGTCTTTCTCAGAGACCCCCCACCATGGAACACAGACCCTCTCCTTCCTCTGGGACGGCACAGTAGACTCCGCCCTGCCCGGCCCTGCCGGGGAGCAGGCATTGCAGGGGTCTCTGGTGTCCCCTAGCTGGGCTCCTAAGCCGGTAAGAACCCCCCTCACCGGAGGGGGCACAGAGACATGGGTGGAGCCCCCCATGCCCAGCACGGAAGGAATGGAGTTCGGAAAGAGCCGGAAGCTGTAAAGCTGTATGTTGTAAGCGCGACCGCCTTAGGAAGGGACGGGGAAGATGCTCCACAGCTCAGGCACCTCGGCGTAGACGGCGGCCTCCTCACGTCCCTCGGGTCTGCCAGAAGTCTCAGCAGACAGAGGGACAGCCGAGAGGAAGCAGCCTGGAGACCCGGCCTTCCGTGGGGACGGCCAGCACCTGCTGCACACCAAGGGCACGCACGACCACAATGCATCAGGACGCCTGCCTCCTTCCGTCCAGCCTCCCGGACAGCTCAGCAGATCACTGCTCAGGTGAGGAAACTGAGGCATCACAGGTGAGCGGGCCTGGCTTCGGACCAGTCCCCGTGGGGGGCAGAATTCAAATGCAGCAGGTCTCACTCACTTGGAACACCCTGGGGGGTGGGGTGCTGTTATTGTTTTTGGGGTTCACAGGAGGAAGCCAGGATAGCTAACAGCCAGGGGGCCCCGGAGCCTTGAAGGGAGCCGATGATGGGGTGAGATGCAAAATGCACCATCAATAGCTTGAGGTGGGGTCCCCGCCTCATCTTGGTCCCACAGGCCTGGTGACCAGCACATGGGCCGTGAAGACTCCTGGGACCTGAAACCTGGGGTCCCGTGTGTGCAGCGTGGGCACCCATGGTGGGTGTTCGGGGCGTGGGCCGCCCTCGGCAAGTGCCCTACAAGGAGGGCATCAACAGTGCTTTGTTTTTTTTTTTTTTTTTTTTGCATACTATCCAGAGCCTTGAACTCAGGGGCCTGGTCGCCGCCCTGAGCTTTTTCACCCAAGGCTGGTGCTCTAC
>NW_012267223.1:2568039-2574014 GCF_000151885.1 Dipodomys ordii
GGCGGGCAGGGCAGAGGGCTTGGAGGAAGGTGTGGAGACACAGAGAAGAGGCACAGGCAGAGGAGAAGGGTGAGGCCGGAGGGCCAGGCAGAGCCCGGCAGGCCGGGAGAGAATGCACCTCCTGAGGCTGGGAGCAACTGTGGAGGCAGAAGCTGAGAGGCCAGTGTCCACAAGGAGCCCGTCGCTCCCCGTCCCCCCCTACCAGCCAGACCACGGGCACAAGGGACAAGATGGCCACACAGGGATCCAAGCAGGGACTTCCAGCCCAGCCACCATCAAAGGGGCAGAGTGGATGGACAGCAGGGCCCGCAGGACAGATGGTCAGGAAGTGACGGAGGAGACTGGCCGTGTGTGGCGCTGTGGCCCTCAGAGGGGACCCGGGGGGAGCTCAGCCCAGGCCCCTCCCCCCCAGCACTGCCATGCCATCTGGAAACACGGCCCAGGGGAAGGCCCTGGCTCTCTGCCCTCCCCCTCCAGGATCCTGCCACGGGGGCGGGACTTCCCGTGTGGGCCCAGGGGTCACCCACCCACACACAGAAATCCCACAGCCGGCCGAGCGCAGCCTCCCTCACCGCTTGCCTTCCCATCCCCCACCCAGACTCCCCAGGGCTCCTGGGCTGGTCCTCCAGGGCTGCTGCCTCCACGGTGGCCATGGTCCGGCCCCCTCCAGAGTTCAGGACCCACAGGACAGGCTCCTGGCAAAGGTGGGGCTGAGCTGTGCCCCGCCTCCAGGCTCCTCCCCGCTCCCCCCAGCGTCAGCTGTCTTCAGAGCCTGGGGTCCCCCTTCACTCAGCGAGCGTGAACACCTCGTCCCGGGAGGGGCTGCATCAGGCACACACCAGAGCTTCTGAGCCAACGCCAGGCACCCGGCAGTGCCCTGCGGCCTGCAGCCCCGCACCACCTATGGGGGGCGGAGCCTTGCAGACTCCCAGGGGTCCCTGGCTGCAGATCTCAGCCAGCTGAGTCACCCTGCTCAGATGCTCCCCGAGTGGACACCAGCAGGAGACCCCAAGCCCAGCTCCACCCCTCTCCAAGTGCACCAGCCATGGAGAAGCAAGGAAAACCAAAAGAATTGAAAGCAGGGCTTACAGCGCCGTATCGCAGCCCATTCACATTCTACACAAGAGGCAGTGGAGTATTACACAGTCTTTAAAAAGGAAGTTCAAGCTGGGGCACTGGTGGCTCTGGCTTATAATCCCAGCTACTCAGGAGGCTGAGATCTGAGGATCTCAGTTCAAAGCCAGCCCAGGCAGGAACACCTGTCTGTGAAATTCTTATCTCCAATAAACCATTAGAAAACTGGAAGTGGCGCTGTGGCTCAAGTGGTAGAGTACTGGCCTTGAGCTGAAGAGCTGAGGGACAGCGCCCAGGCCCAGAGTTTAAGTCCCACACGCTGTAACACCAGGAAGCCCCCAGTGAACCCCAAGGTCATCGTGCTCGGTGAGACACCCCAGTCCATGTGCTTCTATTTACACGAGGTCCCTGGGCTGTCACATGGGGACAGGAAGCAGGGTGGGGCTGCAGGGTCCAGGGAGGAGGGATGGGGACTGGTTTATGGGGGCAGAGTTCCTGTCTGGAATGTGGAAAGTTCTGGACATGGATGGTGGTGACCACATAACCACGAGAGGTGTGCGGTGCCAATGAGCTCTAGCTAGAAAACGGCGAACACAGTCCACTGCACGCAGCGTGGACAGGTAATAAAAGTAGAATAACCAGCTTCTTGGCGGCGTCCAACAACCACTGCCGAGTCCTGAGCCCTGCCCCTGGGGTCAGCTCAGCTTCCAAGGTCCTGCGGCTCGGCCTGCGGGGCTGGGGACCGGCAGCAGGCTTGGGGGACGGGGTGTGCATGCCTCCGAGAAGGCCGCAGTGCCCCTTAGTCCCCCCTCCCCGGCAGAGGCCACGGTGTGGCCAGCATTGACCAAGAGGCCTGGAATCGCACATACCGTTTCCAGCTGTCTGCTGCCGTCCCCTCCCTGTGCCCGTGTCTCCGTCTACCATCCTGCATTTTGGGGTGCTTTTGTCTCCCCCCTGCGTCACCCCCGCCCACCCTTGCAGCCCCCAAGTGTGCAGGGCTTCTCTACTCACGCTCCGGGTGCCTGGGCGGGCCCTCGGCGGCAGGGAGCTTGGGCTCCAGCTGGCTCTGCAGCTGGGACATGGGGAGCTCGGAACTCTCCAGGGTCTGTGGCGGGAGGGGAGAGGCGGGAGCCTCGGCTGGCTTGGGCATCTGGATCTCCATCCGCTTCGGGGCTGCGTCGACGGCGGCGGGCGCCTCCATCCTGCGGTGGGCTGACTCCTGGGCCTTGACCAGGGTGATCTCCGTCCTGCGAGGGGTCGGCTCTGGCGTCTTGTGGCCCAGCCCTTCAGCCCTCTTGAGCCCAAATCGGGAGGGGCCGGCGGCCCCGGCATTCTCCACCTGCTTGGAGGAGATGTCGATGGAGAGCTCGGTGCGTCGAGACACAGGCTCGGGGGCCTTGGAGCCGGGGAGGTCCACCCTCCGCAGCGATGCCTTGGGCGAGCGCTGGCTCAGGGAGTCCACATGGCGGCCCGCGGGGTCCGAGTTCTTCACACCCAGGTCTTGGAACTTGTGGGTGGAGCTGGCCACCGTGGAGCGGAGAAGGGGAGTCTGGACTCTCCAGGGTGGGGTGGAGTTGGGCGGCTCGACTTCCTCCACCTCAAAGGATCTCTTCAAGGCTGAAAGACAGGGAGGGGACGTGGTGAGCGGTGAGGGGCAGGGGGTGAGCCAGGGACGGGCCACACGGGGCTGGTGGAGGCACGGAGGGCAGGAAGCTGGTAAGGTTCCCCCCCCTCCTCTCTCTCTCTCTCTCTCTCTCACACACACACACACACACACACGCACACACGCATGCAGACACCATGGGCCACAGCGCACCCCACCAGGACAAGGCCTACGCTTGAAGATTCACGCAGGAAAGGCAGCCCGGCCATGGCCCCCACAGCAGAGCCTGGGCTGACGGCCCACGGCCTCCCCCCCAGAGGCATGGCACGGCCAGACTAAGGGTCACTGAACACCAGCGCCAAGGCTCTACCCTCTCCTGGCACTTCGTCTCCATTGGGCTCAGGGCCCCGACTCCCCGCCCCGACTCCCACCCATGGCCCCGCGGCCACCTGGGCAGGGCCTGCTCCCCCCGCCCATCCCCCGTCCCTGCGCCAAATGAGAACCAGCTGTTGGGGCACAGAGTACGCGCACGCACCACAGGAAGGGGCCCACATAGCGGGAACACTTAACAACTCCTTCCTGGGGGGGACCCAGCATCTTGGCCCCCCCACCTTCCCGGCTCACCAGAACCCTGGGCTTCATGGCCCGCCCCCAGCAGTAGATTGGGAGATGCTTTGGGGCGGAGCCTGGCGCAGTGGTCTTTCCCATCAAGGCAAACGGCCCTCATCTGTGAAGCAGCGAAGCTTCCTTTAGGGGCCAGCAGCCGGTGAGCAGCCAGAAGGGCAGGGCGGGGGACAGAGGCAGAGGAAGCCCAGGTCCCCAAGCCAGGCACCCAGACACCTAGCTTCCCACCCAAGGCACTCGTGAGGGAACCTGCTCCAGCCCAGCCACCCCTCCTTCCTGGTGGACACAGAAGGAACAAAGGCCTGGGCCGCGTGGCCCAAATGCCCCAGGAACCCCAGGAAGAGGCGGTGAATGGCAGCAGGGTGGCAGTGTGTCTGGGTCCCCTGCCAGGGGCCGCTCAGCTCTCACCACCCTGCAGACACGGGCGCCCGCAGTGCCGACCTCTCACCTCTCAACACAGCCTAGAGGCCGGGCACCCGTGGCTCACGCCCATCATCCTAGCTACTCAGGAGGCTGAGATCTGAGGATCACAGTTCAAAGCCAGCCCAGGCAGAAAAGTCCAATAAACTCAGGAAAAACTAGAAGGGGTGCTGTGGCTCAAGTGGTAGCATGCTAGCTTTGAGCACGGAGAGGCTCAGTGAGGACAGGCCCCAGGCCCCAGGTTCAAGTCCCAGGACTGGTACAAAAAAAGAAAAAAAGGGCCAAGAAAGAAGGTCCATAGTTCAAGTCCTCCTATGAGAAAGACGGGGGCACTCTAGACATCTGGATTTTTCTGTACCTCCAGATTACTAAACACTAGCTGCCCTATGGTAAGGCAAACCCTAGCAAAACGCCAGGCGGTGCAGTAGTTGAAAGCCGCACCCACAGGCTTTACTCAACACAGCCACGGAGTCCTGAGCCAGGAAGCCGGGGAGGGGTCGCACTGGGCCCAGGCTGGCAGAGCTGCACCCCTCGCTGTGTCTACACACTGTTCTAGAGGAGCCCAAGGACCCTGTGCACGTCTACTGACCTCAAAGCCCAAAGCTCAGTGTCCAGAGCCAGGTCTTCCCATGGTCCCCAGGGCCTGCCAAGGCAATCTCCCCACCCCCGCTTTACATCCTCAGCCCCAAGTCTGGCCGACAACAGCATGCCTGTCCAGGGGCCTCTAGGAGGGGTCTTCCTCCTGCCCACCCTTGGAACAGGTGTTTGTTCCTCATAGCCAGGTGGGAGACCAGACTCTGGACACGGGTTTGCCCCAAGGGTTCCTCTTGGTTCCCGAGAGCCCCTCCCTTTGCGAGCACCCCTCAGCTGTCAACCAGAAACCAAAAGCAAAGTGTGCCCCATCGAGCCACGGCGGCAGCTCCAGCCAATCTCCTACACACCGTGTGCAGACCTCTCCAGAAATGGAGACCAGGCCTCTCCACACACACGCCTTCCTCCAGCGGTGTGCCCAGCCCGGGCTCACCCCTCCTCCCCCACACGCACGCACACACGCCAGTCCCCCCAGAACACCTGGTCTCTGTCCACGCTTCCCATCTCTGCACGGTACGAGGAACGGCGTCTGTTTAGAGGCACCTAGGGATGCTGGCCGTGGAATAAGCCCGGCGGCTGTCTAAGGCAGGTGGCCCAAGGGATGGCCTCCCCCAGGGACTCTGTGAGGAGCACCCACTGGGAGCACTGGGTATCTCCTCCTGGTCCTATGCACATGCGCACTGCAGGAGATCCTCTTGACTCACAGAGGTAGGCAAAGGACGCCGGCAAGGGCAAGACCGTTCGGGGACCCCCACTGTGTACCTGAGGGACCCGTGAGCACCGCGAGAGGTCAGGCAAGGACACCCAGCTGACACTGTAAACTCGGGAAACACAGAGGCAGGCCCCACTGCAGGGCCTGCCCCCCTGCCCCGGGAGCTCACCCTCCCTCAGGTCCCTCCAAAGCCATGTCTGAGCCACATCTGCCTCCCTAAGGCCTCCTCAATTTGTACCACAAGCCCGAAGACAAACCCTGTAAGCTCTGGCCCACTTCTGGGAATGTATTCTGGAGTGGAAAAATGAGACGTACAGAAAGATTTATGTTCTCGGATACTTGCATCAGTGCTCACATTGCAACACTGGAAATAATCCCTGCGTACACACAGGCTCCTAAACCCAGATGCCGAGGTCCTGCAGTCATCAAAATCACATTTTGGAGAGGAGAACTGCTGAGAATATTTAAGTAAAAATAGCAGGATATAAAAAAAAATCCTAATTTCATGTCATGTCACACACACATGTGCAGTTTACACGTACACCCCGCTCACACCCAGCCGAAAATGGCTCCAGACGAAGTCAAGTCACACTGTATATTCTTCATTAGATCTTCCTGCCGCATTCCCGTGGACCAGCACTAAATGTGGGTGGCTAGGATTTTCAGACACTAAAACAGTTGCGCTGTGTGTGTGTGTGTGTGTGTGTGTGTTTATGTGTGTGTCCACACTGGGTCTTGAACTCGGGGCCTGGATGCTGTCCCTGAGCTTTTTCCTCTCAAGACTGGCACTCTACCATTTGAGCCACGTCTCCACTTTTCGCGTCTTGGTGGTTGAGTCTCATGGACTTTCCTGCCCCAGCTGGTGTGGAACTGAGATTCTTAGATCTCAGCCTCCTGAGTAGCTAGGACTCCAGGCGTGAGCCACAGCCTGGCTGACAGTTGTACTTTTGT
>NW_012267223.1:2575244-2591389 GCF_000151885.1 Dipodomys ordii
ACAAAAGTACAACTGTCAGCCAGGCTGTGGCTCACGCCTGGAGTCCTAGCTACTCAGGAGGCTGAGATCTAAGAATCTCAGTTCCACACCAGCTGTGGGTCAAGTGGCAGGGAGCCAACCTTGAACAACAAAACAGAGACAGCAGCCAGGCCCCGAGTTCAAGTCCCATGCACAGGCATGCATGCACACGTATGCACAAACACACAATGATATCTCCCTCAAAGACCAGGCTGGGATGCTCTGAATCCTCTAGGACAGGTCTAGAGGCCCGGATTCAGGTCAGGGGCTTGGGCAGGGAGGCCGAGCAGGGGCAGCTGAGAGGCATTTGCCTTTCAGAGCTGAAGGTGGCCGGGGTTGTAGCACCCTACCATAGTCCGGAACCTGTCACAGACCATGCCTCTTATGCTGGGCTGGCAGCAAGCGACCCCCTGGACAGGGATGGTGCCGGGGAGCTTCTGAGTCCCCCCCATGCTGCCCAGCTCCTCGGCCATGGTGCTGGCAGTTCTTCCGTGCCCACATAACCACCCTCTGCAGAGCCCGGGGTCCCTGGAGGGCCGGCAGCAGGCTTCACGGGGCTTCTGCGGGCCTCCTTCCTGGGACGAGGCCACGGCGGCCACACCGGCCTCACCAAGGCTAAGAAAACCAGCTGACCTTCAGTGACCCAGCTCTGCCTCCACCCACGGCCTTTCCTGAAGGCCACGCCTGCCTGTAGAAGGCCGGAAGGAGATAACACAGCAGGCCTTCCTCACTCTGGGGCGTCCACACCCCAGCCCTGCCCCCCCCCATGGTGGGACAACTTTGGGGACAGGGCTTGCAGTCCCTAGGGATGAGTTCCAGCCTTCAATAGATCCCACCAGATCTCCAGGCAGGGCTCCTAGATGGCTTTTGGCACCCGGGACCACCCCCAGTTCCCCTCCTGCTCCCCCCCTCCCCCCGCAGGACAGGGGCCTGGCAGCCCTCAACCCTCACTGTGTGAGAACAAGCAAGCAAGCAGCCAGGCAATGGGGTGCAGCTGCGGTCAACAGCTGGTTCTTAGGATCTCTTCTCTGTTGTTCCTGGAGATGGAACCCAGGGCCTCGGGCATAGGAGTCAAGTGCCCTGCACTGAGCGGTACTGCCAGCCCTGCTCCCATTCCCCGAGCCCATCAGCCCCTTTCTCCCCGGGAAGCTCTCTAACAGCCTGGAAGCAAGGTCATAGGTACCAGTCCCAACCAGCCACATCTCCATGGAATCCTTCCAGAATTGGCAGATTGGTACTCACTCCAGGTTGGCCAAATATAGAGGTAGCACCGCAGCCCTACTTCTAAGTCCTACGTCCCGAGGACTGGGCCTGGCCTGCCTGTACAGGACCTCTGTAATGCACCAAGCAAGGGCCTGAGCTGAGGCCCAGCCCCTGGGACTGGCTGGAAGAGCAAAAGACAGCAACACGAGCAGAGAGCCACGTGCGGACAGACAGATGCCAGCATCCGGGAGCCGGGAGAGGCTCAGGACAGCCTGTCCCACAGAGGGCTCCACAAGGCACGGCCCTCGCCAACACCTTGACGTTGGACTCCGGGATTCCACCACGGTAGGAGAACACATGGCCTCCTGAGCACCACGGAGTGGTGCCCCTGCCCACTGTGCGTAGGGTGCGATGCGTGGCCTTAGACACAAATGCACAGAGCAGAGAAGGGAGAGAGGAGGGATCAGAGGCCTGACAAGTGAGACCCTGAGTTCCAGCCAGCACCCTGAAAACAGTTAAAGAGGAGAGGAGGGCAGGGGAGCGGAGGGGAGAGCAGGGGAGCGGAGGGGAGGGTGTCTTGAGCCTGCCACACTGCCCTGGATGGGCCTCCCCCGCCGGCCAGACCGTCCTTAGCCCCTGACCTCAACACAGGCTTCCACTCGCCTTCGGGACAGCAAGCACCTTGCCCCAGTGGCCCCAGGGCCCCCTGCCACACACACTCACACACACACTCATACACGGACACACGCTCACACACTCACACAGACACACTCATACACGGACACACGCTCACACGCTGTCACACACACACTCATACACAGACACACGCTCACACGCTGTCACACACACACTCATACACAGACACACGCTCACACGCTGTCACACACACACTCGCTAAGCACCCCTCCATCCCGCCTACCTGGGGCAAAGTGTAATCACTACCACTGCCCCAGAAGGTAGGAAGTGGACGCCCTGCCTTACAGGGGGGTACCCCAACTTGAAGTCTTGGGGGACCACACTTAAGGTCAGAGAGCCCATCCGACAGCCCCAGGCAGCCTCTCCTCACCAAGCCTCTTCACCCAGGGCCAGAGGCTATGCTACAGGGGTGAGGGCCCTCCTCCTGCTGCCCAGCCCCTCCCCTCCCCACTCCAGCCCTGGTCCTGGCAACGCAGGGTGGCCTCCAGAAGGCTTTAAAGCCTCTCTGAGACACTCAGTAAATGATAATGGAGGAGCACGGCCAGCTCACCAGGCGCGGGCGGCGCACGCCTGTAACCCTAGCTACTCAGGAGGCTGAGATCTGAAGATTGTGGTTCAAAGCCAGCTGGGCAGAAACGTCCATGAAGCTCCTTTATCTCCAATGAGGCAGCAAAAATACAGACGCGGAGCTGTGGCTCAAACTGGTAGAGCGCTAGCCCTGGGAGAAAAAGCTCAGAGATAGTGCCCAAGGCCTGAGTTCAAGTCCCACAACCCACCCCCAAAAACCCAAATCATGGATACCTGTCACTATCGGCTGGGGGTGGGGTGCGCCATCTCTTTCAACCTCTAACAATAGTGGCAGCAGGGGAAACGGGCTCAGCAGTTGAGGGCAGATGGAAGGAAGAGCTTCCTGGCTGGCTGGGGACAGGACTCCCAGAGCTCAGGGTAGCTGGGGAGGGAAAAAGGCAACTCTTCGTGCAGCTCTCCCCGTAAGCTGGAGGGAATGGGGGAGGCTGGCTGGGGGAGGGGGAGGCCTCCTCAGGTCAAAGGTTCCCAGATAAATAGCAGTTGATGAAGGCAGGGGGAGGTGGTGATGACTTCAAAAACAACCCCACAGCCCCCAGCGCAGGGACCTCAAAGGAGAGGCATCCCAGGACCAGGCCTGCTTTCCTGAGCTTTAATCCACCCACATCCTTCGGGCAGCCCAGACACTCCGCCTGGGTCATGGGGGGGAGGGGAGGGGGGGACAGGAACTGCACTTCCCCTACAGGTCTAAGCACAGGTCCCCCACACACACACACAAAAACAAGGGTTCCCTAGTGGTCCTCCCCCTCCTCCTGCCAATAACATTAGAAGACCACAGCTCCCTGCACCCCGCTCTTCCTGGCCAGATCCTTAATACAGAGACCGGCAGCCCAGCCTGGGCCCCGCGGAGGCAGAGAAGACTCCCCCTCCCACCCCACAAGCCACAGGGGTAATTGTGAAAAGCATGTGTATACACACACACACACACACACCACCCCACAAGCCATAGGGGTAATTGTGAAAAGCATGTGTGCGCTCACACACACACACACACACACACACACACACAAGCACCAGAGGCCACTCAGTCCAGGTGGAACCCGCCATTAATCAAGCCAGCCAGAGACATTGGAACGCCAGGAGGGCCTCTCTGCCCCACAGCCAATATGAGCCACGGCCTAATTACAGGGACGAGTGACCCCAGAGGGCAGAGGGCAAGCTCTGGCAGAGCAACACCCAGAAGCCAGGCCCTGGCCAGGCCTCCTTGGGCCTTGCAGGGGGGGCCGCGGGGGGGCCCTCTGGTGAACTAGCCAGACCCAAAGCTCCAGCCAGACCTGCCCAGCCCAGGTTCTGCTGGACCTATCCAGGAAGAGGCTCAGGGGGGTTCCATCTGGGCCCACCCACTTCGGGCATAGACCAAATGGGGGGGGCAGGGGACCAAATCCGGGTTCCCTTGAGTGTCAGCTTCCTCCCCCAGACCCTGGGGAGAGGAGACAGGCCATGAAGCCAGCGGCCACTCCAGCCACACTTTTGGAATGGCCAGGCCTAGTTTTCTGGTCCTCAGCAGGGCTGCCCGAGGCCTGGAACAGTCCACTGCCCTGGAGGTCAGCGGCGTGCCCACGGAGCGGTAGCCTGCAGAGCTATGTCCCGGCCCTGACAGTCACACCTGACAATGTCACCTTGTGGCTCCATCCTGGCTTTAGGGCAAGCTCTAAATCCAATGACAAGTGTCCTTACGAGAGGCAGGGACTCAGAAAGGGAGGCCACAGGGAGGGGACAGAGGGACATGTCTATGCCCAAGAGACACCAAGCCGTCACAGGCCAGCCTAGTGGGGACCAGGGAGGCCCGGAGCTGACTGACTCTGCACCCCATGGGAGCCTGGCCCACAGACCCCACAGACTAGAGAGGGTTGGGGCAGGAGCCCCAAGCCCCCAGGGTTCTGTCACAGCAATCTGGGCCAACTCACAGCGCGTGCCTCCCCCATGGCCTCAGGTCCCAACCCCCCCACACCTCACACGTTCCCCTTACCTGTGACCCCCTCCCCCGCCCGCCCAGCGTCCACACGGCCAACAGTGTGTTCCTTTCTCTCTGTATGATTTTCTGAGTTTCTGGGTGCTCAGCTTTAGGGAAATGCTCCTGGGGAGGGGGTAACACTGTTCTTCAGCACCCACAGAGGGTGACCCACCTTTGCTACACTTTTATTCTTTTTGGGGGTGGGGTGGGGTGCTGTACTGGGCTCGGACTCAGCCTGTGCACCGACTTAAGCCACAGCTCTACTTCCAGCATTTTGCTGGGTAATTGGAGATAAAAATCTCACAGCCTTTCCTGCCTGGGCTGGCTTGGAACTCTTAACGCTCACCTCTCAGCCTGGGTGGCGAGGGCCACCCGTGCCCAGCTGCGCCTGGCGCCAGGCGCCTGGGTGGGTAGAGGGTTTGGTCGCCCCCTCCCCCGCCGTGCTCCGGTGGACAGGTCCCTGCCTGTCCCGGACCGCAGCCTTTCTGTTTGGGACAGAGAAAGAGAACCGGAGGTGTTATTTACAAAAAGTGCAAACACTGGGTGCCAGAGGACGCAGGTGTGACCCGTCACCAGCCCAGAGCGGGCAATTCAGCCCCTTAACCTCTGACCTGCCTGCTGGCCTCAGGCAGGGGCACCTGCCAATCAGGGGACCTGCCAACCAGCGCCCCTGCGTCCTCGAGGTGGAGGGCGGCAGTGACTGAGCCCTTCCCACCTCCAGCAGGGGCAGGGGCCTGGGGCAGGAAGAGAACCAAGTCCTTACCCCTCACCCCAGGGTCCACCAGGGAGCCCCCACCCCCGCAGGGACCTGGCCTGCCAGCCTCAAATCAGGGGTAGAGAGAGAAACTGGACTGTACACGGGAGTCATGTTTTCTTCAAGTAAAAATGAACGCTTGGCTAAGCTGTCTTCTGCACGGGGCTCCCTTGGGAAGGCTGTGGCGCAGGAGGGGGTGGGGCTGCCAGCGTGGCCATCCACAGTGCCCCCAGGGCCAGGCTGAAAGGTCCCTTCACCCCGGGCATGGACCTCCGAGGTCCACCACAACCTCAGACGCGTCCTTACTTCTGAACGCAGCTGCCAGAGCCTGGCCTCGACCCCTGCGCTGGCCATGTTCCTTGTGGGCCAAAACGACAAAGGCCATCCCCCGCACCCTGTACTTCTGGACCCTCCAGCTTCGTTCCAAGCCCGGGGACAGGGGTCACTTCCCCAGCTTCTGTTTCCTTGTTTCACAGCGAGGATGGGAGGATTGGATGGGTGTTGTTTTTCTTTTTGACCATGAACTTTAAAGAATAATATCTATTGCTCTTTCCCCCCAGCTGTGAGTACACCACAGGCACAATACAGAGACTGTGGAAAAAAACACAGAAAAACAATGATGGAAACACATCTACAGACCCGCAACCCAGATAGCCATTCTCTGTATACTGACCAGCGCCTCCTCGCTCTTCTAACCAACCTGTCTATGTATTTTGTGTGTGTGCACGCTGTGCGTGCGTGCGCGCGTGTATCAGAACTGGGACTGGAACTCAGGGCCTGCCTCATGATCTCCCTTACCTTTTACATTCAAAGCTAGTGTTCTACCACTTGAGCTACAGCTCCACTTCTGGCTTTTTGCTGGTTAATTCAAGGTGAGCCTCACAGACTTTCCTGCTCAGGGGACTTCGAACCTCAATCATCAGATCACAGTCTCTGGAGTAACTAGGATTAGAAGCCACCGGCACCCAGAAATATCTATGCTTTTTTTTTTTTTTTTTTGTCAGTTATGGGGCTTGAACTCAGGGCCTGGGCACTGTCCCTGAACCTCTCTGTGCTCAAGGCAAGCTTGAGCTACAGCGCCACTTCTGGTTTTTGAGTGGTTAATTGGAGATAAGAGTCTCACAGGGACTTTTCTGCCTGCACTGGCTTAGAACCACGACCCTCAGATCTCAGCCTCCTGAGTAACTAGGCTTACAGGTGTGGGCCACAGGTGCCCGGCTTACCTAAGCACTTTAAAGCAGGCTGGGCCTGCCTTGAGCTTGCTCTGTGGAATATTCCACAGCTGAGGTCCCACACACCCCTGAGCCACGTCTCTAGAGTCCTCTCCTGCCCTAAACACCAGGTTCCACTGTCCATACCTCAGCCTCTTCTCCAGAATTATTTCAAGAGCTTGTTTTAAAAAACTAGACTGCTGAGCCAGGTGCTGGTGGCTCACGCCTGTAATCCTAGCTACTCAGGAGGCTGAGAGCTGTGCACCACGGTTCAAAACCAGCCCAGGCAGTAAAACCCATGAGTGACTCTTATTATCAATGAACCACCAGAAAACCAGAAGTGGCGCTATGGCTCTAAGTGGTAGAGTGCTCAACTTGAGCAAAAGAGTTCAGGGACAGCGCCTAGGCCTGAGTTCAAGCCCCACGACCAACAAACTAGATTGCTGGTTCCCTCTTCCGGGTGGTTCTGAGGGCACCCAAGGGTGGTTGTGAGGGGCGGCACGTGTGGTCTCCAGCTCTCAGGTGGCCTTAAAGGCCTCTACTACCGGAACCCTGCAGGGAGGAAGCCCCAAGGGCTGCCCAGCCAGGCCCTGGAGGAGAAGACCATGTAGATCTTGGCTAGCTGCAGCGCTGCCTACAAAGAGGACATGTCTGTCACAAGGTCCTGCCCAAGGCCTGCGCTGTGTCACCACTGGAGAAGGAAGGGTCCACAGCCCAGGGCAAACTCGTGGCACGTACTCACTCAGGTCCCTGCTCCAGGAAACGCTCGGGAGAAGGAAGGGACCGGCCTGCGCCAGCCCACGCCAGCCCACAGACGTGTTCCCCCACCCCCATCCGCTGCCTGTCCCTCTGCAGGACAGCGAAGTCTCTGCTCTGGGTCACAGCCAAGCAGTTGTCACCTACCATGACAACTGCCCCGAGGGCGGGGGCGGCGGGGGCAGAGCTCGGCCAGTGCCCGGCTCCAGGCCTGGCCCTGGACCTAGCAGGTGTGGGAGGCCACGAAGGACCCAGAGAGGGCCCATGGCACTGAATCTGCAAGAGCCAATGTTCACACGACCTGGTAGCAAGCAGTACCCTGTGTCCCCATTTTCTAGCTGGGAAAGCAAAGCACACAGAGGCTGATGACTCAACCCACACTACAGCATGGGAGAGAGAAGCCAGGCTGCCCAAGGGACAGTAGTTCATGCTAGCTTCTCAGGAAGCAGAGCTCAGGAGGACTGAAGTTCAAGGCTTGCCCTGGCAAGCCTTTTGACCCCATCTCTACGAGCAGCTAAGCAGAGTACCACCTGCCTGACCTACCAGTTATCCAGGAGGCTGACATCAGAAGGGACACTCCCTAGGGTTCAGGCCCTCGTACCAAACAAAAAAATAAATAAATGAAACAAGTCATCAGACCAAAAAAAGGGATGGAGGTGTGGCTCAAGTAGAAGAGTACCTGCCTAGTGAGCTCAAAGCCCTGAGTTCAAACCCCAGTACTCCCAAAAGAGCGAAATAGCATTCTGCAGGCACATGTGCCAGGCTCCCACAGCCCAGAGCTCTGCCACATCCCTTCCCATCCCCCAGCCTGGCGCCGCCAGCTGGAGACCAACAGGGCTGGGCTGGGGCAGGGCTGCCCACCGGACCCCAGCTGCCCCACCCCACCTTCACAGACAAGGACCCTGATTCGGCGCTCACACCCCAGCAGGACCTGCCTTTGGGGGAAGGGGAGGGGAGGGGGCATCAGCCTGCTGCCTGCCAGCCTGCGCTCAGCAAGAGGAAGAGCACCCGGCATGTGAAGTAAGCGCACAGTCAAAGGAAATGGTTTTTTTTTTTTTAATCAGCACAGATAGGCTTTGCTCGGTATGGAGAGGCCCCGGAGCGCGGGGAACAGCTGGATGGGCTGGGACTTGGGTCAGAGACAAAGAATGCACAGGGAGGGGAGGCAAAGCCCAGCAGCTGGCTCCAGGGCAGCTGTGTGCAGGAGCCTGGACTCAGAGGTAAATGTGCGCGCCCCACCCCCAAGCCAGCCTGACCTCCCAGCAGCCGCTGCCAGCCCAGGTGGGGGAGGGGGGACTGCCAGCCTGCACACGCGAGAGAGCGCAGGGGTGGGGGGCGGGGGGAGGGGCGTCCGGACTATTCCCCAGGGCCCGGGGTTTCCCCAGGCAGACCTGGGGTAAGAGGCCTGGCAGGGAGTAGAGGAGACCTGCTCTCTCCATCCTCTGCTTTTGAATGGGGTCTGCAAAGATGCAAATAAATTATGCCTCTCTTCCTGCCCCCATGGGTGGCCAGAGATTTCTCTTTCAGTCGTTTAGAAGAAGACAAAGGGCAAAGCCAAGGTCTGGTGGCTCACGCCTGTCATCCTAGCTACTCAGGAGGCTGAGATCTGAGGATCAGGATTTGAAGCCAGCCCAGGCAGGAAAGTCCATGAGACTCTTACCTCCAATAAACCACTCAGAAAAAGCCGGAAGTGGCACTGTGGTTCAAGTGGTAAAGCACTAGCCTTGAGCAAAAAGAAGCTCAGGGACAGAGTCCAGGCCCTGAGTTCAAGCCCCAGGACTGGCACAAGAAAAGAAGGGAAGAGAAAGGAAGGGGAGGGAGAGGGAGAGGGGAAGAAAAGCAAAGGGGCCTGAGGAGGTTACCTGGAGATGGTCAGGCAGCTCTTGGTGCACACCCCCAGCTGTCCCCCGTCTCTGGGCCTTCCTACAGGGGAAGACCCTGACAGCCGCACCTCTTCACGCCACCCTCTCCCTCCATAGGAGCAGCCCCCCACCCCCACCCAGTGCAGAGGGCATCATGCCAGGTCTGGGCACAGAGGGACTCATGCATACAACAAGTCTGCAGAAATGCAGAAGTTGGCACTTTGTTTGCATTAAAGGAACAACCTCAAATCCTGCTCACTGCGAGTGCTCTCCTTGGCCTGCCTGTCTACAGCGGGGGAACAAGACCCCTCGGGGCCTGGTCTGGAGCCAGAAAGACTTGTCAGGATTTTACTCTGGATGCCATCGGTCTCTAGGGGACCGGGACAGGCGCCTGGCCACCCACATGGAAAACAGGCCTCCTCACTGGGCAGGGGTACCCGGCCTGCAAAGCCTGGGTCCACCCGACTACAGGCCGCTGCTGGCGGGACCAGGTGGGGGCAGAGAGGACAGAGAGGAGGCCCACCTTTTTTGTTTTTTGGTCGGTCGTGGGGCTTGAACTCTGGGCCTAGGCGCTGTCCCTCAAGCTCTTCAGCTCAAGGCAGGCGCTCTACCACTTGAGTCATGGCCCCATTTCCAGTTTTCTGGAGGTTCATTGGAGATAAGAGTCTCATGGACTTTCTTGCCCGGGCTGGCTTTGAATCATGATCCTCAGATCTCAGCCTCCTGAGTAGCTAGGATGACAGGCGTGAGCCACCAGCGCCCATCTCAGCCAACTCCCCAAGCCTCCAGTGGGGGGAGGGGCGGGGGGAGGATGGAGTGTCTGTGTCCCAGGAGGCTCCTCCTTTCACTCCCAGAAGGACCCTCAGCTACAGCCTCCCCCACAGAGAGATGCCCAGGTACCCCAGGCACTGCCCTGGCCCATCACCAGAGCAACTAGGCTCTCAGAAGGGTCTAGAAAGCTCTTCTTACCACCAGCCTGGGGCTAGAAGATCAGGAAGCTGCCACAAGCTGCCAGCAGTCTGAGCCGGCCTCTTGGCGGGGAAGCTCTAGGAAGGGGGCCAGGGACGGGGAGACAACTCCCAGGAATCTCCTACGCATCCTGGACACAGCCCGCTTCCTCCCTCATCTGACAGGAGCCCATGTGGGGTGACAGCTTGCCTAGAACCCAGGGGCCGCCCCGACCTGTGTCATTCCCGGAAGCAGGTGGGGCAGGGGCTGGGAGCCCGGCCCCGGGGCTTCAAGGCACAGGCCCCTGGCCCTGGGGCACAGGAAGCTCCAGGCTGGGCCAGGACGGGCACAGCCGGGCACTTTCACCCAGGCCCCTTTAGGCTCTGGATTTGAGGGGAGACGGCAGGGGAGGTTGCAGGAGGAGATCTCTTGGGAAGCAGATGGTAGGAGAGGAAAGTGGCTGGGCGGGGCCTTATCCAGCGGTCCAGGCCTGGACCCCGGCTGAGCGTGTGTGCCCCAAGCAAGAGGAGGGCACAGGCCATGTTTCTATCTCCCCACTCTGTCTGTACCTCTGGGCACTAGCAACATTTTCCATAAAAAAATGACAACAAACTTCAAGTTTCTAGAATTGCCTGTTGGACTGGTCTGAATGGAGCCTCGGGGCTGTGTCCAGACCAGATTAAACAGCCGGAGCCCAGAAATGTCCCACAGGCTCCTGGGGGCGTCCTGAGGCCAGCTGGCTGGAGGGATGACAAATCCTTAGGCTTTTGCAACTCTGTTCCAGAAAATTCCGGACTTTGGGTCTCATAAGCAACTCAGAGAGCCTCCAAATTTGGAAGAAACCAAGAGGGCTTTAGATAGAGAAGAGGGGAGGGGAAGGGAAGAGAGGAGAGGAGAGGAGAGGAGAGGAGAGGAGAGGAGAGGGAAAAGAGGGAAGAAAGAAAGAGGAAAGAGGGAAGGAGGGAGGGAGGGAAGGAAGTTTGGTTTCAACCTCTAAACAAGCACCCTTCAGTGCCCCTGGCTGCCCAGTGCCCCTGAGTCCTGACCACCCACTCTTCTTTGCTGGAGGACCACCTCACCCACCACACGCAGCCACGCACGGCCCAGCCCAGGTGTGTGAGTGCAGACACACAGCACATGGGGTAGGGGGTGTTGGGGTCTAAGGGGGTCCCAAGTCCGGCCTGGCAGGAAGGTGGGGCTCTGTCCTGGGTGTTGAAGCCAACACAGATCTCCGGAGCATCAGCCTCTCTCCCAGCAGGGAGAGGGAGGGGCAGCAGCTAGGAGACAATGGCAAGAAGGGGAAACATGGGTGCAGGAATGAACCCCATAGAGTACTTTGAAGCCGCCTCTGACCCCTAGGACAGGTAAGACCACGGAGGTGGAGAGGAGGAGAGCCCAGCGCTGCCAGGCACCAGGACGTCAGGCCAGGGCAGGTGGCGGGTGAGCAGGCCAGACACTGGCTGGCGGGGGGGGGGGGGGCAGCACACAGTGCACAGGGGCGACTTCCTTGGGGGAAAATGGCCACGGACGCCCCCTGGCATGGGGGGCAGGCCAGCCTGACCCCCCATGGCTGTCCTCTTCACAACCCTCCTTCCAACACCACCTGTGCCTAGCACTGAGTGGGCAGCAGCTCCCCCCCACTAGGCTCTGCAGGCCCCTAGCTGGGGGTGGGGTGGGGGCGTCAGGGTTCACAGCAGACAGGCCCAGGAGCCTGTTTTGGATAGTGTGTGTGTGTGTGTGTGTGTGTGTGTGTGTGTGTGCGTGCATGTGCGTGCGTGTGCATGCACGCATACATCTACCTGAATTTGCAGGCCAGTACCTGGGCTTAGTCAGCCTAGCATTCTTCCTTGTCTTTTTAGCTTAAAGACTGGCACTCTACCCCTTGAGTCACAGCTCCATTTCCAGCTTTTTGCTGGTTAAAGGGAGACAAGGCGTCTCACAGACGTCCCAGCCCAGGCTGGCTTTGAGTCATGATCTCGGACCTCAGCCTCATGAATGGCTAGGGTGACAGGCGTGAGCTGAGGACCTTCACCACCGCTTTCCTGACCGTGGGACCATTGCAGCTCGCAGCCAGCTCTGCTCCGTGCACGGCTCCACACTCGCAAAGCTCTGCTGCACAAGCTCTGCTTGGGCTACACCCCCCCCAAAAAAAAACTGACACACTGGCACAAGGACCCCGCTTCCACACTGCGGCTCTGCTACTGTCTTCATGGTCCAGTCACCCGCGCGTGCCTGGTGACTGCTGGCGCTTGACCCTGGAAAACGACACAGCCCACCTACTGTGACGCCAGGCGGAGGCTGAGGAGAGCTGTAGGAGGACACAGGAACAACCTCCTAGGGAGGGGAACCCCAAACCCCACATGGTGCCAACCGCCAGGCAGAGAAAATACCTTCTAGGCAAGATGTCAGCCACGTCGGAGGAAGGGGCTCCTGACAGCTTTGCCTGGAAGGAAGCCGGGCATCTGTCCACGCCAGAGGAAGCTCCGGGCAGGCTCTGCGCATGCGCCAAGTCCCTGCCCAGCCTTGTCCCTGCAGTGAGTCAGAACCTGCCTGCCCCGTGCAGAGACCCAGCTCCAACCGCCGCAGCCCTGAGCGACAGGCTCCGTGTTCAGTGCTCCTGTCGGGATCTCACCAAACCTGAAAACCTGAGGGGGAGCCCACTTAACCCAGGAGGAAATGGGAGGAGGCTTGGGGTGCACTGGGGAGTTCCCCTGACCACACGGCTCTCAAATGACAGGGCGGACCACCTCACAACTATCCCCCAACCTCCTTCAGAACTATCCTGGAAAGCCACACGCCCCCCCCCACAAACAGTGCCAACTGAGGTCACCCGAGGGGCTGAGGCTGCCCCCTCCACTGGGATTTCTGGCCCAGATGACCTCAGTCCAGCTGCAGGCTGGTCATGTGCCCGGGACTCAGCCCTCTTCATCAGAAGCGCTTGCTCACAGTGGGAGCGACTGGCCGGCCTCTGCTGCCCTCCAGACCCTCAGAGAGCAAGTCAGCCAGACCAGGAACTGAGTCCTGAGGGAGCCCTGTCCACTCAGCCAGAGTGTTTACCACCCACCCCAGAGGCTCCCGCTGCAGGAAGGAGGTATTCCAGGAGCACGAGTGCTGGCTGCAAGACAGGACTCCCCAGATCTGTGGCCACCTTCGAGCAACAAGCCTTACCCTGAAGGGGGGGAAAAAATGGCGCTTGGCCCCAGCCGTTGGCAGCACACCGTTCCTTCTCACCCAAGATCCCCTCCCCCACCCTCTCAGCCAGCTGGCGGGCTCCACCACTGCCCCCTGACACAGCTCAAAGGCTTCTTTGGGGGACAGCAGGATGTGGAATGTTCTGGAGAAAGGCAATGTCGCCGGCTTCTGGGGTCCCAGAGTCCGGGTTGTAGGACAGATCTGTTTCAACAAACAGGACTTTTCGAATTCTTTCTGAGCACACAAATCTGGTTACAACAAACTCTGCAGAAGAAAGTAGGCCAACAGCTGGCACTTGGAAGCGCTTTTGTTACAGAGACCCGGGGTGTAATCATGTTTGCGATAATAGATTTGGCCTGCATTCGCAAAAGGACACACTGTCCAGCTAGTCCTGGCCACCTTCCAGAAGGGAGACAGAAGAAGGGGTCACCCTGCTTGCTACCCCATCGTGACAGAATGACCTCTGTGTGGAGGAGGAGGAAATCACTGAGCTCTAAACGCCACATCGGCAAAATACAAGATAATTCCCTCGCCCCAACACCTTCCTGGAGAGGAAGGCAAAGGCGGGATGCAGGAAACTCGTGTCCCTGGGGAAGCCTGCCACCTTCTCCATCTCCTGGGAGTCACAGTGGGGACCCTGGGCCCGACAGGCTGAACTCCCCCTCCCGCAGCCCCTCAGCGCTCGGCGGGGAGGGACGGGGAAGGAGAGACACAGGAAGTTAGAAGGAAAGAGAAAGCTGCTGCCCAGAGTAAGGACAGCTGTGCCCAGGATTGCGGGGGCACTAGTGGAATTTGCACACCCACTACACACACTCACACACACACAGCCACCCATCTGCTCTGCAGGGAATGCTGCTTTGGCCTGGGGAAACCACACCAAGCTGAGCCAGATCAATTTCCCCTGCCTTACAAGGCACACTCCTCTGCTTTAGACATGGCTGCTAAGCTCCGAACCGCCCAGAAACACTCCAGCGTGTCCTTTACCCCACAGGCCTGCACTGGTGGCCGGCTCGGAGCTCACCCCACTCCCCTAGGTCCCCTAGGATGTCTCAGCCTCTGCTCTGTGATGGCCACCTAGCCACAGCCTCATGAACACCATGGGCCACTGAAGTGGCCGCTGTGGACCTTGTGCTTGCCGCACCCCTCCCTTCCCCACCTACCTGGGGAGGCCGAGTGGACAGGCCCCAGACCAGCCTCACAGAGGGAGGCAGAGCTCCTCCAACTCTGCCTCCAGCTGCTTCCCACAGAGCGTCCACACCGACCTCCCGGCCGGCCTGGCCCTCCCTGGCCTCAACCTGTCCCCTCTGGTCCTCACACGGCAGAACCCTAATGAGCCTGCTCACGCTGTCCTCTCCTGCCGCTGCGCGCCGCCTGCCCTGCCTCCCTCCTTCCCACAGTCAAATTCCTACTTTCTTTCTTTCCCTCAAGGGCCGCCTCCCCCATCCCATCTTCTCCTATGAGCCTGCAGTGACCTTTCCCCAGCCCTGAGTTGAAGTTGCCAGTTCCTATCGCCCAAGGCTGGGCTGGACGGAACACTCCCCTCAGTCCCCGGCTGCCGGGCCCCAGACCCAATCAGACATCCAGTTGTCCAAGGTTGTCTGGCCCTCCGTGCACAACCAACCCACAGAGCAGCTCCACCCCAAGGTCCAAGAGTGGTGGGAGAGAGGACTTCCCGGGAGGCCCCCTAGGGTCAGCCTGAGGACGGCACACACCCCCAACCACTTGAACACGTTCATGAACCCAAATATCATTCCCACTTGGGCTGCCTGGAGGCTCCAAGGCTCAGCTGACCCCACGGGTGAACTTTTAAGGACACAAAGAGGAGACTAATGCTCCCAGGGGAACAGGAGCTCCAGACCCTAGGATGGAAAATCTCCCCAAAGTGGAGCAGTGGTCAGCTGTCACAGCAGCATGCTGGCTTGCATGCGCTCGGACACTCTCTCTCTCTCTCTCTCTCTCTTTCTGAGACCATTGTCCTGGGTGAAGTTTGAGGGTCAAGAAGCTGGTTGGGGAGGCGGTGCCAGGCCGGGTGTGAATGGAGTTCCACGCAGAGACACCCCCCCCCAGGCAGGACACTGCCGCCCTGGGGGTGCAGCCTGGGCCTAACTGCTAAGGCCAACAGAAGCCCCAAACCCAGCCTCCACTCCTGGCAAAGGACTGGGAACAAGACCCACCCCTGGGTCTTTCTCCAGAAATTCTCCACCAGCTCCTGAAATCCCACCACCAGCTCCTCTCCATCAGCTGGGAAATGAAGGAACAGAAACAGACCTGAACTCAGAAGGCCTGGGAAAGAGAGAAAGTAAGAGCCCAGGACCTGAAGGGGGCAGTGTCCCTCTCCATCAGCTCTGGCAGGAAAGGGATCTGATTGGTGGCTTTGCCAAGGGGACACTGGGGACCACAGAGAGGCCCCAGAGAAGAGAGGAGTACGGGGGGATCTAGATGGCCAGGTCTGGGGCTCACGCCTGTAATCCTGGCAACTCAGGAGGCTGAGATCTGAGGAGTTAGAGCCAGCCCAGGCAGGAAAGTCTGTGGGACTCTCCAATTAACCGGCAAAAAGCTGGAAGTGGTGCTGTGGCTCTAGGGGTAGATCACCAGCCTTGGGCCATGAAGCTGAGGGGCCGGAGTGGACACCCCATGGGCACAAAACGGGGGGGGGAGGGGAGGGGGAAAGAAGATGGCGAAACAGAGCCAAACAAACGTGGGGAGACCCAGGGTAGGCATGCACCCCAAGTGATGGGGGCCCCCAGGTCACCCCAGCTCTGCAGACCCAGAATACCAACCCCCCTTCCCCGCCCCTCCCCCCGGGTCCGGGACAGTACGGACAGAAAGTGCTGGAGTCCGGAGGGCTGTTCCGAGGCTTTGTGCAGCCGGAACCACCACCTAGACGGGCGGTCGCCGCCGAGTCCTCGGGGCCCGGCGCAGGACGCTGGGGTCCGGCGGCCTCTCCCCACCGCAGCCCGGCGCCC